>NW_028185128.1:114785-222870 GCF_003343005.1 Rhea americana | reverse complement strand
CTCTTTAGCCTGGGGAAGAGAAGACTGAGGGGGGATCTTATCAATGTGTACAAGTACCTGAAGGGAGGGTGTCAAGGGGATGGGGACAAACTCTTTTCAATTGTCCCATGTGACAGGACAAGAGGCAATGGGCAGAAATTGAAGCACAGGAAGCTCCGCCTGACCGTGAGGGGGAATTTCTTCCCTGTGAGAGTGACGGAGCMCTGGCACAGGTTGCCCAGAGAGGTTGTGGAGTCTCCTTCTCCRGAGATCTTCAAGGCCCGCCTGGATGCAACCCTGTCTAACACACTCTGGGTGACCCTGCTGAGCAGGGAGGTTGGACTGGATGATCTCCAGAGGTCCCTTCCAACCTTACTGATTCTATGATTCTATGATTCTATTCTCTTCTGCCAAAAACTACTGACACAACATAAGCCATGCAGTAAAATATACATCCATAAAAAGACTGTAAACCAAGGCAGTGTAATTAAAAAAAAAAAAAAAACTATGAGTGTTACATGTATCTGTGTACATTTAAATAACTAAAACGTTAGTGTAACAAAAAAAAATCCCAATTAAACCCMTACATATTAATGAATTGTTTTAAAGCTTAAATGACAAACATACTTCCCCTTACAATCTGCTTTTTACCCATTATATTCACTGGCAGTTTTCTAAATATTAATTGGCAAAGATAATCCTTGTTAAAAACGCTTGCTTGTTGTAAATAAAGTGCAGATAAATAATATGTTATTTAAGTTACAATCTCTAGAAATAAGCGAATACTGCAGTTGAAACAAACAGAACAAATTGCACATCTCAAAGTGTTTCAAGCTGCCCATGGACTCAGGAAGAAATAATTCAATTTATACTTGCAAGCTTTTTTTTTATTTTCTTTCTTTTTCCCCTATAAGAAAAAGCTTGAGAATGGATATTTTTGTGTAATTTCTTATCATGGACCAGTCCTATGCCTGTGTTGATAGTCGTTGGCACACAACACGGGAACAGACACTGGAACAGTATTTTGGCATCATGCTAAGAAGCTTTGTATTTATGAAGATGAGGTCATTTACACAGACCATGAAATGAAATCAGGATCTTTACTGATCACTAATGAATCTACAGCACTCAGAACTGTGTTTTTGTTACCCTTGCCAAATTTCAAATGGCAATAGCAACCCCACTTTATAAATGTGTCATGCTGTTTTATCTACATACCATATTTTTCCTTTTTTTAAAGTCCATTAGAAAATACTGTTTTGCAGTGAAAAAGAGTTGGCATGACACATTGCAAGGGCAATGTACTTTAGAGGTTGGTGAAGCAATTTACATGCAGATATTTTGAAATCCCTCCACAGAAACATACTACTTCATTTCTTTAACGAAGACCAGTACAGCAACTGGTAATCGAGGTAACTCTCAAAACTGAAATCTGTATTATCTTTTTCTGCAGGTTATATTTTATTTTCTGTTTAATACTTTAAGAATTATGGGTAGAAATAGAATAAGAAAAAAGTTTAAGCTCCCTATTCCTCTCTTCCCCACATAGGCATAAGACGAATATGAGGAAAGACTTCTCAAAGAGTCTTTAAAAATCTAGCAGCAGAGAGCATCTTATTTCCTTCGCTCCATAAAGTAACGAATGATATAGGAGGCAATATTTTTTTTTTTATTTTATTTTTTTTTTTACTATGCTGATGATGCTGGATTCTTTGCAGGACAACAGAAAAGTAACCAGGGTGACTATGGACTTGATATTGATCACTTTGATGATTACACCAAGACAGACCCTGCATGAAATTAATATCACTTCGACTCTCTTGTATTTCCCTCTCTTTTCTTCTGCAAAGTACAAACATCTAATAATTTATAGCAATGAAAGGCGTACACTTGAAGTACATTTAAATTACAGTTAAAAGCACATCAAAGTGAGAAATGCCAGGTTAATTATATTTTCTTCACATTCATTTTAGTGAATTATTCTTCGAACGTGTTTACAGATCACCCATATTGTCTACTTTATTTTTCTATTTCTTTCTATAATATTTTTATGAAAGTACTGAAAAATACAGRCTCCATTTTTGCACTTTCTATTATAGAGGACAAGCATGTCTCGTCTTATTTGTGTGATTCACATAGTTAGAAATGAGCAATGGCAGAAAATGCTCATTATGAAACCTCAAAACCTTTGCAAAGCAACCTATGAAAGATGCATTCAGTGGTATGCTTGCCTGAAGAAAATCAATTTTTATCTCTTGAAACCATTTGTCCAAACTTATCACTTTTATTACCAGGAGTGGATTAGTAAATATTGTGTGTGCTGTTCTGCATCCCTCTCCATACTTCTCCTTAGTCCCATTCTCTTTCATGAAGTTTGAGAGAGTGAACTTTTTTTCAGCAGTATCTAGATTTTACAGATTCAGGTTTTATTCCTCAAACACTTTATTTCAATCATCATTGATGGAATTCTACTGCAGCARAGAATCTGACTAGAGAAATACAAAAACTTTTATCAAGTATCATTAAGAAAATATCAAATAGGATGCAAACATAAAGTCACCTCTACAGATGCAAAGCCATTTGGTAAATTTGGTTTACAGAAGAGATTTAGAGAGGAGAAAAGARACAAGCTAAATCATGTCTATAAGCTTAGTTCAATTAAATAGTTGCCATAGTGCATGGTACAGATACCTTAATAGACTGTGCTCAAAGAATTATGAGTCCCCTCTTCCAACAAAGCAGAACWGTCACTCCTTTCAAAACACTCCAAATCCAGATTATCTCTGCCTGAACTTATGGGGCAGAGGAGTTTGGACGCTAGCTTTAAGTCTTTCATGTGCTTTTGGTAACTGATTAAATACAACTCCAGAACGGAGAGACATGCTGACAGTTAGTAAATGCAGTGGGGAGAGTGAACCACACTCTGAAGCCAGTTACCTTTGGCATCAGGAAAGAAACAGAATAAATGTTGCTTGTCTGACAATACAGATGCCTCGCACCATTTTGACATTCTCCTTACAGATTCATTGCCACCTAGAATACTCCCTTCTGCCTTCTCATCTTCAGCTCCCTATTTTTTAAAAAATTTCACCCTCTGTGTACAATAAAACTGGGAAGACTGTAGTATTTTTTTAAAAAAACTCATCTTGACAGAATTAAAACTACAAAATCATTTGCAGCTATGTCACTTTTGGAATACCTTATATTAATCATACAAAGACAGTCTAGAAAAGCAACTGAAATGAACTAAACACATGAATTTATGGTTGTCTAAATAGAGTGTATGTTCTTATTCAGAATTCAAGTAGCTTGATTTAAATTACCACTTCACTTTCAAAATGAATAATAAAAAAAAAAATCTCAGTTTGTAGCCATTGATCGCTGAATCATATTTTTCTTCTCCTTGTTCTGCTGTTTTTCCTCCTATCCCATAAAATGAACAACTGGTACCTTAAACTTTATTTTCTAACATAAGAATCTTACCATAAAAACAATAAATACAAGTGGTCTGAAAGGATATAAGTTACTGAGACTCATTATACATTTTCTTTCTATTYAAGTTGTGTTTTAGATCACCAGCACCTCATTCCAAAATGTTACAATAGTTTAAAAATATCAATAAGAACATTAAATAACAAGCTAATCTGTGCATCTTTCCCATAGATTCTTTCTGCATAAAATCTTCAACTGGATCCTGTGGACTGCTCTCTTGAGTTGTATTGCTAAAGCTTGTTTCATCTCTCCAATCAAATACATTATCTCAGTATGTTTTTTTTCCCTCTCTTTTCTCAACTACATCTGAAATTAGGGAATAGGCAAAGATGAGAAAGAATATTTAAAGCTAAGAGTATTCTCCAGCCTGATGATACCARAACCAAATGAAGTTCAAAATCAGTTCTTTTCTGTTTTGTTTTCCRTAACTCAGTATTTTGCCTACTTGCTGCCGCCAGCTCTGAAGTTTGGATCAGCATACAATAAGAAATAAAGGTTCTGCCAAGGTCAGTCTGTAGCTTCACAGTCTGTCAGGCAGAAATTCAGCATACCTCCCCATGCTTCAAWCAACACTCCCTTCCTCCACCCCTCCTCCACCTCAAAACTACCACCACTCAGACACCTCCCACTGGTTACATGTAACATCATTCTCTTCTTTCAAGAAACAAGCATCAAGACATTGCTTTAGCAGCATGTATCATGTTGAAAGTAGAGAACAATCTACTGGAAAAGTCTTYGAGATACAGGAGTTAATTTTGCTGACTTCATTAAAACGATCGTTAAAAAAAAATGTGCCCTCTGTTCCTGTAAAGACCTTGAACATTAGAGAACTTGCCCTGTCCCAAGGTCACAGGTTCAATTCCCATATGGGCCACTCATTTGAGGGTTGGACTAGATGATCTCCAGAGGTCCCTTCCAACCTTACCAATTCTATGATCCTATGATTCTATACTTCCGCCCCTTTGTCAGACTTCCTCTGTAAGACCATTAAACTGAAAGATGCAGGGGCTTCGTTTCTCAACCCTTGCTGGCCTCACTCACCAGCCGCAGAGCAGCCAGCATACTACTGTTGGAGCAGGCGCAGTGTATCAATGTATCAACTTTGCCACTGAGTTCYGCATTGGCAGGATTGCACCCAATGTGCCGACCGGAAAGACTTACTCTCCATTGAATTTGTCATGGTAAGAAACTGATTTACCAAAAAACTGAACTTGAGACAGGATAGGGGCAGGGGAGATGTCCACTAAACTCAGAAAACCCTCAAGTTTCTCGTGAAATATGAGAAAAGGATATGCATGTGAAATATTCAAGTTAAAACCTTTGTTAYGCTCAGTATGAATAGGGAACTTCAACCCTAGTCTAGTCTATCATAGGTACTGATGAWGAGGACCAAACTGTCACTTGCCCTAGGACTACTTATCCAACCCTATCTCAATCTCTCTCATCTCTAAACTTTCCCAGGCCTCCACAGACTTCAAGGCACTTGGACCCTGTAAATAATTTGCACGTAAGCTACTGGCTATGATCAGGTAGAGCAGGAACATGAGTCAACATCTTTCATACCCCCTGAAAGACTTAGCCACAAGAGAAAGGACTGTTCAGGGTAGTTTTCCTTTTGCTCTTTGCAGTTTTATATTTCAAAGTTTTCTTTAAATTACTGCTACAGAYGCGATCAATTTAATTGCACTGCTGTCTGAATCTGGATTGTCACTATCCCTCCCTGTCCAACCTCTGCCTCCTTTCTCTTCCTCATTGGGGTGTGGGAAAGARCCTTTCTTCCAGCAGACCTCAGCCTTCTGTAGTGACCCTACACAGCTTTTCAATACAAACAAAAACCATTTATAAACACCTCAAGTTTCCTCACAATAGATTGCTTTTCTTTTTCCAGTTATCTATCTTGGACATTTTAAAATTATTTTTCACCTAACATTGCAAAAACAACTGTCATACCTCAAGAATAATGACAACAGGTTTGAWTGACACAGATAAACACAAAGATTTACCACTACTTACTTCACAGCTCTCAAACATTGTAAACTGCTTGAAGCACAAAATTTGGCGTGCTCTGTGTTTCCCCCTCGCAAYAGAATACATTAAATAATTCTCCGTATGTCTGTAATTACTTCTATTATTTTCAAAATAGATATTTCAACAATTCCTCTAAGGAAGAAAAGCATTTGTACAATTTTACTCAACTTTTACATTGATTTCACATTTATGCTAACATTATGCAGTATAAAAATTTTCTGAAACTAAAGAAGGAGAATCCACGTGTGTCTATTTCAGTAGGAATTTTGCACAAAAAAATAGGCTCTACACATATTAGTCACCACTGTACTGCTTCAGGCCAAGAACTCTGTGTCTGAATCTTGTCCCCTTTACTGTATATACTTTGTATGAACCACACTTGTAAGTCTGTGCTCAGTTTGAAGTCCTGTACAAAGCTCAATACCATATAACACTAGAGTATTTTTTAAAATCTTAGTGGGATCTTTTTTGTCATTATTTTTTATGTTTATTATTTTGTATATTGTATCATTTAGAAATAGATATAGTACATGCAGCATAATACTCTGTAGATAGATTAGTCTGATAACATTTCTGGTTACTTAYTAGCACTTCCCTCCTCCCCCCTTTCCTTTCTTTTTTTAATCACATTGTGGTAATAAGACTCCTTTGGAAAACTTAAGAAACAAGACAAACTTACTTGATATAATAGGGCACTTTGTTGTGTGAAACAGATCTCTGCCATGGAAACTGTACTGATGCTGAGGAAATAAGCAGAAGGTAATTATTAGAAAACACCTGTCAAATAGAAAAGATCCAACTATCATTGTTCCTTTTGTACAATTAACATAGTTATAATAAATTAAGTGGGAACAACTATAATTTTCCAGACAAGCTTACAGTAATTAGAAAATCAGCTGGAGAAAACAAAGGCAATATATCAAGATGATTTTAGCCATATATTTGATGCCAAAGWACAAACAGAACAAATGTAGTGATTYCACTCTGAAGGACAATAAATTCTGAACAAGCAAGCTATCCATCCAGAGCACACTGAGACACCAGTTTTCAAAAATGTTCCCACTACAACTAAATCCTATCAACAAAACAAAAAAGAAAAATATCTACAGTATTATTAGTCACAGTTCTTAGCTCCTATTTGCAACTCAAAGTAGTATTGATTAACACTGTACAATAGATAAAAAAGCATTAAAACCTGTCTCTGTACTTCTTGCTGAACAGCAACAATCTTTGCAGGATTTATGAAAGTCTGATATATCAACAGATATCATCCATAACACTAGGAAGCCTTCTAAACACTGAGATACAAAAGGCATAAAGTTGTACATCACAGTACAACTGTGCTTATCTAAAGATCTCAGGAGATGTAAGAGGAAGAAATGTTCAGGCCTAAAGAAGAGCTGGTGCACAACTTAAAAGTGGGTATTTACTGAAGGACTGTAGGTTCATACACATCCTACAAGACATTATCAAACTGATGCCAGGTTAGTTAGGGTTTATCACAGAAGAAACTCACTTCACTAGATTCACTGCAGAGGCAAGTTTGAAAGAATATATAAGAAAAATTGACCAAGATGAATTTATACTAAACATGTATGTMAACACTTCCACAATAGAGTGCCTGCTCTATGGGACTAACTCCCCTATTTATATACCTAAAAAAAAGTGAGATGCAACTGTCATCTACATTGCACCTTGCAATTAAATACATCGCACATTGCAATTAAATACATTGCAAATACAGACATTCTCGATTATCTAACTTTCTGCAAGCATGGCCCACTTTTGAGCTCCTTCCTCTCTGAAGAATTGATTTAAGAATTACAGAATGGTTGAGGTTGGAAGGGACCTCTGGAGATCATCTAGTCCAACCCCCCTGCTCAAGCAGGGTCACCTAGAACATGTTAGACAGGGTTGCRTCCAGGCRGGCCTTGAAGATCTCCAGAGAAGGAGACTCCACAACCTCTCTGGGCAACCTGTTCCAGTGCTCTGTCACTCTYACAGKGAAGAAGTTCTTTCTTACACTCAGAAGGAACTGCCTGTGATTCAGTTTGTGCCTGTTGCCTCTCGCCTTGTTGCCGGACACCACTGAAAAGAGTTTGTCCCATCCCCTTAGTGTTTCCCATTAAGGTATTTGTACACATTGATAAGATCCCCTCTCAGTCTTTTCTTCTCCAGGCTAAACAGGCTGAATGCTGAAGACTGACTTGAGAATCAAGCAAACAGGTGAAAGAGGACATCAGCTCTGGAGTTTCATTCTTTAATGCTGCAATTTGGCAYCTTTGGCTACTGAGGTACTACTATGTTAATTATGTCACCTAACTAAGATGAAAAATCTGGCCACAGTTTACATGGAGTTGGCTTATTTTCTGTGAGAGACTATAGGTATTCTGYACAGAGATATGAACTAAACAATCTAATGAATTTATGTCAAATATTACTTATTGCAGATAGGTGATACTATACTTATTTGGGAAAAATCTTTCTAAAACATTGCCCATTTTCTGTGCTGCATGAACCTCTGCAAAATGAAATTCCCATTCTTCTTTAAAATCWGTTTCTTGATGAAATCTGTACAGAGTAGTTATTGATTCTGGCACTCACTAGGAGTGCTGCAGATATTAGTAAAAGGCTAGTCGTCATTCAGAGATGCTTTGAACAGGCATTTGAAGGCATTTGGTGGTATTCATCTCTGGTTCTTTGCAGTATCTACCAACATGCATTCTTGAAATGTTCTCTCCTTGACTTTTGCACGTAATGTGCAAATTGTGTCCTCTCAAGCCCCARAGATGCCCTAAGCAAGGCTGAGGCACACTGCTAAGGCACTGYACAGTTTCTTCAGATGTAATTCTGTGAACATTTTTTATCCAGCAACAAAGTCAGTTTGAGGAGTTCCAAGTCTCCTTTGCCTCCAGCTACTCACTCCAGCTTCTCCCAACTTAGTTTACCACTTCACTCAGTTTTGCAGATACAGTTATTTGTAGTGGGATCCTGTAAGCCAAATTAAGGAGATGATCCAAGTCAAGGCAAACAAAATCAGCCAACTTTGCCTGGCAGGCTTCCTAGTTTTATGTAAGGRTCCTTTTATGGATCAAACTAGTCACCTAAGCAGTTGCACTGGTACACTTGAGGAGAGGTTACCAACACACAGGACTAAAGTCAGGAACTTCTCAAAACAGCTAGGTTAGTGGGAAATGCAACTTGGYTATGTTGCTTCCTAATCTCTTAATTACAGAAACCAGACTGACTTGTCTCTCAAAGCATTGAATTGGCATTCTTTTTAACRGTGCCAAAGGTGCCTCTATATACTTGTATTAGCAACTGATTACGTAGCTGTACTTTCCAGGYCAAGGTTACAGGTTTGAGACTGGAAATGCTATAAACCCACAGCAGCAACACTACACTTCAGATTAGGTTTATATAGCAAAAATCCTTAACCAACCAACCCCCAAAAATGTATTTTCACAGTTTTTGGTTTGTTCTGTCAATTTAAACAGGGGAATAGTGTATCCAAGACCTGTTTTGCCTAAGACCTGCAATATATTAAATTACTGCACCTTATTTACCATGTTCATCCAGAAACTGCTTGTCAATTTGAAATAAGACTACTGCTGCCACATAACTCAAGAAGAAATCAAGATTTACTTAATGAGTTAAATTATATTAGCTATTTAGCTAATATAGCACATATGGTGCTTTAATATCTCTGGGACAAAGCCGCTCATTTTTATGTTCATTTTTCATAACTCTTGAAATTGTTTTATCATCATTATGGAGGTATTCAGTCAAAACTGGAGAGCTGCCTGGGTTAACATCATGTATCATAAACTTTGATGATGGTAGTTGGGCTAGAAGATCAGAAAATCAACATGGATCTTGATATCACAACCTATCTATCTGCAATGAATAAATCAAAATGAGAATGAGAGATTTAAGCATCTATTTTTGCCCTCTCCTAGGAATACTTGGAGATCATAGGCTTATTTCTCTAGGAATTTCACAAAAAAGAAAAAGATGCAATAATTTGTCTGAAGAAGTGATGCAAATGTGCTTTTCCCTTCTCTTCTTTTGAAGTTCTAGGAATGTACAACATGAAGCCTTTTAATAATGCTCTGGTCTGCAAAAATCCAGATAGCTCTTCTCTTGTGCCATCCCAGTAAACATGGAAGAGAAAGCTGAAGACAAAGGCAGCAAGGAATGAGAAGATGTAGTTATGAACACATAAGGGCTCTAAAATGGCCATCAGTCAGACCTTGCTGCAGACAATGACAAAGAACAAAACAAGAAAGCAGCCATGGGAAGAACCATAACTCAGGGAGACAGTGATGTAATCCTTGAGGGAAGCACATCAATGAGGACTTCAGTGAAGTCCTCCCCACAGAAACAGGGAGGCAAATAACAATAAGGAATTTTTTGCGCTCCAGCCAGAGTGGTACCTGGAGGGCAGTCAGTAAAGGAGATGCAGTGTTTAAGATATGACTGTACCCAAGGCTTTCTCAAACACAATTCATTCAAAGCACTTACTGGAAAGAAAGTGCTGCGATGCAGGCCCAAAATCTCTGTGTGCCTCCTGTAGCTGTTTAAGGCGATCCTCCACAGACACCTACACATAAACACATATACATAAAATTTACATCAGATTTACTTTGTAACAACAGGGTCACGATAATAAAAAATAGTGATTTACATTCATTTTGGTTAAATAAAGTAAGGTTTACTTTGTGTCACTTATTTATCACGGAGCCATTCAAGGCTATTTTTTTCATTTTTTTTGCTTGATAAAAGTATCTTGCAGTGTTTTTGTAYGAGTAGTGCAGATCAATAATGAACTGGTGACTATCGCTGACCACTGAAATTTCTGAGTCCCTCTCAACCCTTCCCTTGTCCAAATTTCTAGAGTCAGCAGGTCTTCCTTTGATTGTATTGATCTCACAGCTGCCTTTCCAACACAGAATGTACTGCTTCACTGGCTGATATGACTTCCTCCAGTTTACTAATTAAAACTACACYAGAACATGTAGGGGCTTGGCTGCTTAGTTAACTCTCTTTAAGGAAATTCCAATATCAAGTTATATTAAAGAGAGGGAAGAACAAATATGACTGATTAATAATTTTATGTCTCAGGGCAGACTGATTCAAAACTACTAGCCCAGAAGCTGACACTTCAGTTTTTCAAATTCTGTTCCACCATCCTCACCTACAGAGGCAAATGACCCTCTAGCCTTCCCCCCAATTCTTTCCAACACTTCATATTCCCCTTAGGAGCCAGGGAAAGAAATACACAAAAGTTGATTTGCAAAAAATATTTACTACAAAAAGAGAGAGAAAGTGAAAAGATTGCTAAATGAACTTTAACTGATGTAAGCAGCATTATTAAATCATTCAGGATGAAAGTGTAGTAAGTTTTAACTGTCTAGTTACAGATAAAACTAGACACATTTCAACTTACCTTTCTCAGATCAATTAAGCACCAATAATCATAAATAAGCAATATGAATCTTGCTTATACCAGCCCCTCTTCTATTTTACAATGCTAAATATGCTATTACTCACATCTTGTTACAGCTCTACTAATAGTTAAGTCATTTCAATCAAAATTTCCTGCAGAAACTGAATAGTCAAGAACAAAATAAACCAAATTCCACATGAGTTGGAAACAACAGAAATATGCAGGTTAGCTGTCAGTAACAATGACTTATGGAGTAAAAATACTGCTAGAGAACTGTATAAAAAGTATGTGACAAAAGTCATCACTTGTCTCCAGAGATTAATATGGTCTCTTGAGTGAGTAAACTGCTGAGATAGCTGAAAAAGAAAGCTRTCAGTTAAGATGGCAAAGGAAAGACAGCTCGCTTTGTTGCTTCTGCACCACCAGAGTAACACCTTGAAGAGAGAAATAATGGAATCATGGTAATAGCGTATTTTTAAGAGAACAGAAAAGTAAGAGAGGAGCATTGCCACCACCCACCTCTACCWTATTCAGAAGTATACCTGTAAAAGTTTCCACCGCATGTTAAGATCATCTAATTGACGAGACATCTTTAATGATGGATAAAGGTCAAGTGGAGACAGCTGACTGGACAAATCATTCACTGTTTTAACTTTCAAGTTGATGGGAGCAATTTCTTCTCTAAAAGCCTACAAGAGTAAGCATACATTTATGCTTGACAGTCATCTCCTGAGCAGCAAGAAAGCCAAACTAAACTCAGCAGAGTGGTGACTAATGTGGCACCTTATGCTAAGAACYACATGCAACTCCAAGTCTTCTAGCAAAGAAAGGTCATTTACTTCACTACTCTTATCAACTACTTCATAGTCATCTTTGGAGTCAGAAACAGTATAAAAATTACCCAACTGCCYACATCCAAATTATGCTCTTAAACTAGAGTACTACAATTTAAATAAAGTATTTAGTGCTACCATATGGCTTTAGAGTCTTTCTATCCAAGTAGAAATATGCAACATTGTATTAGGAGCTTTAGTAGCACAGTTCCTGTCTAGCACTCTTAAAACAAAATGTACAGTTTTCCACTATAAAGCAGCTGACAAAAATTCTATTTAAAAACTATTACTGAATTAGCAAAGCATGAAGAAATTTATCTTCTAAGGAAAAAGAGTACAACATTTTACCTAATTAGAATTGTACAGTTAAAACTATTACAATGATTAAAAAGAAGAAAAAAAAGTTTATTGAATCAAACGGAACTAAATACAGTATTAAAAATAAAATTGATGTAGTTTGAGTTACATATGAAAAGATGCATCAGATGTCTTTTCCTGCCAYGAGCATTTAGCTGTTCAGTCCTATAGATGGCTTGACTAAACACTAAGAAGCAAGCGAAAAAACAACTAGAAAAGTTTTTTCTTTGGACAATTCAATTATTTACCTCCCTTCAAACTCTCTCTAATCAGGCYCAGTAACCTACTGTTACAGAAGCAGTTGGCTTCTGGAGAGCCAGCAGGTCTCTATTACTTTAGCAGATGTTTCAGTTTTTCCACAACAATGAAAATCTAAAAGACTTTGCTTTACTCTCCTTTATAGAAAAGCCATTAAGATATGACAAATTGCTTCCTAAAATGAGAACAAAGAGCTATTTAGCATCAGCATGTTAGCACTTTCTTTAGTATCTATATTAAAATGTAGAGAAGGGGAGGAGGAGACACATTACTCTTCTCAAATCAGCAGCAGACTGGACATAAATCAGCTTTGACTGCCTTTGATTTAAAGATATTAGATTCCATTAACCCTGAAAGCAGCAACAAAATTTGGAGAATAAGGATGCGTACACAGATACATGTGAACTAACGCACTCCTAAGTGTTAATTTAATACATTGAATCCCTGGGCTATGTACGTATAATAGAGTATTTGCTGCAAAGTGTTTGCAATCCACAACTCTTCATCCTTCCATCACTAGCTTTCCATACTGAAGTCATGGATGGTCACGCACACTGATGCCACGGTCTTCTATTATTTTGCCACATTCATTCACAGAACAGAATCATAGATGATTGAGAGAGATCAGGCTAATGTGAGAACAAATAAAATTTTTCACCTACACAACATAAAATAGACAACTCATGCAGTTTGTGAAAGCTAACAAACAGAAATTAAAGCTCCGAATATACCTTTGCACTATTAAAACCAGGTCTAAAAGGTTTTCTRAAAACAAAGTTGCCAAAGATGGTTTAATATATCTGACAGCTCACCACTAAAAAAAA
The DNA here is from genome assembly GCF_003343005.1 of Rhea americana. Taxonomy (NCBI): domain Eukaryota; kingdom Metazoa; phylum Chordata; class Aves; order Rheiformes; family Rheidae; genus Rhea; species Rhea americana. The sequence goes on along the minus strand of NW_028185128.1, from coordinate 209,650 downwards.
AAAGAGGGGAGCCTGCTGTCATCTGCCTGGATGATAAACTCATACTTTGATGTTCGGGCAAAGCTCCAAAYACACCCATGACCTAGGTGTGGGTTAGACAGTTTTTCCAGGTAGAAAACATTTAAATACAAATATATATTTTTTTCATATGTAATGAATGTTGTATGCCATACAAATCTGTAGCTGGCTAATCACATGTCCTTATACAATCATAGCTGACACATGAATGCAACACAGCATTGAACTCTGAGACACTGCACAGTGATAATACGTTTAAGTGTGAACTGACCTTAACTCTAGGCTTTAAAAACCAGTGCACAGGGATCTTGTCCATAAATTAACTAGGCACTGCACTTGAGAATTTAAGTATACTGTGTATACATGTTTCATAAGATTAAGTGCAATAGAATGGAGAGATCTGACTCTTACATAGGCTAAGTACTTCCCAGAAGTTCCACACTTACTGCAGTTTTCTCAATGTGATCCTGTAATGAATCTATGAGCAAGTCTCCCACAGGTTTCCAGCCATTCCTCACGTTTTCAGCCTCCTTCARGTCAGCATCAAGGTCATCCATGGCACACTGCAAGTCTTTCAGTTTTTCTAATGCTTTGTCCACTTGCTTCTGCCAGATGTTGGCACTGGCATTTAGGTTCTCCCATTTCTCTTTCACCTCTGAGGACTGCTTACGCATAGCTTTGGCAATCCTCATAGCTTTTTCCTCAGGGGTCAACTCTGCAGAGGAAAAAATAAAAAAGTTTTGCTGTTTATTTTTTCTCTCATTCATGTGTAGTTAAACAGATTTAAATTTGTCTGGGGTGCATATTCAAGAAAGTTCATATCTGATGAGTCMAGAGTCATGTGTTAATTTATTTTAAATGGAACAGAGCATCAGAAAGTCCATATTGCTATTAATAAAGTAAGTATTAATTATTCTTAATGATAAAATACAACCAGGTCAGCAAACAGAATAATATTCCCAATTTCCATATGTTATGAYATGCACCAAACAAAGGCAGCTTAATGCTGTGTTTGTTACTTTGGGAGAGATAGGAGGAAGAAATAAGAGATCATTCTTCTCTATTGGAAACTGCAATTGAAGTCTGGGCCCATTTCATGCAGAAAGAACAAAAAYAGTGCTTTTTTCCCTGGATCAGTTACCACCCTTAGTTTTCTGGATCAGTTATCACCATATCCCCAGAACATCTCCTTTTCTACTTACTAGCAAAATGCAAGTGTGGCACTCTGAGTACCACCTGGGGAGTAGTTCTGCAATTCTACATCCATTTTTGTGTTAACACTGGAGTTTTAAAAGGGTGTTTAAATAGGTATTCCAAATCCAAAATTGTTTTATGAACCTGTTGACTGAAAAAGAGCTGAGCTTATGATGCACTATTTCTCACTAACTTCAAGCTTAGATGCATAAATCCCCTGGGATAACTCAGCAGCTGTACCTGGAAAATCCCATTCACATCAGCGAAGACCAGCTGCCACGAAGTATACAAAGCTAAAATGGGCATGCACACAACCATGAGACATAGCCACAGATGACRATACTGATTGCTTCAGTAAGTTGCTTATATTTAAATCCCTATTCCCCTATGAGCCTGGAGGAGATTGGACAACAGACACACTTCAGCCCTCTTTTACATCAAGTAAAAGGCAGGAGTAAGGCAGTAGCTTATCTCTTCTCTGCAACAGATGATTTTGGGACATCAGTCAGGCAGCCCATGAGTAATATTACCCTCTGTCATTGCTTTTCCTAAGTCTTTGAGACTGAGCAAGACCCAGTCAGTCAGAAAGAAAAAAGAAAACCCTAGGAGATCCTCAGCAGGCCTTGCGGACTGATACTTAGGGTGGCCTTGGTGAAAAAAAGTCACAGAGAGCCTTCTTCGTTAGGGAAGGGTCACTTCAGTAATGACAAACAAACAAAACCTGTGCCAGACAATTCTCCTTCTATGTAGCAACCCTGCAGTTTCTGCAGGCAGAGAAAAAAGTAGGAAAAATGTGAAATAATTGAGAAATCTGAGAATAAAGTAAGAGGAGAGACATGCATATTCTAGAGCTAAGCCAAGTGGCCCCGCTCACTCTTAAATTAAGTCCAGGGCACTATAGAAATGTTTTATCACAGTATTTTTTGCGATTAAAATTCAAATGTTGTCTATGAATAAATTATATACATTATGTGATGAAAAGATCACTTTTGTTAGAAGTCAAATGAGTCATACAGCCTTCTCTATACTGATTTATAGTCTTTAAGGCTATCGGTATAACTGACTAAACTTAGACTAGTTCATCTATGGAGAAAAAAAAACAAAGGCAAATAGAAATTTTTTGCTTTTGGAAGGATAAGTGAATGTCAAAGTAAAAAATACACTGTGGTGGTTACAAAAATTATATTACTATACCTCTGATGATAAAACTATTGTTCCCAATATTGGAAAAATGCACTGAAAATAGTTRATACAAAATAAATTATAGTTGAAAAAGGCAGGTGCTATTCTTCTAAATGTAGAAGTAACATTAATTTATCTGAATGAAAAAACAGAGAGAACAGGAGGCAAGGACCATCAACAWGAGTGAAAACCGCTGAGAACATACAGACAAATACCTAGACTGTAGGTTGCAGAGCATGTTTTGAGGTCTAGAATTGAAAAAGCTCTTTCAGAAAACTAGTGATGTGCACTGTGCTTGCTGAACATAGCTATGCTCAGGGATACCACAACGATAAGATGATGCTTCAGAAAAGGAATTTAGGAGGAACAGCGGTGACAAAAAGCTATGGTGCTTAACTGGATGCAGAGGGATATAAATTATGTCTGTAGTTCTGGAATACAGAGATAGGAAAATAAACCACAATTTGTGACAYTGACAGACCAGAGTGAAGATTAAGACCAAAGACAGGCTATGACAAATTGTGCTATGTCTCTTGAATTCTAGTAATTGACAATATGATAAAGAATACCACAGGACAACACAGCTCTGGGATGATCTTTACCCTAAGCTTTGCAAAATTTTGCAGAAATTGTTTTAAAATAAATAAATAAATAAAATCAAGAAAGAAAAAAAAGGAGAGAGATAGAGCTTAAATTTAAAAAAAACTAAATTGCTTTCTTAGAGATATCAATGAAGTTACTAGTGGAATTTATTTTGGAATTATTCACAGTTATGGATAATAATATGCCATTTATAAAATAATGATAATCGACAACAGTCCAGTGACTAAGGGGCTGCAAATACTTTAGAAGCTCAAGTGTAACATGTAGGCAAGTTACACCTAGTGGCAGTGTTCAGTATGGTAATATGGACAATCAGGCCTCAGAAGTTAAAGCTGCAGAAYTCTAAATGAGGACTAATCCTGAAACTGGAAAGCTTTACACAAGGAAAAGTAATATTGACCTCTGTACAAAGGCAACAGAAAGCTGCAGACCCAGTGGAATAAGTCTCCTCTSTTGGCATCTTAAAACTGTGGGAATAAGGGTCATCACACCCAAGAACTGGACGTTGTTTTTTTCTGTAAGTTAATGTTACACATATGTAAACTGCAATCTGACAATTTTATCAAATGTCAAGTACTTGCATCATCCTTTACCTGTTACTAGACCCCCCAAACTATCACCTTTGCATAAAAGAGTAGCTAGTAAGAAGGCTTTAATAGTTCTAAACTAGATGATTAGYAGGTCATTTAGGATGAGCAGTATCTTGACAAGGAACATCTAAAATCTTTAGTAAGAGCTGAGTATTTTCATGCAAAACTTGGATGGTTTTCTATAATGGTACTGACAACTGGACTCAGTGGGTGCTTCTCTCTCCCTTAATGAGATAGAAGCAATAAAAACAAACAAACAAGTGGTGGTAGCAATAAGCAGGGACAGACAAGGGCAAGGATGATCTGATTCTATTTGCCTGGCCAGCTGAAACAAGGCAGCTTTTGACAGAAAACTTACTTCTTTTGGAAGGGAAAACTGGGGTCAACTAGGACAGTATAAGAACCCAAACAGTACAGAGAAGAAAACATACACATTCTTTTGAATTTGTGGAAAGATATTTGAAGACCATTTGAAAATCAGTGTCATTGTGCAAGGGTATCTGCTGTATATTTTACTTGAAAAATATTAATTCATTACAAGACTGCCTTATTTCACAAAAAACCTTGAGAATGCTTGTAAACTTGGCTTAAAAAGACATTTACTGTAGAACTAAAGCCAAATAGACATTTTCACAAGCCATAAAACCATTCAGCATCTGTTTATTTAAGAGATAAATGACTGTATGACTTTACCTTTTCAGTCATGAAAACCGAACTTATTAATGAGCAACACATTACATTTTTCAAGCAGAGATCATATTCATCAAGATGTTGATCGCATATGGTAGAATTGTATACCTGGCTTCATAAAAAATTTCTTAACAGAAAGAATTTTCTCCTATGAGTTTGAAATTCTTTTCATCAATGTGTCATTAAACATACTGGCAAACAAAGACCGTTCCCTTATGCTGTGAAAAAAAACTCTACATACTGGTTGCTGCTGTTATGTCCCCACTTAGTACGATSTCTTCTGATTGATTAGCCTTCCTATCCCCCCCCCTGCCCCAATGGCACTTATTACATTATCCCCACCTCAGCAGCTGCTCAGAAAGTAAGAAAAGCCTATCTTCACTGGACCATCTGTTTACCAGAGAACAAAGATATTAACTGACCTTGCAGTCAGGGAGAAAAAAAAGAAAAAAAAGTACTGCTTCTGTAGAGCAACAACTGGATTTTAATAAGCATCTTCCGTCACAAAGTGATGAAAGCACCGAGTTTTCCTGTGTCTCTAGCAGAGACAGACTGCCACAGGAGGAAAACACTTAAGACTGAACTTTACAGCATGTAGTTTATTTACATGCCTACATATATGGAGAATAATTGCCCTGGAAAGTTAAGGAAGAAGAAAATTCTTCTTGTTTAAGAATTTATTTCAGATGAATTAAGCTAGTCCTGGCTTTAACAGTTTTGATTTTAAAGCAATTTTGTTTCATCCCTACATTCTCAGTTAGTGATCTCTTTCTGTGTTGCCATAATTAGGCTAATTTTCCTTATTTTACTATATTCTTAATACAGCATACYAGAACTGCAGCTGATGTAATGCCCCCTCCTTCTCTAATTATGTCCAATTGTGTCTAATTACGTTCTCTTTCTTGGTTCAATGAATCTTCATGGCAAAAGCATTGGATGAAATGGCACTGTAATCATTATGTACAGCTTCAGAGCATTTAGGCAGGTAAAACTGTCGAATAGTCATATTGTCAAACTTGTAAGTAGCAGAACCAAAAGCAGTCGCATAATGAAGTCTTCTGCATCACTCCAATGAAATCATTCTCTGAGTTTTTAACAATCCCAACAGAAAACTTACTTATGACAAAGTAGTAAAGGAACAGGAAGCTTAAAGAACAAGCAAAAACTGGTTATTCTGGAAATGTAGCAATTAGCCAGCACTCAATCATGCAAGCAACCACGCAACATGTCATCTTTTTCTTCTACTTCAAGTATCTATTGCACATGCAGTCAAAATAAATAAAAAGTACAGTAATTTTCATCTATTTAGGTTTTCTTGTATCAAAAAAGAAAAATGAAATCAGAAATGAGAGAAATATAATTAAACCAAGAGTGAAGGACAGAAGTCTTGCAGGATAAAAATACAAATTACTTCTGGTCAGTAGAAGTCAACATTGCAAAAGCAGATGAAATAAATACCCAAAGCTTCTAACTTCATGTACGTGTTTCTGGAAAGAGTCTGGAGTATAGTCTCCCGATAAAGAGAAATGAGAACAATACTAGCAAATATATATATCTCTTAAATACCGACCACTGAGATTTCCCAGTGGGCACTGGYGGGAAGGATGCAAAACAACAGCTGAAATAAAGAGAAAATACCTTCTGGTTAAAAGAGATAATTAAGTTTTCCCATAGCATCTATCCCCATAAAGCTAAAGAAAATACAGCAATCCTGAGAACAGACTATTTTTTTCAGTATAACCAGTGTAATTCATCAGTATAATCAAAACACACACTTTTCAGTAAAAACTAGCTGCCATTTTGTTGTAAATGGTATGATTCAAAGCAAGATCATAATATTTTTGCACAGCAGAAGTCTGATGCTAGTGCTGCTCAAGGACTATAAAGCAGGTATAAATTCAGTTTTAGTCCGGGCCTGCTGCAAAACAAGAAAAAAAAAAATCAAGGATAAGAGTAGTGTTATAGAGCCACCAAACTACTATGTCTTCTTCCAATTCTTGTTGAAGTAAAAGTACTAATGAAGACAGGCATATTAGCATTGTTGTATTCTAGTTACTCTGTGCAACCAAGGAAGCAATTCTATGTTCCTCTTCATAGTACTGCAGCTGCAGATTGTAAGAAGCCTTTTATTCTTCCAAAGACCAGTAAAGATTTTATTTTTGKCACAGCACGTATGGCAGGTAGACTGAAGAAAGACAGAAGAAAACAGATGCACATCCTTTAACTGCATTTCAAACAAAGCCAAAACAATGTTTTACTGCAAAATGAAACAAAAAGAGATAATAAAAAGAAAAGCCAAGAACAATAGACAGTGCTGTYCTTTAACAGATGTCCTTTAATCATCAGCAGATGATGTCCTTTAATAGCTCTTGATTTTAAGAAAWTACCCATGTTCTAAACTTTTTTGAATTGCTCACCAACCTGCTAAGCAAGTTTCCTCAGTATGTCTTCTCTTCTGTATGCTTTATATTGTTTAACACACTGCAGCTTCCAATTTGCTATACTGAAGCTCATTTATAACGTCATTTAGCTATGTTTGTTTCAGAGCTTAAGAAAAGAATTTTCTTTCAAATAAGGTTCTAACCTTTGACATCCATCAATCAGCTACGTTGTTAGYAGCATAACTGAGAGACTTGTTATAGACAAGACTTCGATGGTTCCTGCGCTCTTTAAAACAAGGTAAAGTTTAAGAATGTGGCTTCCACCTGTGAAGCATCCCAGTATTTCAAATAAAACATTTCTGTAACATAGTGTATGGGTCAAGAACAAATCCCTGCTTACATCCTGACGTCCTCATGTTTAAGATAGACAATAATAAAATTGATCACCATGCCCCCAGGCTGAGTGTGTTTCCAAGGTTCAGTTGTTCAAAATTAAGGCTTAATACTCCTCTAAGTTTGCACTCCATGCCACTCAGAAACAGTAACGATTTCCTTGAACTTTACTGATATGACTTCAGACAGGCAACCGTCTAGACACTACAAAAAGAATTTCAGGGCTCTACTAAAGAAAGGGTGAAATGGTGACTAACAGACTAGTTGAAAGAGAAAGGGATATTTAGTCAGTTTGGGCTTATCTCCTGAACAGCTGCATCCTTCTGCAGTTTTTACTTTTTAAAAGGTTTTTCCTTTTTTGTAATGAAATTCAAAATCACAAGTGCATGAGCTCCAAAACTGTAACACAGGCTGGAAAGTTCAAAGTGTAAGAGATTTAGGAGGACAACTCCATTGACTTTCAGTGGCCTATATGCTGCTCATTCTCTTAAGCACTTCCTCTAATCTTCATACTCAGAGACTTCATACTCAGTCTCGGTGGGTAGCAGAAAATAAAGAATTATTCCAGTAGCATGCAATAGCTGTATGGACTCACACAGGTGGTTAGGAATGGAAACAAAAAATCGTGCTAGAGAACGTATCTGAGTGTGTTCCACAAGGAAAAAAAAGAGGTTCCACTTTCATTTATGCCTGATACAGAAGACTGTCATATTCCTGTAGTTTAAATAAAGTACATGTATATAATTCACTGATACATATTAATACATATCTCTTGTAACACAAATGTCATTTATGAGGTTTTCTGCACTTAAAAATAAAAGGAGATAACAGATGGAATAAATAATTTTAAATGATGCATTTATCACAACCACCTTCACTACCAAATAACAGCTTTCAAGGCTAGGAATCTGATTGCCTTAACAGGACTAGAAGCTACTAAACCACATCAATATTACTGCAGACTCCTGGAAATATTCACTACTTTAGTGACAATCAAAGTAGTGGCCTAATCTGCTGGGATGTTAATTTATGTTATCTTCTAAAAAAATCAGCTCCACTTCCTCACTACATCAATGCAATTTTAAGGACAGAATTTTAGTAAAGCTATATCAYTGATCTGTTGAACCCCAGGGAAAGAAAATATTTCTAGTTTCTTCTGTGTTTCCCATAGCCTCTAAATTCCCTAACAGTTCAGGGATCTGAGAAGCCATGCCATAGATCTAAAGATCTGCAAGCAGCTAATTATAATTAAGTTTTCTACTATTCCACAGACAAGTCACAACAAAGCTAAAAATGTGAACATTTCCAATTACCTTATCCTGTTCATCTATAAAATTCAGTGGCTGGTCTGGTGGTTTATCAGTCAGCTCCATTTAGTTGCTGAAGTTCAAAGTCAAGAGAAGGGTAAGGCATGTTTTTTGAGATGGGGCTCCCTAAGGAAATACGAAAGAGTGGGAAGGTGGGAGGAGAGGAGGGAAGAGGATCAGAAGAGAAGACATAGGAGGGATAAAATTAATTGCAAAGGAAGTTTCTTGGACATCAAGGGACAGTGTTTGAATGTGGTAATTACAATGCAGTACAGTAGAAGGCCAACACAGAAAAGAAGATGAAACCAAGGAAACCTCCTGACCTGACCTGACTTATTCAGTAACTTCAGTGATGTCACAAAAATGTTACAAGCAGTAACARAATATAATCAGGCATCCTATAACCAGTATTATACTCTATCCTCTTGGGATGTAACCAAGTGTCTCTCTCTATGCAAAAATCCTTAAAATAGGTCTTGTATGACCAAGTTTAAAAAAGACTGATAGCAATTTTCTCCTAAATCTCCCTCACTGCTTGCTCTGTAGCAACAATGTAATTTCCTGGCCTGGAAAACAACCAGAAAAAAAATGGGCAAGAGGAAGAAGGTAAAGAAAGAGGAAAGAGATTTAGAATCAGCAAGTGTATCAGTCAACGATTGAACACAGAGAATTCTCCAGGGTCAATCTGCTTGGAAAAAGGAGAAAATTAAGATATYGCTGAGTACTTTATGCCTACACAGAATTATTTTTACATAACAGCCCAAATGCAAATTAGGTAAAATCAGACAATTGATACAAAGACTAAATTATAGTATGATTCAGTTTAATTTGTCATGTGAGTTTTCTACGGGAGCAGAGAAAGTTTCAAATATGATGTCTGAAAGATATGATAGCATTTATTTTTAAATATTATKAATAGCTATGGGATGTTCTAGTAAAGTAATGCTTTCTTCAATTAAGTATGCTTGTGAAAAGGTTACTCAGACTACCTTTATTTATTACAACGTACATGAGACTGAATTGATGTTACTCTAGAATCGTGGCAGGATTTCACCATTATTTTGAAGACTCTGTAGAGAGAGATTGATAGATGTTGCAAGAATCATGAGACACTTAATCCAATATACTCTTAATCCTTGCAAAATGGGCAAAACAATAGCACCGTGTCTTAAGGGACAGGATAAAAGACTGGATGTTTTTCACACTTTCTTCTCTTCAGAGTAGCTGCCACCTAAACACACCTGCCTTCACTGAAGGTAAAAAACTAACTCCAAGAAACAGTGATTTTTCAATTATTGTAACAATGATTTCTAAAAATAAAAGTTTTTGTTGCTTGTAATATAGAAGCAACCAAAGCCATCTGTTTAGATCATGATCTTACAGTGCTATTTACTGCACAAGATCATCTGAAAGAATAGACCATCAATTTACAATCTAAAATGAGATTCCTTCACCCTTAGTAACATTGAGAGTACTTCACTTAAGTTAATGGAGCTACTTATATTTACAGCTACTGCCAAGAATACCAGTGATTGACAGGCTGACGGAAAAAAAAAATTAAGACATTTTCAAAAGCAAACATAAGTCCACACTGACAACTTCCCGTGAAAATGGCTAGCCAGAAGAAAAGATGTGCATCTCTGGATGTCTTCAAACACAGAGAAGCATCTTTCTGGAGATCAGTGGCATTACCTGTCAGAAAACAATTTACTAGACTCAGTCCTGGGTGAAATTTATGACATGTAAGAGACAGAGTAGACAGCAGGCCTAAAAGTCTGTTAACCTATAGAAAGTGCTGTACTACTCAAAGTAAGAAAGGGTGTGGAACTAGGACATCTGCATCTACAGAAGGAAAAGTAAACTTAATGTAAAGCATCTATGAAGTTTCCCAGTGTGATCACATTCAATTGGTTTTGAAATATGATGAGTGGACAGGAGACATTCATATATCACTTGCAGACCATCTGCCTCACCGTTATTACTATGCAGCTTACCATGGTCATCAACTTCCCTGCTATCATGTTCTCATTGCCATCTGTATATCGTAAGATTTATATATACACATACACAAACACACACACACATACATATATATTTAAAAAGTAATAATAAAAAAATTGCATAACAAGAATTTATGATGCATCTTATCATCTAAAGTTTGCTTTTGCACTTCCTGTCAAAACTTGCTAGGTTATTGATTATTAACCCCTGCTAGAAAGTGAGCACTTTACACTGGCAACGTTTTATGCTCTGGCTTCATTTGCCCGGGGTGTTTCTACAGCTTCTGAAAGGAGACCGATGTCTTGAAACTTTGTGACTGAATGAATAAATATAAAATCAGCATCTATTTTTCACTTGCAAGGTTTCTTGCAGTTTAGACCAAATAAAGCATTACAGATGCAATACATCAGACAGATTTGTGAGTAAAGACAAACACAATGCTTTCAGGAACCAGGATTTCAAAACAGAAAGTAGTAAAATACAGTACTACAGTACAGTACAACTAAGATGTAAGACATAGCCACGGGGGAAAATTGTTCATTGGCTTTAATCAGCAGGTATTCAAACTTATTTGCAAAATCAAATTAGGGAATGGGAGAACTGTATAAAAATGTGCACAGAAGCAAAACAAAGCAAGYATGGATGCAGGAAAGATAAGTTGTTTCCATTGAACAAAACTGAGAAGTTTGCTATGGAGATTCAACGACGTAAAGGAAGAAAAAACTTTGGCTCTGGATAGAAGTCGCAATACTGTAATTTTGTAAATCATAGAGAATACTAAATTATTCACATCTTAAGGCAACTGGCATTTCTGCAAATCACAACCTCTTTCCAAAAATAATTTTTATGTAATTTAGAGTAGTAAGATTTTATAATATTRTAGCTTATAATACAAAACAATACCATGACTTAATTGGATTCCAAATTATTACATGTAACTACAATGATAGTTAGTAAATTTTTCTAAATAGTGATTAAGGGTGAGSGGATTATTATTTCCTTGCTGATCTCTGATATAGCCAAATATCTCAACAAACATCACTTCTAAGATAGCTGTATTTCATTTCTTAGCAATAATTTAGCTGAAGTTTGAATCTTTGAGATTCTGTAATGACTRCTGATTCCTTTTACTTCTAACAACACATAACACAAACTACGTTGTATTTCYGTTTGCAGGATGAACTTTTGCAATAGGAACATATACAGATTTTAATAACACATTTGAATCTGTGTCCTTGAATTGCTTTTCTGGCTGTATTTAAGTTGTGTGTGTTTGATACTGTAACAAAAAAAAAAAGAAGAAAAAAATAGAACTGATGACACCAGTGTTATGAATCAGCAACTGAAGAAGGAAATGCAAAAGGTCTTCCTTCTTGCTACTTTAAAAAYTCAGTTATTTCCAAAACAATGGTAATAGCATTTGAGACAAAACTTTGAAATAAAAGCAATAAGTACACAGTATAGAAAATCCTAAAGCCTAAAGAAGAAAGTGGGATACAAAAATATGTACAAGGGACATGTAAGTAGTTTTTCTTTCCTTCTGACCATTCCAAACAGGAAGAGAACATTTTCTGACCTGTTTTTGAATGTAAGCTCCTTCTCGGTTCCTCAGGCCCCTCAATGGGTTGATCAGCAAGGAAAACTCGTGCCTGGTCCACAGCATTAAGAATAGTTTGCTCCTTATCCTTCAGTTCACGCCTCAGTGCCTTTTGCAAAAGAAAAAAAGAACGCCATTTGTAACCTGATGTTGTGAACAACATACATTACAACATTTTTTCCATTTTCACCTCTCTGACCAGACCTATCTACTGCATGAGTAATAGCCAACATTTAATTCAGACTGCGAGATAAAATTTACATTTCACAAAACGCAAATGGCAAGAAATGATTAGATAATAGAAATTMTTCTAAAATTAACTTGAAGAAGTGAATACAAGAAAGATGACGATGATAGGTTTTAAAATACTCACCTAAAGGAAAGTATTACACTGACTTTACAGAAAAAAACTTTACAAGTTTCATTATTAGCGTGACTGCTGATACAGATTGCGACAATAGGGTTTTTTTTTTTTCTTTTTTGTGGTAGCTAGTATAACAGAAAATTGATCCACTGAAACTTTGGAAGATATTTTCACAACTGCTAATGAGAATTGCAAAAGCACTTCACATTCCTTAGAAGATGCTGCTTCTTACTCTGTTTCTTGTTTAATAATATTTTTAGAACTTAGAACATGTGTAATCAGACTGGGATGATGAGAACATATTAGGAAAAGACATCCTTCAAATTAACCTAAAATATTTTGAGCCTTGCACACAGGAGCAATTTTAATTTTTCTTGAAGATATTTTTCATGCTAACAGAAGTGAATGTCAAGATATTTYATTCTCCAGTGCTTATGAGTTTTTTAAATGGTTAAGTATAACCATCTTATTAAAAACGGACCAAAAAAGTATTCTTGAGTCATCAGCTTTAATGTTTTCTATAAAGCATGCTGTTCCACAGCTTTTTAAAAGTATGAATTGATCCTAAATAAATTCTGCTTTGCATGAGTTATTTGTATTACTTTCTACAAGTCTGAATACAAATAAATAAATAAATAAATAAATAAATATTATTAAAGTATTGCACTTAATTTTTTCAATGTATTTTTTTAATCTCTAATATAAAAAATAAGGTTTATTTACTGATAAAAATGCAGTCTGTCCCCATTTTAGCTCAACAAAAGTCAGTGGAGTTCACAACACTATAAAACAAGATGAATGCTTTCCACTAGAGAAAATAACTCCTAGAAGAAAATAAGGACTGAGAAAAGGCTTCTTTTCTCCAGAACCCACACGTGGTGTAAAAGTGTTACAGTTGCATCACAGACTTTAGCCAGTACTAATGGGAAGGAGGARGAAAAGTTCTGGATGGCTTCAGTTATTTATGCTCTTCTGTCTAAAAACATGTTGAACTAGTACTTCCTCTAGAAACTAAATTCTTATTTTTCTCCAGATTCCTTGCTCAAGATTTTCTCAGAAAACTGCATATTTCTTTATGCAAAAGGAAAAAGATTCTTTTGAAGAGAGGATCCTAGAGGCATTTTTAAGAATTTTTAAGTTGACAACAGGGCATTATATGTACTTATTTATTAAAGAAGTGTCTAGAACATGAAAAACTCCACATGGATCTAATAGAATCTGCAATGGTATTTTCAACACCAGACTTTTCCATTACTAACAGTTCCATATTTTGAAGAAGTTGTTTCAAAGTACTGACAATTAAAGTCAGATAATCCTTCCTCGATTTCCTGCCCAGGTCATTTTCTAATTTCTTACTGCCTCAAAAATTCAGAACTTTTCACTAATGACATAATGAAACAAAAACACCCACAGAGCACATGAAAACATTTCTTTCTAAATACAGTATTTTCTTTGTAAATCCTGATCACTTAGGACACCATGTAACTAAAATAAAAAAAAATAAAGGCAACTTAGCATGTAACATTAAATAGAGCAACTACAACCTTCCCATTCTTTTAAGCTATTCTGTCAAAGGTGTTTCAGTATAAAATAAGAATATCTGCATTTTAAAATTCTGCCTTGAAATTCTCTCCCCAATCCTGACCGAACTAGTTCTCAGCTTCTACACCTTCCTGAAGCACATTCCCAGCCATCAGGGACCTGGGTACTTCATTTTGCCCTATCTGATTTATCATTTTTGTTTTTAGCAGTTATCTACCAACAACCATGCTCCTCTTCCAAAAATATTACTTCCATCTTTCTACTTTTCTACATGACTTGTCTACAGATATAGGGATTTCATGTAGCCAACTGTAATTACTTGCTTATTGATTTTTTTAATCAGTTGGACTTGCCTCATTTGAGCCAAATCCTTTCAACTGTCTTTCTGAAATCTACTTACAAAAGAAGCCAAACCATCTGTTTTAAGTGTAGGAGGGCAAAAAGTCAACCTCTTAATCTCTCCTTACAATGCTTCTTCATCAGCAGGATCAGCAGCAGCAGCACAGTCATCGCCATAGTTATTCATGTTCATAATCCAAATCATTTGGCCTGGGCCCAGACATTCTTCAAGAGGGAAATCTCCCTGCTTATTCCTACATAATTTCAAACTTTTCCATCAAAATTCTTGCATAAACCCCTATCTTGATCACTGAAAACCTCCATGCTTCCCTTTACATCACCTCCCACAATATTCTTATACCTAAGTAGGAACATTATGGGCTGGATAGATGTACAATCACACAAAATTGACTCGTACAAAACTGACTGGATGATGAGGTTCAGCAGTGGTAGCTAATGGGTCGTGCTCTGCGTGGAAGCTGGTAACAAGCAGAGCACCGCAAGGGTCTGCCCTTGGACCTAGTCAGTTTAATAGCTTTCTCAGTGACCTGGAGGCAGCAGCAGAGCACGCTGTTATCAGGTTTGCAGATGATATCAAACTGGTGGGGGGACAGTTGATAGCCTTAAGGGCAGAGCTGCCATTCATGGGGACCTAGACAGGCTGGAGTGGGCCAATCTGATAAAATACAACAGGGACAACTGCAAAGTCTTGTATCTGGGGAGGAATAAGCCTCCTGCAGCAACATGGGCTGGGAGCAGCTCGTGTGGAAAAGGCCCYGAGTCTGGGAAGACAGAGAGGGCAGCAGGAGCCCCCAATATGTCCTGGTAGCTGAGACGGCCACCAGTATCCTGCACTGTAGGAACAGCAATACCGACAGCCGATCAAAAGGAAGGGAATATCCCCCTCTACTCTGCACTCACTAGATCATCTTTAAGAAAAAAAAAAAGCTCAGTTTTGGAACTGCAGTAATTTCAGAAGAGAGCTCTCAAGATGGTCTGGGGCTGCAGCATTTCACTGTGCAGAAAGGCTGAGAGCTTGCTTAGGCTGAAGAAGAGATGATTTTGGGGTAGTAAYAGAAAGGCTGAAGTTGAAAGGGATCTCTGGCGATCATCTAGTCCAAACCCTCTGCTCAAGCAGGGTCATCTAGAGCACACTGCACAGTATCGCATCCAGACAGGTTTTGAGTATCTCCAGAGAAGGAGACTCCACAACCTCTCTGCGCAACCTAATCCAGTGCTCTGTCACTCTCACAGTWACGAAGTTCTTCCTCCTGCTCAGAAGGAACTGCCTGTTTCAGTTTGTGCCTGTTGCCTCTTGTGCTGTTGCTGGGCACCTTTGAAAAGAGTCCAGCCCCATCCCCTTGACACCCTCCCTTCAGGTACTTATACACATTGATAAGATCCCCTCTCAGTCTTCTCTTCTCCAGGCTAAAGAGGCACAGCTCTCGCAACCGTTCCTCATAGGGCAGTTCTCTGGTCATCTTCATAGCCTTACATTGGACTCTCTCCAGTAGCTCCATGTCTCTCTTGTACTGGGGAGCCCAGAACTGGACACAGTACTCGAGATGAGGCGTCATCTAGGTGCAGAACCTYACGAGCTTCCTCTCTGCCCAGCTCTCCAGCCTGTTCAGGTCTCTCTGAATGGCAGCACAGCCCTCAGGTGTGTCAGCCACTCCTCCCAGCTTGGTATTATCAGCAAACTTGCTGAGGGGGCACTCTGTCCCCTCATCCAGGTCATTGATGAAGAAGTTGAACAGGATGGGACCCAGTACTGACCCCTGGGGGATGCCACTAGCTACAGGCCTCCAACTAGACTCTGCGTCACCGATCACAACTCTCTGAGCTCTTCTCAATCCGCTCATCTAGCCCGCACTTCCTAAGCTTATCTAGCAGGACGTTATGGTAGACAGTGTAAGAAGCCTTGCTGAAGTCAAGGTAGACAACACCCACTGCTCTGCCCTCATCTACTCAGCCAGTCATTCCATTAAAGAAGGCTATCAAGTACGATTTCCCCTTGGTGGATCCATGCTGACTACTCCTGATCACCTTCTTTTCCTCCACATGCTTAGAAATGACATCCAGGATGAGGTGTTCCGTCACCTTTCCAGGGATGGAGGTGAGGCTGACTGGTCTGTAGTTTCCTGGGCCCTTCACCTTCCCCTTTTTGAAGACTGGAGTAATATTTGCTTTCTTCAGTCCTCAGGCACTTCTGCTCTCCATGACCTTTCAAAGATGACGGAGAGTGGCTTAGCAATAACATCCGCCAGCTCCCTCAGCACTCATGGGCGCATTCCATCCGGACCCACGGATTTTGAACAGGTTGCCCAGAGRGGTCGTGGAGTCTCCTTCTCTGGAGATCTTCAAGGCCCACCTGGATGCAACCCTGGCTAACATGTTCTAGGTGACCCTGCTGAGCAGGGAGGTTGGACTAGATGATCTCCAGAGGTCCCTTCCAACCTTACTGATTCTATGATTCTATGATTTGCGAATGTCAAGTTTGCCTAAAAGATCTCTAACCTTATCCTCCTTGACTAAAGGAAAGTCTTCCCTTCTCCAGACCTTCTCTCTTGTCTCCAAGGTCTAGGAATCCTGAGGGCTGCCCTTAGCAGTAAAGACTGAAGCAAAGAAGGCATTCAGTAACACTACCTTCTCTGTATCCTTCCTCACTGGGGCCCCAACCCCATTCAGCACTGGGCCCGTATTTTCCCTAATCTTCCTTTTGCTACTGATGTATTTGAAGAATCCCTTCTTGTTGTCCTTGATATCCCTTGCCAGGTTTAATTACAAATGGGCCATAGCCTTCGTTGTCACATCCCTGCATACTTTGATAGCACTCCTATGTTCCTCCCACGTGGCCCTTCCCTTCTTCCATATTCTGTGCACTTTCCTCTTCTGTTTGAGTTTTGCTGGGAGCTCCTTGCTCACCCATACAGTTCTCCTGCCCCCTTTGCTGGGCTTCTTACTCTTAGGGATGCACCACTCCTCAGCTTGGAGGAACTGATGCTTAAATATTAACGAACTCTCTTTGACCCCCCTTCTTTCTAGAACCGTAACCCATGGGATTCCTCAATGTAGTTCCCTTTAGAGGCCAAAGCCTGTGCTCTGAAGTCCAGGGTTACAATCCTATTTATCATCCTGTAATCAACAGCTGCCTCTTGGTTCCTATGGGGAAGTTATACATGCAGGGTTTCAAGACCTGACTGAATGAAGCCCCGAGCAAGCTGGTCTGAGCTGAGACTGGGTTTGAGCAGGAGGAGGTTGGACTGCAGAGCTCTGGAGGTTCTGAACAATCTTGTGAGCATGTGGTTCAAAGCTATGCAGCTATACTTCTGGGTGCGATGCTCAAACCCCCTGGCTGCCCGCTCTCTGAATTTCTGTTCCTGTGCAGTAGAGACAAACCTTTTTCAATTTCCTAATTTAGTCTCCTTACTCTCAAATCCTTTTTAATCTTGAAAATCCTATATACTATATCCTATCTACTGCCACACATGCTCTTTCAGCTTTCCTAGGCTCTGCCACCAACTGTCCTGCTTGACTGCCATGCTCATTCTTTCAGCATCCTATATGCACTGAATGCCCCAAAAATCTCACAGATCCCACCTTATCTTGCTGATCAGCAAGTCTCTTGCTGCCACAAACCCCCAAATTCCTGCTTCTTGACTTTAGGTGAGCAGAAAGATATTATTCTCCACCCTCCAAATTTATTCCTTTATTCTCACCATCTCCCCAAATCCTTCCTTTCCTTCTCATCCTACTTCTGCTCCAATTAAAATAAATTACAAAAACTAATCAATGAAAATATACTAATCTCCATTATGTTTAGAAACTTGTATTATATGGTCCCATCTTCAAATAGTCACCATTAACTATATTTTTAATACAAAAAACTCTTCAGAATAGTGTTATCTCTGTATTTTTTTTTTAATAACAATAAGCAGAATCAGTTTTATTCTTCGTTCTGGGACTCAGTATATACTATATTCTACAACAAACATAAAAATTATGTAATTTACAAAGATCTATTTTGATAAAATATGTATTTTTAGAGAAACTGAAGTATTCTAAAAGCAAAATTCCTGAAGAAATACAAGCCCTTCAAATCAGTATAGCATATATCAGTATTTTAATTTCACACAACATACATCAGAATAAAGCTCTTCAAAATCATCCATATTTTACAAATCCCCAAAGCATTTCTCTATGTAGCAATTTGTTCCAGGTTAAGACGACAGACAAGAGGATATTATCACTATTGTGCAATTAAGGCTGCATGGGTAATTTTTGAATGTAGTTCTCTATTTTGATGCTTTTTGTTATTAAAAGCCACGTAGGTGCATAATTAGAATGCAATTTTAACTTTTAATTTCAAAGATTTTGCCAGAAAGGGACACTACAACTTGTGAAGTAGGAGATCCTTCTCCTTAGAATTACCCCTTAGGTGTTTTACTCCGTGTAGCTTCCCAAATATCTGCAAAGCATAAAAGAAAAAGAGGATATAGTATACAGGATTTTCAAGTTTAAAAAGGATTTGCAGATAAGGAGACTAAATTATGGAAGCTGAAAAAAGATACCGCCCAAATGGCTACGCAGAATGGATAGTCCTCTCTCAGAGAGTTAGTTATATTACTAYGTCCGTTCATTCATTCCCCATTGTCTGTCATTCAGGACTAAAATAGTTAAAGCATTCCTAGAGCTTTGAACATTGCACAGGCTGTGCTTGAGGCAGAATTCTTTCCCTGTAGCTAGCTATACTTTAGCTAGAGGAAAGTAGAAGAAAATTAGCTAAAGTTTGGGTGTAGATTAAATAAATAATAAAGTTATAGCAAAAGGCTTTCACACTTATGGCCTTTATCTTCATTTTGCGTCTTCTGAAGCCGCAACTCAAATCTTCCCACCTAAGCCGTCGACTAACAAGGTAAGYACACAGACGCAAATATATATATCTATTTTTTGACTGTCATAGTAAGTATGCAGATGCAAACACAAAATGGAAATGAGAACTCTGAGCACACATGATGCTCCTTTACATAAGTAAAAATTCAGTGACATTGTAAATACATACTGGTCATACAAAAAGAGATGATACAATTTTAGTAGTAATTCATACCACCATATCTCTTACTATAGTCCTACAGTGCACAATTACAGTWTACTTTAGGCAGTGGTTTAAAATGCAAGTTTTACTTGCCTTATGGAAAGACTTGTGACAGATTATCATGCTAGATGTCTATCCTTTCAACAGCTGTATTTGTAAATTCATTCTTAAATCCTACATATGCTAGGACACTAATTTTAGAAGTTCCTGAATCTTTAAAGAGAAAAAAACCCTAAAGCCCTAAGACGTGGCATGTCCAAGCAGTGTCACACAAGCAGTTTTCAGAGCTGGCCTTTAATAACATTAACCAATAATGATAATTCAGATAATCCTCCTTTTAATACTGAAAAAAAATTTCTAGTGATAGAAAGGGGCTCACAAAACTACTCTCTCGAAATGTTTTATGAAGTATCACACTAAGTAAGAACTGATCAACAGCATCACAGCATTCGTTTTGCAGATATGAGTGACATCTTCCAAGTGTCTTTAAAATGACAAAGAACAGTCCATAAACCCACTACATGTAATCCTTCAGTCATCTACTGTTGTTTCCCTTAAGGCAGAGAATGAACAGAAGTGTTAGATCACTGATTTATTGCCATCATTAGTCAATGATTTGCCCATTTYGATTTGTTCCTCTTTCAGTAACTGTGAAACCCTGTTTTCCTCTTATGACTTGGGAAATTATGTATTATTTATTGTTAACTTATACCAAGTTAATCTAATCTATATGTTTGCTATTCTTTACAGAAGTCTATAATTTCTCATACTAAATTAGCTCTTCTTTCAAGCTAACATTTTCTAACTTACTGTCTGAATTTATAAGCAAAGAATTTGCTAAACCAAGGCCTTCCAGGATTTTTGTTGGGAATGCCTTGTAGCTGGAGCTCTTCTACCCTTGGGAAATTACAATGCCAGAAAAACTCTGGCTATTCATGAATTTTCACATACTTTCTTCARTTAGAATCTTAAAATTGTATTTCAAGCACAGTAAGTGGGTTTCCAAGATTATGTACTGTCAATTTACAGTCTCTTCTTTCCCCTTTTGAGTTGTACAGGCTTGTATAGAATAATTAGACRAGCAGATCAGCTTAATGGTTCCAACAGATGAAGGCAGAACTAATTTCAAAGAAAACACACAAGATGTTTCTTAAAACCAGAACATATTTGAATCAGGTTTCATTATGCGCTCTTTCAAGAAAGGGAAGACACATGCTATTGTAACTCGAATCTGTTTATCACATTGTAGCTTTATGTGCCAATCAGCAGCTCCAGCAGCATTTAATTACTCAGTCATCTTTATTGTGCACCAGGTGCTTGAAAAACTTCTGTACTTTTATACTCTAAACAGAAATGGGAAAGTCATCCATGGCATATAGCAGCAAAGGGAGAATGAGTAGGATGATTGAGAAAAGAGAACTAGAAAAARTTTGTTTATAAAGCTCACTCAGAAATCAAGATTGTGACTGTCTGAGTCTGTGCCAGCTGACCACATCACTGAAGAATGAACTAGAAAGCAATGTTTAAAACTGTTCCTTCATGTCAGATACTATTTAGTATCTGCACATACCTGCAYACAAATTCAAGCAAGTATTTTGGTCTCTGTCATTTTTCTGTATGAAAGTCAATTTTCTAAAGCTTTTAGCCCAGCTGATATAGTGTGCATTCAAATAAAAAGTAATATTTCATTTCAGATGGTGCATTTCATTCTGTATTTACTTTTTGTTACTTCATATTCAATCTACATGGTAACAGAAATAGGGAAGGAGAAAAGCAGTATGCTTTTCTCAGCATACACAGCATGATACGTAAAGACATCTGCAGCACACACGGGGCTTTGCAAAAGAGATCCAGCCCTACACCATGACCAATACCAGAATAAGGAAAGCACAGCAAAGATCACAGTGAACAAGAAGCTGTTTTCCTCGGTAATAAATAAACCTTAAGCATTTCAGATTCATTTTAAAAGAATGAACAAAAGATTAGGGCTAGGAGGTATATCCCACATCACTGGCAAAAGATTTGCCAAGAAAGACCAAAGACAAGTGAATAGTGAAGACTGTGTTTGTAAACTATTTCTCAGTTTACCATCCACCACTCATGGCATCTATTGCTGTATACAAAACAGAGTGGCTACGATTAGAGTTCATAAAGCAGGAGAGGATGTAGGAGTCATAGCTGTAACAAATATATTTTCCCTCCACACACAGGAAAACAAAAACAGCAGCAAGCAGCAACAACAATTACAGGAATGCAAGATCACAGATGTGAGTAAAAGAAAGATCTAAACAATGCACACTGGTGATCTTTTACCAGAAGGCCAATAAATGTTAGCTTACCTAACACTTTCCCCTTGATTTATCAAAAAAAAAAAAAACTTCAGCCTAGAAATAGGGGTATTTCTTCACTAAGACTGTTAGTCCCTCAATAACTTCCCTTCTTACTCCAGTATGTGCATGAGCRTATATGCTCATGCCTCTTCAGTGAAGATATCACTCACCTTTTGTATAAACGCTTATAGGTAAGCCTTACATGATACAGGCATATATCCGTACTCCTCAAACTTAAAATGATCTACAGTAATATAGCCTAGAGCCAAAGTGATAGGGGATGTAAACCATGCTTTATCATCTCCTTTTGAGTGTTACAGATATGAAATATAAAGATTTTACTAATATTTTTAAAACTCTAGGAAACTGACAATCTCAAACTGCATCTATTTAGATATTTTTATGGTGATCACTTAATTAAGTTTCCTCCCTTGTGAATTTGCTGAAGCATTAAAAAAAACCTAGAAGGCTATTTTCTATATTTTTTTAATAGCATTCTAAAAGCATAAAAAGGCATTTGGAAACCTCTTTTGGAAAGTTTTCACTTACAATAACCTTGCAGAGACTTTGAAAGGACTCTTTTGGGCACTGAAAGAGAATCTGCTACTACATCATAACGGTAGAGATAAGCTTAGTTTTAGTACAGATTGCATTAAAAAAAGGACATGACTGAATGCATTTCCTGCATTAAATAGTATGTGGATACACTTTTTCTTAGAGAATAAATGAAATAATTAAAAATAAAATAAATAAAAAATTAAAAAATAAAATAAAAATAAAATCAAGATTTCCACACAAAGTTGCTTGCCCTAAGAGAACCTCCTGTCTCTTCAGGAAGAACGTCTGGAATACCTGACTTCCCTAGAAAGGTCGCAGGATCTAAATCTGGCTAGTGAGGAAGGAAGACACTGCTTAATTGAGCAAAGGTTACAGAGAAAAAAGGTATAATGATGCACACATTAATATGCCTTCCATTACAAATAATACAATGGATTTTGTATTTCCTAGCCCACTGAAATCAGACTTTATTAACTTGTGTTTCTAGGTCAATGATAACCAAGGCTTGGTTACCCTGAGAAGTTCAGCAGGCTCTACAGAATGTGAAGGTTTAGACACTGGAAAGTGTGAAAGGCTTATAACTGTTTATTTACCAGACTTGGAACTAATTATGTATTTTGGAAAAATGAACAAAACCCTCTGAGCCCTGAGTTGCTGCCAAAGACATCGTTATTTCCAGAAAGTTTTGCTGAAGTTTTATGATTTTTTTTTCTAAACACAGAAGTAATCTGAAAAGACAAAGATTTCAATGCTAAACACAATTTCCTAGATGAATGAGCTACTCAAGTCCTTAGAATCGTATCTATTCTGAATTTCTCTAGAAACATTAGTGAAGATCTTATTCTGATGGGTCTTGGGTGTGCTACATACTTCGCACACATCCTCTGATCTTACCTTCTTTGTCTTCTTCTTAAAGAAAGCTACTCGTTGAATATTCAGTACTTCTCATTTGGCTGTACCTAGAGAGGCTTCTCCCTTCTATAACCAAATTTTCTATCAATGACAATATCAACATAGAACTATTAATGAAAGAAAACAAAATTGCTGTCCCATTATCATGTGCTCTAGTTCTTTAATCGAAAAATGAGCAAAAGAATGGTAAGAACAGAGAAGAACAAAATCTGCTAAAATATGCTTCTTTTGCTCATTCAGCTAGTTTCTAAGCTAACTCAGCATATGTTGGTCCAAAGTCATTATAATACGACAGCTACAAAAAGGGCAGAATAATCACTAAATCTGATAGCCCTAATGACTTTACAGTAAAGAAGAGTATGAAATGTAACGTAAAAGTTTGTTTTACATTATTATAAAAAGAATTTTTTTTTTAATCTTTTCAATGGTACCTTAAAAATAATCTGTTTAACATCCCTAAATTTAATACAAGCATTCATACAGGCTCCACTCCACAGATAACAAAAATGTCCAAATCAGAGTGCAGAGTATGTATGTTAAAAATTGGAGAAGAAACATCTATAGTCATTTTTACAGGTAGTAAATCATATCTCCAGTAGATTTAAAAAAAAAAAAAAAAAAAAAAAAAAAAGAACAGTGATACAGAGGAAGAGATGTTATCATTTCATCATCTTTCTATAGCTCAGCACTATTTTGCCTTCATTAAGCTGGACAACTGACTGTAGAGAAAGAGAAGCTCTTCAAACTTTTTGTTCTAAGGGTGAAGGAAAAAAAAGTATTTACTTTTACACAAGAGCAGTATTCCTACAGCTAGCAGTGGAACCAACTTTCAAATACTAGATTGCTTGTAAGTACACATTCAGTTTTTCAGCAAAGGAGAAAAATGTGATTTTGTGAAGGACAATTAATGCTACCAACCTTCACTATGAAAATGTGAGAACCATCCTGCACCAACAACCTGAAAAGACAAAAAGCCTTTTTCTTTTTTTTTTTTTAATTTTTGAAGAAAAGTCTGGTCTAGGTTTGCAGGGCAGAAAGAAAAAAGAACATACAACTTCTCCAGGAAAACTCCAAAACAGAAGATTACAGTTTACACTTAGATGATTAACCAGCAAATTGTGATCTCAATATATACTTGTTTCAAAAAATCACAGACCATTAAMCTTTCCATTTTAGATCAGACTCAAATAGCAGCACCTTAAAAGTGAATACCCTTGAACACCAGGCCAAGGTTTAAACCAAATTTGAGAAGAAAATGCCATCTACTACATCATCTACCTAGTACCTAAATATTTTCTCTGCTTTTTTTATTTGTTTTTAAGACAAATRTATCTACATACAGCTGTAAAATAGCTCACTGTGCCCTCATCTTGATGAATTATTAGCAGCAATATACTCAATAATATAAGTCCTACCAGTCTCACTTTCCAAACACATTATACACCAGACAGGCAGCAAGTGTTCTGCRTAAGTGATAGAAAAACAGGTTATTGGTATTGATGTGCTCCTTAATTCACAAAGGGAATATCTAAGCACCAATCTGCAGATAAGAAAAACTGAGGAACAATTGGAAGCCTCTCATTTTATTCTTGACTTCATTACTAGTTTTAGAAATGCTGCTGATTAGATACATTCCCATAAGAACCCAACAATTGAAAAATGAACAGTATAACAAAATAGCATGTTTCTAGCTACTTTCAGACATTCAGATACGTCATTGACTAATATCAGTAGACTAGAAGGATGACAAGTTAGGATGTAGCAATCGCTTTAGAATTACCTTGTAATTTATTACTTTTACAGTTAGCTGAAAGGACAGAAAATAATGCAGGGCTAGATCAATTTTTACCAGCTACTCTGTCTCAATCACTTGAGCAGGACACAGGAGTCCAATTCAAAGAAGTCCTCTCCTTGACAAGTCACTGAATGACAGAAGGGATATAAAAATCTGACATGAGATGTAAAGGCTTTTAAAAAAAGCTCAGAGCCCCTATAATCACTATTACACTTTTAATATAAGCATGTGACCTACAAACTGTTGAAAACACTTCTGGAAAATAAATCAATCAACCAAATAGAAACCATATATGTAAGAAACCCCAGTATCTCCTCATTCCTCCTTCTTCAAAGCAGTCTCTTACGGACGATTAGCTGGCTTCTATTGCTACCATAAGTGTTCAAAGTGGCTATGACAAAAAGCCCACTATTTGGCCCAAAAAAGTATTCCACAATCTGCAATTTTGATTTTTTTTAGTATAAGAAACAGTAGTAGTCTTTGACCTAGCTGTGAACTGCATTGATTTTTTTTAATTAAAATGTTTTTTTATAAAGAAAAATAAGGTCACCAACCATGCCAGTTTAGATGTTTGAAAGAAATAATGGTATATTTTCTGCCATTGAATTGTTGACTCAAGTATGTGAAAAACATCTATCATTCCTATTTGCACAACTGTTTTGTTTAATGTTGAATACTGAAAGCATATATAAACTGACAGCATGTTCCAATACAGTAGAGAACAAAAGTGTTTTGATAATACCCATGGAATCAGCATGAAAATGAATTATGTCAGTAATTCTTAAGAGAAGTMTCCATTCTCTAAATAAATGAAATTAGAATAAACTCCATCAAGCATGTAACTCTAGGGCAAATAGATAATGGATTTTCATGATGAACCCTTCCTCAGATCAGTTCTTGAATATTCAGTTCCTCAGGATTATGTACTCTGAAAACAGCAGAAGCATTCACATAAATCTCTGATTGACAGAAGGTAGGAAGAGCAGTACCCCACCGACTTGTCCCATTTGGTTTTGTAAATGCCCCAGCAACTGCTACTGGCTGCTCTCAGAAAGAAGACAAGTTATATGAGACAGATGGACAAAGAAGACCCTTTACTCTAACCTCCAGACAAAAGAGACTGATCCTAAGAAATCAGCCAAAATGCAACGTAGGGCTGGCAGTTAAAATTCGGCCTGTCCACCTCCCCTCAACAACACCCCCAACCACATCACCATATCGCACCAGACAAAGCACTGCAGTGCGTCTATCTCAATGGCATTTTAAGAGATTACATTCTTTAAACTCGACCTCCGAGATGAGGCAGTATTACATCAAAATAAGGATCCTTGCATTGCAGATGAAATATTTTTGTAACGCTATCAGTGAAATGGAAGTTGCATTTCTTCTTCAGTCTTTGTCGAAGACAAAGTTTTGAAGAAGCAAAGAAAATATGTGGCCTAAATCTCAATTGTTTCAAATTGTAAAACTGCACTATGCAAAATACAGAATAGCATAACTTGGGATAAGTTTTACTACTCAGTTATATAAACCCCARCAAACTAGACTACAGTGGAAATACTGCTATGGTGTCAAATTCATATCTCCTTTATGGGCAGCAACCAGTACAACCTCCACTTTTTATAACAGAAAATATTTACAGGGAAAGGAGAGGAAGAAATCATTAAAAGCATTACTTTTTATGTATTCTAAACAAGTTATGTCTCCAGTCAGACATGAGACACACAAAACATCTGCTGCATACTAAATAGATTATTACTTAATTTAACAATAACACTGAAATAATCTATTAGCACCAGTAACCACACATTTCTCCAGATTCTCGCATTGTTTTCATTTACCATGCAGTAACCATCTACCTCTTCAACATGAGAGGCAAATATTTCCTCATCCTTTGCCTGCCAGAAGCAGATAGGCTTGGATTTGCTTAGTCTACATTACTGCTGAGCACTGACAAAAGTCACCATTAACAGACCGTAAGAGTCTAGCTTCACACTGAGATAGCAACAGCATTAACAAACTGGATGCTACACTGCTGTTCTTAGGAGCAGTTAAACTCAGGTCACTCTTTACTCTTTTGAGGAGATTAAAATTACCTCTGCATTTCTTCAAATAAACACGTATTTGTCAATGAGAAAGAATCCTGAATAAGATTCACGTTGGTGTGCAAAAGTTACCTTGAAGTGTAGGGTTTATTTGGTTTGGTCTCATAAGCTATTCTACTATTAACTGGTACCTGTCATAATACTGCAAAGCTCTCTGGAAAGATGTTTAATAGCTGCATTTTACACTCTGAACACTCTAGAGCAACTTTATGATAYGCAGCTCAATGGATATTTATTCAATGTCTGAAGACAGGGAGTGCTCAGGGCATGCCCATGTCCCACATACGTGACAGAGAATGCTATGTCATTTAACAACAACTAAAAAACCTCTAAGTCAATGGTAGTCTTTATGCAGGGTTTATTCTAGCTGCCTCAAGACTTACTTCTGATGAGCTCAGAAAAGCCATTATTCACATATCAACTTACATAAAAATTATTTTATTCCTCCCCAAATTAATCCTGCCTTCTACCAATGGACTACCCCCTTGGCAGTGAGTACAAGACAGTTAGGAGACAGACGGCCCCAAAGCAGCTACACTGGGTCAGCACCAGGTCCTAGAACCCGTCAACCTGGGCTAACTGCAAAAGCAGTGTCAATCAATGATGCTCAAAGTGGAAATCAATGACCCAAGATTATCATCAAAAGCTCAATCTAGAAACAAAACAAAACAAAACCTTTCCTCTGTCAAACATTACACCTTGCTGTGTTTGCCTCAGGATCTGTTTCATGTTTTTGAATTACACACACTTCTCCCTAATTCCCCAAATGCTTCTCTTAGCTATTCTACATCACCAAGGTCTACGTGTCCTCCTAGTCCCCTTCTACTCTTCACTTTTCTCTACAGCTTCATGTTTTCAAAGCTTTCTAAACTGAAGGAGGCATCATAAGGTTTACACCACATAGCTGGTTACTGTGACAAGATAAATTACATTGGAACTGCAGTATTAACTGCTTCTCCAATTTTTTCTTCATCCCTGGTTCACTCACCAGTATTTCTAGCATCTGCTCTGCATGAAAAAGCCACTGTAAAGCAACCACCGCAAAAAATGAATGATGTTTGAGATGGGAAATACTCTGCTCCAGACAAATTACTAGCACATGCCACAGCGTAGATTAGAACCAACAACAAAAAAGCACAAATTAAAAAGGAGCGGGGCAGAGGGTTTTCCCTCATCATTAATCACACCTAAAACAAAAACAAAACTAGAAGCTTTTTTGCCTTCTTAAACAGAGTATGGCTAAACTCCTAACAACGCAGCCCTGTACTGCTTTATTAGTTCCACTACTGCCTCTGCAAACTAAACTTGTTAAGGACGACGGGCCTTGTCAAGTCTTTAAATTTTCAAATAGATGAGCTAATGGTACCTCACAAAAATAACAGAAAACCATCTGCATCTGTAAGTTACACTAAGCAGATAAAAATTCTAAAACAACATAAAAAAAATGAGTGCTTTCAGCCAACCCTATCAATAAGAAACTAAGAATAAAACATTGCTTGGCATTCAGTATACATATCTTTATAAAATCTTGGGGTAAACATGATTGAAAATTCTCACCAGTATTTTGCAAATTGTGTTAAATCATGCAATTTCAGGAACAAGCCCTGTCCAGCCAAGTTTGTAGGTTGATTGTTTTAACTTAATTTGATGTTTTCAATACAAAAATTTGAAATCTAAATAAACCAGAGAAAGTTATTAAAAAAAAGAATGCTAAGAGAAATCATTGCTTTATTTTTCCCTGTCATGAGTTCTTATAACACCTATTCACATAAACCATATTCTTTGTCCAAAAATAATTCTATGAAGATGGTTTATTGCGAGTTTGAAAGAAAAAGCCCTGTAGTTGCAAAAGTTATCATTAACCTCACACAGCAGTTTTCCACTTAAGAACAAGAAATCATTCAATACAACTTGCACTAATTTGGAATCAACTGTACTGACTTTGTGAAAGAGACTAGCGCTTAAAAATACATTTCCACGMAGTAAGGCAATACTAAGCTAATTCAGCTATACAAGTACTTTCCCACAACAGGCAGCCACATCAGACAGACTATGATACTTTTATTACTTATGTTTACACATTTCCTTTCTCTGCTTTGATTTCCTAGTATAAAAAGTATTTTTTTCAATTATTCAGGCAAAGAATTGGCATATTTTCCACATAATAAAACCAGTACTTTTAGAACACGACTGCTTTCTCCTTAGAAACCAAGGATCTGAAACCATAAACTAATCAAGCCATTTCTCATAAAAATGCAAGTAATCCATAAAACCAGCCTTACCACAAGCTTACCCTATCTGCAATGTCCTTCATACTTTGAACGACTAATGTCAGACAAATGTAACCAATGAGAAAGGTTAGTTCTATGCATCTTTTTTCCCCTCATTATTCAAAATACGGGCCAAACACATCTCTAACACAACACAAATAGGGTGAAAACCACCCTGGCTTTTCAGTTTTGTAGCCTAAATCAATGTATACAGTATCTACCTCATCTATATTAAAGACCTACTTTAAAAAGACCAATAAAACCAATTGTTAGTCTGGAGTACTTGAGCAGAAGTCATATGCCAGGGCAAAGATATCTAGTCAACATATCTAGAGAAACAGAAGTAATGGAAAATAAAATGCTCAAGGTGTAACAATAATACTGATAGACAACACACGGAAAGATAAGCCTTAAAACTAAAATTGTTTTTAGTGACTGGATGCCATTATGGAAAACAAAGAATATTCTCACATATATGTACAATATCTCCCAGAAATGTAAATATCAATTAAAAAGCATTTGAAAAAATAACTATGCAAACAGAGCAGCAAGAGACCTATATGCGGGCTACCCCAGAGAACTGTAATGAAAAGTCTGTAACACAGACTTTAAAAGTGATAAAGGAATGTCACTTATTTGCATATTTCATTTATATTGTATTTAGTAATGGGGTTTGCTAACCTCACCACTCTGGAAAGACATCATTGCTTTCTCAGGAATCTCTTCATTTTTATTTATAAATATAATCAAAATTAAGCATGTTTATCTGTTCTATATAGWTTCTTAACATCATCTTTGTACATTTCCAGAACAGCATTAAGTTATGTGATTCACATCCACCCCRAATTTGTTCTTTCATTTTTAGTCTGTTAGTAAGCACTTTTTACTTTGGTTGTGTTTTGGGGCGTGGGGAACAATTGCTTGTTTTAAATATACCATGGGCTGGTTGGTCTGTTTTTATGTACTGTGCTGTGTTCACCACTGGTTCTTCCTTTGTATGTGTTGGCTCCACAATTTTAGATCCAGCATGAAGAAAAATAACTTTCTCTCTGCCAGTGCTACTGCAGCACCACCATGAAAAGCAGGAGTACAAAGACACATGTGAACAAATGGTCTGAATAGCTGAAGCTAAATTTTGCTCAGACTAAGAATCTCTAAGCAAGCTAGAGATGTCAGAAGGCATTATCTCCACACTGATACAGAAGAGCACAAGATCATCAAAAAATCATCCCAAACAAAGCTGATCTATTGGAAATTAGTAATTCCAATGAAGAATAACTGCCTCGAGGCTGCGGACTCTTCAAAATGCTTCTCTCCCTCCATACGTGTCATCTTTTCTCTGCTCTCTTCTATCCACCGCACCAAGCTCTGAGCTATCTCAGCTGAACAAATACAGCAAAAGAGAGAACCGCAGATCGCCTGCACCTTGCTGGTGCTGGAGAAGCTTCTACCTCATCAGCTCTTATAGTGACTCATGCAGACATTAAGCAGAACTGCAGAATGAATTCATCTTTGAGGAATGAAAAACTGAAGTATTAAGTATTAGAGATGCAATTTTCAAGGCAACATTTATTTGGCTCCCCACTCCAAGAAAGGCTAGTACATCAGTTGGCACCTCCACTAACACCTATAGAAAAAAGCTGTAGCAGAGTGTAAGACTACTATTCTTTCATAAGCTGTAATGGTTGGGCTTGGATATTTATTACAATGAATAATAGTTCATCTTTTAGTTCAGTTGCTCAGTGTAATTTTCTTTCACAGTAAAGATTGGACATAAGTTCTGCATGAGCTTCAGAGAAGTATTCTAGGTATTTCTTACTCTCTAAGCACCTTTTCAGCTAGCTTATATTTTTTTGCATAGGTTCAGCACTGACCATGTTGTCACTACCAAGGTAGTGATTCCAATTAAAGGACACTCAAAAATATTAAGGCTGCACAAGCCAATTAGAAATCAAGGTGATAGTACAGCTTTGCCACAGGGGCAATGACAGCCTTACCACAAGCTTACCCTATCTGCAATGTCCTTCATACTTTGAACGACTAATGTCAGACAAACGTAACCAATGAGAAAGGTTAGTTCTATGCATCTTTTTTCCCCTCATTATTCAAAATACGGGCCAAACACATCTCTAACACAACACAAATAGGGTGAAAACCACCCTGGCTTTTCAATTTTGTAGCCTAAATCAATGTATTCAGTATCTACCTCATCTATATTAAAGACCTACTTTAAAAAGAGAACATTTCTTTCACGAAATCAGCAAAAATAATAAAAATGTTATGCCAGGTCTACAAGTATGGCACAAAAGTGAGGAATAATGAAATATAAGTGCCGTAAGAAAAGTTCCTCAATTAKAGAAGGAGAAAAATCCCAATATTTATCTTAATAACCTGGGTTCATGTACCTGACCAATCCAAGTATCCTCATATGCCTCACTTCCAGCTTTCTACAGCTGGAAGTGTAACAGTAATTCAGATACAGGAGCACTGAATTTCAGATTCCCTCCTCACAGGAGTCATYCTCCTTCTATCCAAAAAATAAACTAACCTAAAATAGCTAAAAAGTGTAACGCAGTCTGAAGCTGCCCAGTTCAGTTACAGTGTGAGAGCCATATAACTGCTATCAATTAGAGTTCTGCACAGACTAATTTACCTTATGGAAAAAATAATTTATTACGAGCATATATGTCTATACCGCACTGCTAGGGGAACATGCCCTGTCTGTAATTTATGAAGGAAAAAGTGGAAAGACTTTGATCACCAGAAAGTCTCAGAAAAGGGGTAACTAATAAGAAAAGGCTTTTTAACACTCTTTAGCAAGGGAAATAACCTTCACTAGCAAGATGTTCCTTCTTCATTCTGGATTCAGAACCTCGTAACTGTTTTCAAAATCTCGGCTACATGGAGCTTTACAGATTTGCCTTGCCACTGGAAAGCTTGTCATACTTCCTTTCTGTGCCTCCCACTCCTGCTCACATCCTTCCCTTGGGAAGGAGGCTGCTGTGTGGATTTGGTACACATGTGAAAAGAAGAGAGAATGGCTACTTTGTGGCTCTGGAAACAACCACAGAAGCAAAGCACAACACACAGATGCTGTTCGTACTTTATATGAAACTATGTGGCTGTATATGACTGTTTATGACTTGTTTATGAAAGTCCCTTAAGGTTTCATGTGCCTAATCCAACATTTACATCTTTCAACTCAGTCCATGAATGTAATGGAGGGGTTGGAAACAAGCAGCTTCTAGATGTGGACATGTCCCTTAGCACAATGTCTATGGGCTATAGTGAAGAAAACTACTCAAACATCTGCCTAGGAGAGAAGCTTCACTAGTACTTTAAGTGCAGGCTAAACAGTGTTGACAGTCAGCAGTCAAGCCTTGCTGAGACAGCAGGGAGTCGACTATGAGAAAACAGGTCAAAATACAAAAATAAGTTGTATGTGTTCTCGTATCGAGAATCCAGGAGACTGAAAAAGTGCATCATTCAACTAATCCAACCAYGAACCAGTTTAAGCTCACTCTGCACACATATTATGAACACATTCATTCTTCCAAAGCCATATAAGGGATTTTGTCACATTTTGTATACAACTATTCTTAGCTTTTTGTTTTCCTCCCTCTTCCCTTACTTTTTACATTATAATTTCCAGACTTTGTTATAATTTGTAAATATAGGCTTACATTTATAAATAGCAGCTAGTGCATAGTTTTGACACATTCCAGTTTGTGCCATTCAAGCAACACTCCCTAAAGAAATTCTGAAATCCTGCATGTAGTTTCAATTCTCCCACTGGTTACCTATATAATGCTCAGAGTGGCTTCAGCTTTCTATTTCTTTCGACAGCTAAGAGAGTATCACCAGGCTTTGAAATGCTGTAGAAAAGAAAAAAATTAAAATGGTATTTTCTGTCAACTTCACAGGCGTAAACTAGCTCCAGATACTTTAGAGAAATAACCACATAATGCTTTTRTTGCCTACATTTTTTGTCTCAACCTTGAAATCATTAGCAGTTTGAAGCTAAATTCTCTCTCAAAAGCATGTTAGACTTGCAAATTTAAATATTGAAATAGAACTATGGGATCACTACGAGGAATGTATGACTTCTTTCTTTGTGCAGTTGAGCAGAACAATACATGAATTTTTAAGCGCTGTTCACAATGAACCAACAGATCAATAGTTCTCTATGTAAGTCCCACATTCTCATTCATTTTTATTCATACAGAAAAGCAACSAGGATTACCAAGCACCTAACTCCAGGAAAATTTAATAAGCTTAGAAGATACAACTTCTAAGATACAATATCTACACTACAACTTTGCAGTAACAACTTTTCTTCTAAATTGAGATCGTACTGAGTCACTGCTGCAGCAGGGAAAAACAAGAAAAAAGTCACTTGAAGTAGTTTTTTTTAGTCAGAGCACAAGGACTTGCTTCTAGATCACCAGGCAATGAGGTTTCCAGCCGGGTGCGATGACACACACCACCCACAGCACTGCCACTAGCACGAAACGCTGCAGARCGGGTCTCTGCTTCGAAACTCTGTTTGGAAAATAATGAGCGCAGCACGTACAGGCCCAACCATCAGGCACCATCAGTAACTATTTAAAAATAACATCCTCTCCCCACACAGAGACACACACTGCTGACCAGGAATAACGAGTAGAAACCAAGCTACATGCCACTGTGTAGTGCTTCGGCTGTATTTTTCATAACCAGCTGTAGTTTTACTTCGAGATCCCTGGGGAACTAAAGAACAAAGTTAAAAAACTTAAAGAAGTCCCAGTCTCAGACAGAATTTTTGCTTGAATTTCTAAGTTTTTCTTAGAGTTCTCTTAGGGACCGACCTTCCAAAGACAYTTACCAAAGCAACTCTTCACTATGAGCTCACCTTGTAACGTGCTAAATAAACTTAGCAAATAAATCAGAGAAAATCAAAAACACACAGAATTTGTTATGTCCTTATTGCTAGGCATGTGGTAAGCATGTCTAACTAGCACCCCTCTCTCTTTTCAGAGACATCGAATTGTCACACTTCTAGCACTTTTTTCAGTTGAGGTTTTTCTTCCCTGATCAGAATCTGAACTCTTTTGAGACAGTTCATCACTCAAAAAAGGTAAGTATCAATCACTAAAAAAACAAAACGAAAAAACCCTTCATGTATCAGGCTAATCCCAAAATGAATGAATACAGAGYGCATAAAAGCCGTTAACAGCAGAAAAAAAGAAAACTACTAGAAGATGACATAAAGCAATATTTAACTGAAAAATAATGCATGCTTTCCAGTAATTTCCTTATAACTATCCCATTTACTATTTTCTCTTTTTTACTGCTAATCCGAAATTCTTGCTGACCTGTTTCACTGACTTAAGGAAGACATATCATTAAAAGTTAAGATTTTATTGAATCTCTGAAGCCTCTGTTGGTACAGAAAATTTTAATTTACACCCAAGTGAATCACACATTTATGGAGTATCTTGTTTTAAATGACTATAAAATTGTAAGCACAGTCCTTTCATTAATCAAAATGTCTTATTTTATCTTTTAGAAATGTTCTATAAGCATGTAACTCACAAAACAGCTGTTTTGGGGGAGGTGAAGTCTTCTGTTTAAAAAAAAAATCATGCTTTTACTGTTTATGCCATCAAACACTGGCCCAAATCATTCTTTTCACATTATACATTCATTTAACAAGAAAGCTCAAAAAAATAGAATTGTACTGTAAAATAAGTTATTAGCATCAACAAGCTATTCAGAAACAGTCTTCGATAAGACCTATAAAAAGTTTGCTATTAAACAGGCTATGCCTACACATTTAAGTAACAGCCTACACTAACTACAAGTTCTGCTCCTGTGCAACTTCCTATACSTGGACCTCTCAAACCTGTTCTGCAGAGAAATAGGATATAGGGATGCCCAAACTACCAGCTGTTTTTACCATAATGATGTGCCAGCAATAGTACAACATATCCAACAACCATTAAGGCTAATACTCATACGCTGAGGAACCAGAAGAGGCTGCTCATGTCACAGAAGTTACTGTACAAGTATTCCCTATTTGGCAGAGCAGGCTACAAGCTTCTCAGCCAGTTAATACACAGTACTTGTAATCACTTTAGAAAACAGCCACTTCACTACCAGCCTTGACATCACATTACATCATCAAGCAAGGTGATAGAAAGGATGTTCATGAAATCTCCAGCTTTGTACAGGATGTTTTTAAAATGTCCTACCACATTACAGAGAGTAAATTATAAGCAAGAACATTAAGCAAACATGTAAAATAGCTTTTTAGTAATAAATAGATGGTTGTGAGAACTACAGTGCACTCTTTCAGAGTGCAGAGATGCCTAAAAGCACAGAAGCAAACAACAGACACATGCCATCTTGAACAAGCAAATACTTTCTATCCAAATTTTACTGAATAGAATTTACTGAACAGAATTCAGCAAAGCACTTATAAAAACAAATCTTTCTCAGTAAATCTATGAGGAATGACTGAAGACATATTGGAGACTAATCAGGCACTGCTCTACATGGCTGAACTGTACTCAGACACTAATGTCATGCATACACAACCCTGGGTCCTCTGATGTGGACAACCCACTCATGATATTTCAGGGTTCATAGAAAAGGAGCCTCACAAGAGCAGGACTCAAGGTCTAAATCTGATTAAAAGCAGAAATGCCATCTTCTCTTCCCCATAACAATTAACCAGCTTCAGATAAATTTTACTGCTCATTAAAAAGTTGAATTCCTCACTCTTCAAGTAATGCTGACATGAGTCCTACACTGCCGTTATTTGACAGTCACTCAAACTTTCTCCATACATTTTTCATCCAGATTAGAAAGCACTCTGCTAGAAAGAAGCAGACTATAGATTGATAGAGTTGAGGAAAGGGAGAGTTTTGTTGTAGAATTCTAGACTCCTCCTCAAGATAAAAAGTAAAGTTAGCTTAAGCTAACTTTGCTGAAAAATTCAAATAAGGGATCCACATGCATATAAAGTCCAATAAACAGGTCAGATTAAGCATAACGGGGTGATTTAAAAAGTCTCAAAATAAAAAGAAAACATTCTCTTCTATAGGTAGAGATAGYACGCAAGGACCTCTAGCAGCTGAAATTGTGCAAGAGGAATCTCAAATACAGTAGGATACCTTTTTGAAGCACAATACCGATTTAACTTTGCAGTGAGTAGGTGTTAGCACAGACATAACTTTCAGCAGTTTTCTCAAAAGAGAAAGCTCCAAAGTACCATCATAAATCTAGATGCCTTTTGGCTGCTAAGTCGAAAGAGTAGAACTTCAGAAAACAAAGCTTCTTCTAGTAATATTCTTAATAGTTTCCCAATGCRTCAGGCTAGCAAAACGGATGAGAGAATTCATTAGTCCAGGTTATACATATCTATATGTATGGTATACTTCTGGGACCAGCTAAAAGCTGAAATTAGGAGTTTCTTTAAATAAAAAAATAAAATAAAAATTTGTAAGGTTACCTTGCTCATTAAATCAAGTAATATCTACTTTTTCATTTCATTATCACTCTAAAAAACAAGCAAAAAAGCAGAAACCTATTCCCTCTATTTTCTACACACATTTCTAAGTCTAGGCTTTAATCTCAACAATCTGAATGAAAAAGAAGTGGGTGGCTGCCATGGCAACACAATTTTTCCGATCTATTGCGAATGTTCCTAGGGTGGATTACTGGCTGTAATAGCAAGGGATTGAGGATCTAATAGTTCAGGAGTTAACTAGAATAAATATTCTTCTCCTCTAAAGAGCCTGCCTGCAGCAACAGGAAGTAAAATCTAGATAAAAATATCCTTAACAAAAAAATAAAACGGATTGTTTGACAACCCACATCTGCAATTGCTGTCCAGCCTTGCATTTAAAGTTTCAGAGAGCTTTTACTGTGATAGCAGAGTTTCTTCTATTGTATATTTAATAAAATGGAGCATATCATAAACTAATGCTCCTGGCTGTTTTATCCAACAACTAAGATGGAGGTGAAAGTCTATCCTGTGGGAACGCACAATGAAAGAGGATAAAACTCTCTAGTGCTTGCACAACATTTATAAGGAAAAGCATCAGTTATGTAAACAGGTTTTTATAAGATTTAGAGTAATCCCTGCAAGCTCTATCCCAACAATAAGTGAACAGCTTTGCTAAAGGCATTCTCTGCTCTAATTTATCAGAACAAATCACAGAGCAATAAGGAGACCCCAGAAGATTCTAGGATTATATAGAAACTATCTCAAACTTGTTTCAGTACAGGAAAGGGATGAGCAGGACAAAGTTTTCAGCTCTATCTGATTCAGGCTGTTAAAGCTCCTGAAAACACATGGCAGTAGCCACTGAATCCTAGTGGCTCTCTGGTGGGTCTCTGCAGTTAGAAAAACAGATTCTCTGCTGTTGTGCTGTTGGGTTTTGTTGTCGTTGTTGTTTCTTGTTTTTTTGCAGTTGAAGAAACAGATTTCAGGGAAAAAAAATGCATTCAGAGAAATGTCCTGCCCCATTTCCTTGTACCAGTCCATATTTCCATGACCCAAAGTGAGAGCTTATCTGTTAGGTTTCAGATAGCATCCAGCACTTTCTAACACAGCTGAAACACAAACTCATCTTTAAAAAGCATACACAACAGGCTAAACTGAAGTTTTCGAACACTTTCTAGCAGTTTTAGCTTAGAGAGAAAGACCTTGAAGTCTCAATGGCAGTTGTATGAAATCACTCGCTCCATATGCAGCAGCAACCAAGAAAGCCAATAAAATGTTGGGCATCATCAGAAAGTTGCCAAGGACAAGACAAACAGCCATTACTGTGTACAGTATAAAATGCTGATGCAACCTCATCTTAAATACTGTGTGCAATACCGGTCACCACATCTCAAGGAGGACACAGTGGAGTTGGAAAATGCACAGGCAAGAACAACAGAGGTGTTTAAGGGAATTCAGCAGCAGTCTTATGGGGAGAGATTAAAAAGACTGGGACTCTTCAGTTCAAGAGAGCAGAAGGTTCGAAAGATGTATGATAAAGGTTTCCAAATCATGAAGAACTTGGACCATGAAGTAAAGAACAGTTATACACCGAATCCCACAGTACTAAAACAAAGGGCATTTACTCTTTAAAAACAGAAGGAGATCAGTTGAAGAATATAAATAGTAGGGGTGTGGTTTTGTTCTGTTTTTTTTACCGTTGTGTGGTTTGTTGGGGGGGGGGGCTAAACAGAATTGATGATGAGCATCTGGCATCTATATAGCCGTGGGAAGTGGTGGAGGCAGAATATGTCAGAAAATTTGAAAATAAATTAGACAAATTAATTGGAAACAGGTCCAAAACAGATATTATAAAGAGCAGGGTAGGGATATACTCTTTAACATTCTTTTTCCCATGATAGTGGATGCTTAGGAGTAGAAGAGGAACAGCTCACGCACAGTGGCCAGGCTAAAACATATTCTCCACAGATAGCATCTCCTAGTGCCACTACTGAAGAAAATATACCAGGACAAATGGACCATTGGTCCATAAAGACATTTCCTATGTGTTTACACACTTTTATCCCCAGTGAAATGAGGACTTTGAGTCAAAGAATTGTATATATACAGGAATATACACATACATAGATACATATACACACACACACACACACATACGTGTGTGTGTGTATTTCTTTCTTTTTTTTCCACACACAACACACTCCAAATGGTTCAGGTATAGTTTGAGGTCTAGAATATAGGAGCCAGTCATTTCTAACATTACATGACTTGGTTACAGTTTATGGTAAAGTTCCAGGAAGGAACCCTATAATAAAGCCTCAAAAGGTTACACAAGGTCCTCAGAATTCAAAATTGTGATCCCATTTGTTAATGTGATGTCCAACATTGGAATTTTAATACAGCTTAGAGCATGTTAAGAATCAAGACAATCATGGATCATCACTTGTCTTTTCTGAACTAGCAAGATGAAAGGCAGCTCCCATTCAGAAGCTGTTTAGTTACATGCTGGCAGGAGAGTATCCAAAGCTACAAAGCCTGAGTGGGATTTCAGAAAGGATCACTGATGTGCTTGCACTCTGTTACTTCCATCTGGCTTAGCACTTGGCTGCAGGTGAGGTCTGCATCTGCAGGTCATACTTATGAGTTACATCCCCCAACATCAGTTACAGGCCTTAACAGTATTCAGACTGGCTGTGAGTCATGTCTTGCAGCTCAAGACATCAGAAGAGTAAGCTCCTGGTTTGGTGCATCCTTCTAAGCTTTCAGGTTACTCAAGGACTATTGCAGAGAAGACATGGAGGTGGAGTAGACTTACTTTTGAGATATGAGACAAGAGGATATCGAAGAAAGAGAGATACTGAATTGATCACAGCATTTCAAGAAATAGACCAGAAATTCTGAATCACTCTGCTCTTTCAGCAGTGTAAGCCTGCTTTCATATGCATTTCCCTCCAAAACAATGCCAGAATATCCTCTTTGACATTTGAGGCTAACTATAAACCTTCAAAAACATAGATTTTAATTGGTGAGTTGAGATCCAGTAAGGTTTTCAAAGTTTATATAGCAGTCTTTGATTAAAACAGCCTGGATACTGGATTCTTGGAAAAGAGAATACGAGATGAATATACTCATGTCTGTATAAAAAGATAACATTGAGAAGGCAACCCCACAGAAATATTTTTTTTAATGTATTGAAAAAAAGCGTCTATCAATTGCTTTCACCACAGCAAGATAACTTGCTTTACTCTGTTGTAGTGATAGAATGTTTAGTTCTTTCACTACCCATTTTTTTTATTATTATTATTTCAAGTACTGAAACCATTGTACCTTTCCTAAATTATCACAAGACAAYTGAACTTTTAGGACCAAGCTGAAATATAGCCAAAAGCAACAGATTTTTTTATTGTTGTAAAAAATACACTACATAGACATCTTAATTTAACATTTCATTCTTTGTGACATGCTTTTGCTTACACATCATTCTTTGGAAAAATTGTCCAGGAGAGCAGTTAGTGATACACACCTGAATCATTCACGTAAGACAAATCTATTCTAGTAAACCCTTAATGAGCAATGGCTTTAAGTCAGACACGTGAGAACTCTCATTTCACTTCAGGCATTAACTATACCCTGTTCTTCCTTAAGCAAAATATTCCCACTCATAACTTCAACTCCTTTTCCTAAACACATCTCAGAAAGGAAGAAGCCTCATTTTAAGCTAAAGAAATTGTACTGAGCTTGTGAAATCTTTCTTCTTCATGAATAATCAACATTCAGAATTCTCAAATACGCAAAGCACTTAAAACTGCAACAGTCCTTAAAAGACTCCTAACGCATTATGAGTTTACTTAAGCAGCTCTCTAACTGTTCAGTAATGCTGATTGACTAGTGGGAAGGTTATTCTTCCTGTTCATAGAGTATACAGTTTTTGAAAACACATCCGTATTTTGAACAGCTACTTCACAGTAGTGTGGTACAGAACGCTGTTTACACATTAAGTGTGAATGCATTCACACTTTAGTCTACAGGATCAGACCGGAGGTGGTCTTCTACCAAAAGGCTCTGTAGAATCTCCTCTTCAAGCCATAAACTGTTTAATTCTCCCTATTCTCATTCCTTCATARCTCAAATTTTGGTCAAAATTAGTATTTCATCAACATAGCTGACTACCTCTACYCAATCCAGATTTTGCACATCTTTGTTATGAGAAGTATAAAAAATTTTAAAACCCCTTTCTAAACTATAATTAAGAGCACAGACTAAGGTAGCACTGAAATCACCAGATACTACTCATTTGCTGTTACAAATAATTGATTATAACCGTAAGAACAATGGAAACAGGTTTTAATATGGAAAAAAAAGAAAACCTAATCTAAAATAATTAAGTAAGAACAAGGATTTAAGTATAAGCCCACTGCCCAAAATCAGTCAGACATACCAAAAGAGCACAGAGAAGTTAGGCCTAGAAAAATGTTTTTTTCTCACAGTCTTTTCCTGCTGGTAAAGTAAACAATGGAATTAGAGGCACCCTGCAGGGATAACAACAAACAGAAAGTAGTTTCCAGTTGGCTATAAGCTAATGCTTTTGATAAAAGTGGCAATAACTAACTAAACCCAAAAGAAATACTTGCAACTTCAAGTGTTTGAATACTTCAACAAATCAGCTTTGGAACATTAAGTACATTGACAGCAACCCCCAAAAATCTGATGAGGATCTGAAATATTAATGATCCATCCATAGACATAAATTACTGATGAAACAATCATAGGTCCCTGCCTGATTCATTCTGGACTTGAACGAAGCCAACTTAAGCATCTCTGTGATTTAAGACACATGCATTATTTAGTATTAGCTAGACCCTTGTTCATTTATGCACATAGATGCAGAAAGGATTTATAAGAGAGAGTAYTCATTTCTGCTTAATTTGAAATGTACTGTTCTCTCTTAAACCTAAACCACCATGATTTATATTAGTAAAAGAACACTTTGTTCAGGTTCTCCTTCAGAGAGTGGAGAGATGCCACATGCAA
Source organism: Rhea americana (assembly GCF_003343005.1). Taxonomy (NCBI): domain Eukaryota; kingdom Metazoa; phylum Chordata; class Aves; order Rheiformes; family Rheidae; genus Rhea; species Rhea americana. Next base: position 167,861 of record NW_028185128.1, on the reverse strand, counting down.
GTTTACCCACGCATACAGAGGCCAGGAGGTCACCATCCACATCTCCTGTGCTTGTACACAGGCACAACTCCAGGTACTTCCATATCCACAGACCTAACCCACTGATTCTTCACAGTACTTCTGCACCATCTGTTTTTTTGGCAAAATAGAATATCTATGTAAATATTCTTTAACATAACCTATGCAGCAGATAGTTTTACGSCACACTTCAAAATCCTAAATCATAAAGAAGGCTGGAGAAACACAGAATGAAATGCAAAACCTSAGCTCATGAGGATGGGCACCAGCGTGAAACACAGAATTAGGGAAAAAGCTGGCACTACAAACTGAAATGGCAGCTGTCTTCATTTTCTTCTCCTTACAGTTGTTTGCTTCAGCAGTTTCAGTTTCTTTACAAGTGAGTTTTCTGTGCTTTGTGAATATAAGTACAACCTTAGGTACAGGTACATTTCATAAAGCTGATTTTTAATTCGAGTATTTTTAAACTTCCTCTCCATTTCCTGATATATCTTCCTACAAAGCATTTATGAGTTTTCGCTCTTGGGGCTATCATCATAGCCCCACTCTCAAATTTTATGAACAGTTAAAATGGGAAATTCAAGGTCTCTTATCTCAATGAAACCCTTTTCTTGCCCTGCCCCTTCCAAGATACAGAGCATAACTCAGTGTTCAGACAGTATTTGCTCTCTGCTGGATTACAGTTGGCATTTAGTACATGATGGGACTACTAGATGATGAAAATTGGGCTGAACACCTCAATGATCTGTACAAATGTTTTAAGTATCTGATAAGTCCCAAAAGATTCCTGCTAATCTGGAAAATCTGGGCTAAATCTGTAACCCTGATTCACACAAATAATACTGCTGTGGATAATACTTGTTTTTAAAGAACAGACTTATCATTAATATCTAAAAACAAAAGCAAGTTAAATTTTAAACTTGCAAGTCATTTCTTTCCTCCTGTCCAAATAGACCTCAGTAGCTCACAACCTGAGTTAACTCAAAGCCTCTGTCACATAATTCCATACTTATATAACACAATAAAGACAAGCACCAAATTGAGAGATACTAACAGAGAGAAAGACCAATAAATTAGCACTATTAACTAGAAGTTAACAAGTCAACAGCTTAGATGAGCAGGAGGGAAAAGAAATCTAGAATAAGAGAGAGCAGTTCTCAAGTAACTAGAGGTTACAAGTAACATTAAGATGAGAAAGATCCAGACCTAGAGGGGGAAAAAAAAGAGAAAAGAAAAGAATAGAAGAAAAAGGAGATGAGATTGACATGCATCCACATCTGAAAGAGCTGAGCCAGAATTTCACCATGCATAGCAGAAAGTACCTACGAGAGAACAAGCTCAGATAAGCAAGTTGGAAACAAGAGCAAAGGAATCACGGGGAAGTGGAAATGAAAATAAGATAATGGGGAGGAACAAGCCGCTTAGTGTGCAAGGGGATAATTTCAAGGCAACGCCCTCAGCAGATGTGACGCTAAAGGAACAAGGAAATCAGAGATGCACACGACCACTCACACAAAGAAGAGACCCGTGCAGAAGCTGGCACGGCTCTGCACACAGCTACACAGGATACAGTCATGACAGTTGATAGTCATGCTGCTGAGAATTTTAGTGCTATTAAATGTAAATCCTACAGGGAATATGAAACACTTAGAAAGCTTAATATCTGAAGAAGAGGAAAGAAACACAGTATTTATATGATGTTACGACAGCCAGTGAAAAAAGGTGGAATAAAGGGAGCAAGGTGAGAGAAATCAAGACGTATTTTTGCAGTATTTAAGCCATTTAAATAGCTGACTACTATTATTGGCTGTTTCTCCCAAGTAGAAATAGAAACAAAAGAAGGGTTAAAGAAAACTCTATGGTCCACACACACGTGTTTCACAGCATGCATACATACACATAGCTGGATATACAGAGATGTTTTACTGAATAGCTTCTTTCCAAGATTTCTAAAATAACAACACTGAACCATTTTGTATGGAATAGTTACATCTCAAATCTCCATTTAAAACTGTCAGCTTAATATAGGATGTGTATATTCTGAAAGGAGCAGCTTAAATGTGAAGCAAGTGACACTGGCCAGTAATACTAACACAAGGCACAGAAGGACTGACAGCATAGAAGCATGTCAAATCCTTTATAAAAAATCTGCCAAAAGGGGAGATTTGGCATAAGATTTCAAAATACCTTCAAAAAAATCACAGTCATAAAATTTATACTGTCCCCCTCCCCCTCCAAAAAGGGCATCTTTATTCCACATCTTAACTATACCAAACACTTAACTATACAGAGGAATAGGAAGAGGGATTTGCAAAAGGTTTGGGCCCCTTGCTCCCTATTCTCTTTCCTCCCGGCTTTTCCTTTCAGTTTTTACTTTCTGCCTGAAAATACACAACTGTTCAACTTGATAGAGTTTACTAGCAAACTGCAGCTTCAGTGAAGTAACGAACAGTGCCTATTAGGAAACAGCAGTGAAGTGCTGCCACAGAGAATAAAATCAATGGAGAGATTTAATTCATTTTCCTTCCTCTGGGAATCACCAGTCAGCATCATTTCATAGAAGAACATTTCATTCATGAAATGTCACATGCTCATGGTTCATATCTGGCACGACACAGAAAAATTCACATGACATAATGGAATTCCTTCATTCCTGCTAAAATAATAGAAAAAAATCATTCAACCTTCATCTCAGAAATATCTACAACTGAATACTGCACACTTGCCCACCTAAATGTACAGAAAACATGATAAATGCATAGGGCTACTTTAACTTTTTCTTGTTGCAGCCCATTAATAGGGCTCCTATTAAATATTGGAACAGGATATCTATATCCTAATAATAACCACAGTAAATGCAAAAGCAAGTGACACAGGTCAAGTGACAAAAGAACATTGCTTTTTCAGACATGAAAGGTAATCTCTTACAGCTCCTGAATGTATATATTCCACAAAGTCTTAGCTTTACCTCAACATATAACAAACAAAAAGTTACTCTTTAAAGCTACGGCTAGGAAGAAAATTTTCTAGCAACTCTCCCTCCCACTGCTGCAGTTCAGTAGTAACTCCAATGAGGTATCTAGCATCCTTATTCCTATATTCCTCTCCTGAAACAGCACATAAAAACAGTAATTTTTGAAAATCAATTTGAGATCTTTAAATGAGAGCCACTAACAGTAGTACTGTTTGTTATGATCAGGTATATGTTATAATCTAATCTAGCATGAGACAGGCACAAGCTTTTAGAAAATGACCTGTAGAACCCATCATCTCTCACTGACCTGCTTTCAAACATATTTGGATCTGTTCCAGCCTTTTATTGTTCTTCTGCAATAGCAAACCACAGTTTGATCATTTTAGAAAGTTCAGAGCAGATGTGCCCGCAAACTGAGCATGATGATTCAAGTGGATAACAGGAAGAGATGAACTCTCAAGAAACAAAGATCCTGAGTTTATGCTAATAACTTTATTTTAAAGGACTAAATTAAGAGGAAACATGCAGACTTCCTTATATTCTTGCATTTTGGGGTTAAGCCTCAAAAGCATTGCTCATGTCAAAATACATTTCTGAGTTCCTCAAGAGTATTGTTCTATATTTCTAAGCATTTTCTCAAATTCAATATTGTCATCATGACAGAAAAGACATCAGTACTGTGTTGGGGGGAGGGAAACACAGTCATAATGCAATCAACTRTATAGAGCTGCATTTGTTCTCTCTCCCATGTCTATACCACATAGTAGAGCAAATATGATGAGAAGAAACAAGCTGTACTGGAATCAATTTGCCCAATGGCAAGTATGTCCTAACTTGACTATTTATCAGAATTGTTAGACAGAATTTATATTCTACATAAACRACGGTATATTTTAGGCACAACAGAGTGTTTGTTGTCAAAAAATTACTTATGAATTAATATTTTAATATGCATCAAGGTGAAACAGAACTAGCAAAACCAGAGAGCTGAAACAACATGTTATAGTAAAAACAGTAAGACACAGGTAGATTGATTTCAGCTCTTTCAAGCATTTTTGAGTCATCTTGCAATATAAATCTGCACTTGGAATGGGGGAGACCCTATAATATTGGTCACGTTACTGCAATATAAGGCCATTTTGCATAATTTTACTGAAATTACATTCACATTGTTTCTGTAGTTCATGTTCATTTCTTACTTACAATACTTTACTTGAAGAATAACAATTTTGCCTGATAGACATCTAAGAAGATCAGGAATGGATCACAAAACAGAACTGAACAGAGCATACGCATCAAAAACTATTCTGATGAAATTTTAAAGGAGATACCTCAGCTGTGCTTTGCTGAGGGAGGTGGGAAGCAAAGGGAGTGGAGACCTACAGCAAAATGTTTTCTTAAAAAGTAAACACTATGATCGTTTCTGCTGTATCCGCATCTTCTTCATCCTATCTTTTAGAGCAGCACATCTATCAATAAAATTTAAGGAACTTACTTTACAGTGGTCATATTGTTGCTGTAAGGTTGGAACATCCCCTCCAATGGGCATTTGCTTTTTCAGCTCTTCATCTTTTGTATTCAGCCATTTGATTAACTCTTCCAGAGATGTCAGCAATCTGTTCCATTTCTCTGCACTTGCCTCCAAGTGAGCCCTGTGAAACAACATAAAAGCATTTTTAAAGCCTTGAATGGCATAAAAAGCAAGAGATTGTACTAAAAAAAAAATTGTTCTATCATTAAGGGAGGAATGCTTCAAACATTTACCTGCAAAGAAACTTTGATGTGTTAAAAAACCCTCCACCTCTGAAGACTTTCCACAAAAAAAAAAACAAAGTAAGCAAGGAGAGGAAGAAAAAACAGGATAACATGGACAAATATGTACCTGTTTTTTGGACCCCTCCCCTAAAACCTTGCAGACTGCACATCTGAGCAACACAAAGTATTCTCCTTTTCCAGGAATCTACCCCTACAGTGCACAAAGCCTGAGCATCGTTTTGTGAGCTAAAGCACCACAAAACAGAACTCTTTCATGCCAGAACCTGAATCTTTAGCTCAGAAAGGAACCAGCCAGCAGCAGTAAGTTAACTGTGCTGCTGAAGTATTAATGCAGTGCACATCTGTCCCCCAATGAAGTCTACAGCACCTCCAAACTCCAGCATACGCTTTTCTATCACATTCAAAATATTTGATGGCTACCCCTGATTTGATGCAGTGCCATCTTTGATAGGGTCCAGCTATTTTACTTTTACTCCTGTTTTCTGTATTGTTATGGATTTCGTTTTGAGACCAACAAACATATAGCTGGCTCATACCAGTGCATAAAGATTTGTTTTATCACATGAGTGACAGAGTAGAGCTTTTTCAGTGTAGCCTGACACTAACTCTACACCTTCCTGGTCTGCTTTTGATGGATGAGTGATCTGAACTTCACTATTCTGTCTCCTAGGTTTTCTCTTTTCTGTTTCGCACATAGTTTTTTATTCTTTTTCTGGATCACTGTAGCTTGCATCTTGACACTTTCATGTGCTGTCTATTGCATTATCATCTTAAATGGCTGTTCCAATGAATTTTTAGTACTGATCTGAAAAGAGCTGGATTGAAAGGGTGATGACTTGCTTCAAGGCAAACAGGTTTGGGTAGGTTGGGATCTTCCAGAGATATTGGGATAGATGAACCAAAAAGTAGGCAGTAAGAGTGTATGAGGGGTGAAAAGGGCAAAAGGACACACCCTATCTCTGTAAGGGTAAATTAGCTTCTGGAAAAAAAACTATTCTCCTGCTCTACTCTGTTCAGGAAAGCATGTAGGTAGCTACTTCAGAAAAAATTTACAAGTACATGCTAGAAGTAATGTTTTTCTGCATACAGTTTTCTGGATCAGTGTTTCTGTCTTCCCTTGTTCCTGTCACTAACAATTTTCTCTCTGCTTGTAGCCTGAGTTTAAAAACAGCTGAGCCAGTCCTCCCCTCTGGCCTTTTCTGCACAGTCTTCATCCACAGTATCACAATTCACGAGTGAAAATATATTTTCTCAGCTCTCCTCACCTCTTTTCAGCTCTAACTCTCACTAACCAGAACTACTTTCAAGGTAACTAACTTTCTGCCTGTGCTGTTAACCAAATCCATACAGGAAGCTTCTGCACAATGTACCTRCTTCACTGAAAATTTACATCCTGAGTATTCACAACAATTCGTCCCTCCAGCCCCCAGCTACACACCCCAACAGCATGGTGTGGTTCATGTGCAATGCGTGCCTTCCCTTTTTCACAATTAGTTTGGCTTCCTATGAAAAAGCCATCAGAAATGCCTAGTTGTAAAGTGTTATCAGTGTGYGACTCCTCCACAGTGTATTAGGTACTCAACAGAGCCAGCCTCCTTTCTGGAAGTGAAAACAGAGTAAAGTTCCCTATGAATTTGGCAGAGAGGAGACATTTTGCTCTCATCCAAATCGAGGCAGCTCAAGTTTGAATTCACAGTTTTGCTACTAGATCCACAGATTTTACACACATAAAGCATCCTTCCCCCCCGTTAGGATAAACCATAATTAAAATGTTTATATCCATAGTTCTGCATACATTTAAAAGTGAAATCTCTATTCCTCATGACTTATTACTGTCTCTAGGAAGGGGAAGCAGCTCTCATCTCTAAAAACTGGCACTATTTAAGGCTTCAGGATTCTGCTCTAACTATTTAGCTGAATTCTTGTATACAAAATGAGTTAGAATTCTACAAGGAGCGGGGAAGAGGAACTGTCACTAGTTAGGTGTTTAAGGGACACTTCAACAGAGGTCCACTGTTAATTTAACATTCCCTGCAATAACGTTAACAGCGAACGAACTAATTTGGTATTAATGTGAATGATGTGACATATAATACTAGATTGAATTCATTATAATTCACCACTAATGAGTGTCCATGTACATGCCAGATTAATGACAGTAGTAAAACATCACTAGCATATGATTTCAAAGTCCATTGCAAAGCAGACTTCAGGGGGAAGAGAGGAGGTACAGGAGAGGGAAGAGAGTACACCAACAGGGACACTAAAATCCCCTTCTGAACACAAGAGAATCACTCTTTCTTGAAAGGCTAGAAAGAAGTTAATAAAAACAATGCAAAGGAAAACATCAACATCAACCTGTATTTTTCCTGAAAGTTACCCTTCTAATCTTATCAGTTAATAAAAGGGAGAGGCAACAGCAGCAGCTGATTAGCAGACACAAGCATTCAATCCTCCTGAGGAGTAGACATAGGCATTGAGTAAACCCCACTCAGAGCAAATGCTACCTAGGAAGAAGGGGAGCTAAATGCATTCCTAGGTAAGTTTTAGTACCAGGTTTACATTTGTCATACGGATATTATCAAAGAGTTAGAGTTAATAAACTATGCTGAAGTTCTGAAATGTTTCCTGAGCTTCTTTGCTTTGAAAAAGATTTCTGTCCTTGTCTAGGAACTGGGCCTTCTACCAACACACAATCGGCAAGCAGAGCTTCAAGTGTTTGTGTCCATGTGACAAATGAACTGGCAATTTTCAGGGACTTGCCAGGTGAAGTGGTGGCTTAAGAATCTATTTCAATAAAAAATATAGGCCAGTTATATATGATTGTTATGTTTTGAGCACTGATTGGAGTAACAATATTCCCCAGCATCAATCACCCTGTATTTAGAAGCACTCCTAAAGGAATCTCTGCTGAGCAGAGAAAAACATAGGCTCTCCATCAAGCTGATCAGACTCAGAGCACCTTCCCTCCCTGTGGCCAGGCAGAATAAGCCCATACAGAAGAGCAACACTGACATAGCTCCCCGCTTCAGCTGACCCCGGGASGCTCTCTTCACAGCTGGTGACCTCCTCAGCTTTTCCTTCTGCTATTTAGGCAACACTTTTCCTGCTGGGCAACAAGGGAACACATGGAATAGAAAAAAATGGTGTGTGGTCTAAATGTAGAGAATCCTTTTCTGTTTCCCCYTCTATCTTGTCCCACAAAAAACTACCCCACTATCTCTTCCCAGAGAAGAAAAGAGTATGTCCTAAATATTTGGCTTTAAAAGACATATCTGTAAGAAAAWAAAGATATACACATATGTAGATACACACATAAATATGTTTGTGTGTGTGTATACACACACATATATATGTATACATATATGTGCATATATATATACACATGTGTGTGTATACATATCTCCACATATATATATACACACACACACATATGTATATATATGTGTGCACATATGTGTGTGTGTGTATATCTCTACATGTATATACATATACACACACAATATAAACACATACACATATTTCAGGAATACTAAGCTGCCGATTTGTTTTCTCCCTGGAAATAAGACAATGCAGTACGAAAAAGAAAGAAGTGTGAATAAGTCTAGGAGTATTTCAGGGGGAGGTACATACAATGCTCTCAAAGTGAATTACAATCACTACAAGTACAGTTTTAAGTAGTTTCCATGCATTTYCAAATAAGTGTTACAAGTGCTGCTTTTTGAGTTTGGAACTCCTTAGTTATAGCAGCAAGAAAGCAAAGTCTATGCAGCAACTAGCATGATCAGCTCTAAGGACTGAAATAGTAAAGAAAGCTTCATGCTATCCCCTAAGGCAGAACAGTACTTTCAGCAATTAAATCAAAAGAATCAGAATACAGCATAGCTGCAAATATTATTAAAAACAGCCCCCTTCCTCACACACATACAGAGTAACCCTAGTACAGAAGCACTACTGCAAACTAAACTCCATTAAAAAAAATGATTTTTCAGTCATCAGTCCTAGCTTCTAGAAGAATTTTTTGCTGTTCTCACAACTCATCCACACACGGCTTTCCAATTCTTCCTTGAAATAACATACACCAAGAAAAGGTTGAAGATGAAGCAGTAGCAATTAACGAGTTGAACAGCAAGACCAACACACTAACCTCACACCGGTTCTACTGCTTTCACCAATAGAGGCTTTCACCACTCTTGCTGAAGTTAGAGAACTGAACTGCAATCAAGGAACAGGGCAAAAAACACGAACTCAGAAATACTGCCCTCTGTTCAGAGGCAACTGAGATTTGAAAGGTTAATTTATTTCTCTCACGTTTGGTTCCACTGATCTCCTCCCTGCCTGCCTTTTAATTGTAGCTCAGWGACATGTGGCTCAGCAATATTACACAGATCAGCAGAGTAGCACAAACACATTAACATGTTCCAGATCTACATAGAAAGCAATGAGCGCACCCTGCACAACAGCAGTCTCTGTATTGCTGCCTCGGAATTAGCAACTGCTAGGGTAAACRGCTTGCAGGCCATTTGACCATTAATTTCTCCTAATTATAGTTAACCCCAGGAAGAGTCAAATAACTGAATTGCTATTGCTGGAACTTTACTGTTGCAAACTAAACTATTAACATACGAACATGCTTTAGTCTTTCTCAGGGGTTGGTTTACTTGTGAATACAGCTCATAAAGCCCGATCTTAACAGTATTTGTACTAACGTCCCTGTAGTGTGCTGGGGCTATTCTTCACAAGCTCTACTGCCAAACTGCTTGGCTCCTCTGGTTCAGGCTCTGCTTGACATGGGCAGATTTTCTCTCAGGCAAAGAGCTTTTGCTGAGCAGATTCTGCCAGCTACATTTAGCTGTCTAGCAGGCTGGTGAGGAGTTAACTGGAGATGAAAAACGAATGTCTCATTTTCCCTCCATCTCACACTCACAAACTCCTGTGCCTGAATTGCAAACTCAACTCATTGTTCTGGCCTTTGGAAAATTAATATGAAGGCTTAATATTGTTCTGTTTTATTAAAAGTACGATTTCCTTTAATCAACAGGAAAGCATTAGTAATTAAAAGCTCTATACATGCTTTTCTGTGTAGTTAACTTTAATGTAGAATTTTATTCACATTAACGAATATGGTAATATCTACTTCCAAAATGACATGATAAAGATTGTAATACCGTTTATTCTTGGACAAACAGTGAGCTTTTCACTTAGCACTGCAAGGGTCAACAAATTCAAAAGGCTTTTCTTGATTAATATATGCTTTAAAATATTTTTTATCAAATAGCTGTCAGAAAATTCTGCTACCAATATACAGCTAGACATTCATGATGCAGTACTATCAAAGTTCTCATTTCAGTGGTAAAAGCAAACAAATAACAAAAAAAAATCCTGATTTCTCCTCACAGATTTTAACTTCACAGAATTACTTCACTGACATTGCTTTTGATATACAATAAGGAAAGAGCCAACCTACTTTGAAATATCAGAAATGTGAGATTTCACCTCAATGCCACAGTCATGCTTCTGGAGCCTTTTAGAAGACAGCAACTGTGCTCCATTCATATCTTGATGTTTTCAATACTCACCTGATGTTTGCCGACTTCACCTTCAGGTCATTCCAGCGTTGGTTCATGTCATCAAGTCGGTGCTGGAGCAGAGCAGCTTCCTCAGAGTTTCCTAAGGCTTTCACCATCTTCTGTCTGTTTCCATCAATGCTTTTCAAGATGTCATTGTGGGCATCAATCTCAGCTTGGATGTCCTGAAATATCAACATGAAAAGCTCAGACAACTTAGTTTTCTGTTCAAAGTAAAAGAGATGTAATTCCTATTGTAATTCTTAAATCACTAGGCCAGAGCACGTAATCTCGCCTGTGTGACTCTGAAGAGACAAAAAAAAAAAAAAAAAAAAAAAAAAAAAAAAAAAAAAAAAAAAAACTGCAAAGGAGAAACAAAAACCTGCAACTCCATTAACATCGTTATAAAAGGCTCGTCATTTCTAAGCATGAGAAAGAGTTTGAAAAATCACCTTTTTATCCTATATAGCACTTATAACTATGAATACTAAATTCTCTTCTTTTTTTCTTTTAATTCCCTACTGGTTTCTCACATTTCCGCATAGAACTGTATTTGCAAATGCACTAGACACCTTTCCCTGCTCAGAACTTACCCAGACTAAGTCCTAGCAACATTGTTTCTTTCCTCTTGGAAATAAAACATTGCAGAAACTTTACACAACTATCCAGTACAATTTACACAGTACAGCAGTTTTTGACATATGTAATGGACGTTTTTAACTAAAACCTATATCCCTAAGTTGCAACTAAATGACCACAGCTACCACAAAACCTATTTTTACAATTCAGTTATCGTATACCATCTCCCACAATATGTAGAGAACTAGACATAGAAAGGTCTGCATTTTGTAGAAAAAATTAAAGGAAAAAGTAGCACCTGAAGATACATTTTAAGTTACTCATTTTTCTTCCCCTTTGAAATTAAACGTTTTGTTCTCCAATCTCATTTCTACCTCAAAAAAATTACAGTAGCTATCTTCATTTAACCAAGCACAGTATTATTTTTAAAACATAAGACCCTCAAATGAAATCTGCTGTACCATTGCCAATGCTTTCTAGTATCCGCACATCAATGTATACTCTTAACAGAGAAATGTAAATGTGTGAATAGGTGCACTGGCTATCTCAATGGGATTAATCAGCAAAGACTGTGACAGAAACCTGATGCAGATGTAAACAAGCTTCTTTCGCAAGGAAGAATTCAATAACCCTWAAAGGTTGTATTCTTGCAGGCAGCCCCTCAGTGCATTTTAGCTATCCCCAGGGGGAGGAGAAGGCAAATGAGGGGGTTCTTTCACCTCTTATACTCAAGATGTACAGCTGCTACTTACGTCTATGAACTGATGGTTGGAARCAGTAAGCAATGATAACATCTAACTTTCTTTAGTCAGGGAAGAAAAAACAAAGTAAATATACAGCTGGAAGAACAGGGAAATGGGGAATCAGTGAAGCTCTGGCTCTCCAACTGAGCTACTATATGACTTTGGACAACTGTTCTTTGCCCTCAGTTTCAACACTTTAAATGGGTAAGATGACACTTCTGCTGTCTTTAAATCACCTTAATAAACCCCATCATTCTGAAAATGAATACATCCAATGGCATTTAAAACAGATGTTTCTAATAATCAGCAAATCCCAAATAAGACAGCACAGTCACCAATTAAAGCACATGCTTGTATAAAAACTTCTGCTGACCTTCTGACTCCAATATGCAAGCTGACCCCCTGAAAACAARTCTGAGTCCAAACAGCAGGAGATGCAACAGTATAAAGCAGAGTTCAATTTTAAGTACACACTAATCTGCACTACCAAAATCTGCCCACGTCAAATCTACTTCCATGCCTCTACAGAGCTACAAAAGAAGAGTTTGCAAACTGATCTATAGTCTTCCACTCTACAATAACAACGCTCATTCTAAGGCTATTGAGAATCTTCATGAAACATTTTACACTTGATTACTTTTGAGAGGGACAATTGTAAGTTTTGCATGTAAGTATGCAAAAATTCAAAACAAAGTTTCACTCAAACTAAGTTTGATTCTTGCATTTGACAGCTGTCATGTTACATTGAATAAGGCACAGTAAATCTGCTGTTTGCATTCTTGAGACCCATCTGTGATGGCCATATTGTGACCRTTTAGTTCAAAGAATCAATTTTGCTAATTAACTTCTCTTCCTCTTTTCTGATTTCCATTTTCCAGGAAGAAGAAACACTTTCAGTTGATGAGTATTGCCAGCACGTCGAGGGAGGTGATCCTGCCCCTCTCCTCAGCCCTGGGGAGGCCTCATCTCGTCTACTGCATCCAGTTCTGGGCTCCCTAGTACGAGAGACATGAAGCTACTGGAGAGAGTCCAGTATAGGGCTACAAAGATGATCAGAGGGCTGGAGCATCTGCCCTMTGAGGAACGGCTGTGAGAGCTGGGCCTCTTCGGCCTGGAGGAGAGAAGACTGAGGGGGGATCTTATCAATGTGTAYAAGTACCTGAAGGGAGAGTATCAAGGGGACGGGGAAAAACTCTTTTCAGTTGCCCCCTGTGACAGCAGAAGAGGCAATGGGCAGAAATTGAAGCACAGGAAGCTCCGCCTGCCCGTGAGGGGGAATTTYTTCACTGTGAGAGTGACGGAGCACTGGCACAGGTTGCCCAGAGAGCTTGTGGTGTCTCCTTCTCTGGAGATATTCAAGGCCTGCCTGGAYGCAACCCTGTCTAACATGCTCCAGGTGACCCTGCTGAGCAGGGAGGTTGGACTGGATGATCTCCAGAGGTCCCTTCCAACCTKACTGATTCTATGATTCTATGATGGATAAACAAAACAAGAACTGCTATTAAAAGTTAATCAGTGCTACTGYATCAGATTTCTCAAAAAGAAAAGAGGGAGAAAAATCCAAAAAAAGGATCTCAATTCAGCATGTATATGAAAGATATGCAGCACGCAGGTGTGATGTAAAAGGTGGCTAATGGCAACAGACAGACAAAGGAGAAGTGAGTTATCCCTCAAAGATAAAAATTTTCAAGATCTTTTTTATTATAAATATATCTTCTTGTCCTGGAAGCCCAGCAAGGATGAAGGGCTCCCATCTTGTCCCAAGACTGTTCCCTATTCCCTCAGTAATTCCTCTTGCTCACTGTGTTATTGTAACCTTTCCCTTGATTCTCATGAATTTTGTAACCATGTCGTGCTTGCTCTTCCTTAAAATTTCTTACTTCAGAACAGAGAGAAGAGCTCTGTCCATACTGTACACATGCCAATTCATGTTCATCCTGACTTACTATTTCTCTTTCTACTGCCTTTTTTTTTCATCATGTTTCTTCATATTCTGCATCACTTTCTGTGTGGCCATTGCATGAAAGAAGTTGATTAGCCCTGCTCTGGCTCCAACCAGAATTAACTCTACTCAGGGTAAGGCAATTAAAAATTCTCAGTGCTTTAAAAATAATTACAGACACTTCTCTGTAATCACACAGAAGATCCTATATCCAGAGTCACAGGGGCAACACACTGGAGGATGTAAGAGAAGAGAAAAAAGAGAACTCGTATTTCCTAAACTGTCATTACATAGCTTCATCAACTTTCAGGAGGGGCTATTGCTATAGGATGCTTAAAGTTTTATTTTGCTAACTCTGCAAATGTTTACATGCACGTATTTTTAAATAGGATTCACAGATTATTGGTATGAGATCAGTAAATATGTTTACATGCACAAGTGTTTGCAGGTTTAGTGTCCTAAACTCAATGAGGAAAAAGTTCACTTTATATTTAAAACAAAGTGCACATTTCAAAGCTTCAAAAGGTAGGAGAGAGAAGAGCTAACTAGCCTGGCACTTTTGTCTACTGTACCCTGGCCAGGGCATTAGAAGATTGCCACCTTTCTTCCACTCCACTGAAGATTTCAAATCAAACTGCTGCATGTATGCTGCTTATGCAACTCAAGAGCCTGTAGCTGTAAATATGGTATGTGAAGCACAACAACACTACAGATGGCAATTCTGAAAATGACCAACACACCTCACCAATTACAGCTAGTGTTGCTACTAGAATAGCCCAAAGTCAGACTAAACTGAGATGCCCAGGGAAAAAGAAAATATACGACCAAAATCTGAACAAAACATAACTTAGTGACTCCATACCCAAGGTCAATCAGCTATCAAACCTCCTTTTTCTTTTTCTTTTTTTTTTAACAGCAATAAAAAATTGTCCTTTGGAACTTACTCTTTTTTATTAAGACAGACTCAAGACAAAAAGAATTTAGAAAATCATTCCTATGAAAAAGTATTTTAATTCTGCCTTTTTTTTCCCCAGGGTAAGAGCAAGGGATGTCCAGAGGGCCCTGTAACGCCCTAAGTTATTACTGTATTCAGTTCTACTCACATTTTCTCAGATTTATTTGTTGATAATTACCACTATCACAGGCAAAATATTTTCCCCTTTAAAGGCCCTAAGCCCTTCTCTTTAAGATAAAAACGTGACTGGTTGAAGGAAACTTAAACTCTGAGTGGTCCCCAAAATTAAAGTAGAACAAATAAGATGCATTTTAAAACACTCAAAATTTTGCACTACTCCCTTTCCACTGAAAAGAATACTTGAGAGTTCTGATACAAAGATATAACATAGAGAAGTTACTTTATTATACAAAGTGAATCAAAAAATGTTCCCATAATGCTTCTATTCTATTTTATTATAAAGATCACTTAAACAAGCTTCTACTATATTTGATACTAAGCAAAACAACTTATCCTCTTGTGGAAAAGGTCTACAGCATTTTATACTAGATCATAACCTTTTTTTAAAAAAATACAATTACATAAGAATAAAGGTTTACTCAGCAGGGATGTTTTTCTTAAACTACTATTATACAGCAATGTTCTGTACTAAACTCCAATTTTAAATTGTTTTATAAGCAAGCAGAATTCCCCTGAATTTCTACAAAGAACTGACCACAGAGCAGGGATRGCAAATTTATAGCAAATAAACTACATGCAGCTTGTAAGAAATGGGCAGGCAGGTCACAGACTGACCCTGTGCCACAGAATTAGACACAGACTTGGGTTTGTATGCAGACTGCCAGGTAATTTGAATCCCAGCTACAAAATACAGAACAGGCAAACTGTTGTGGCTTTTAATCAAAGTGAAGATTTCAGCAGGAGTTCATAGGGCTGAGGTTGACTATCCATAAATAAAAAATAGCTTGAAGAATCACTCACTCCCCAATGAAGGTACTCCAGCCTAAACTGCCAGGACAGTTTCTATATTTCTTGCACCAAAAACAAATCGTGCCCCATGACTGGAATAGGACAGAAGACTCAGTGCAAATAAAAGGTAACGSAAGTCTCTCAAGAACAACTGCCGATTTCTTTCATTGACAACATCGATGTCAGCAAAGACTTCAGTTACAGAAATATGGCTTTTGTCTTCTTTATTCCTGATGTCTAAAGGTGATGACTGTGAAAGTGTCTGCAGAAACTCTTCCACTGAAACAGCCGGAACAGAAAACATCAGTGCAACTAAAGAATATAGCTGTTTGCCACAGACATCAGCAAGAATATCYTTTTTTTGAGGTCTCATAGCAGGTAGCAAGGCGATGGAAGCTTTTTATAGCAGATTGTTTATTCTATTTTGAATCAGATACATTCTACCTGCTGCTGCCAACTGCCTTTGAGTACACTGCTGTGTCAGATGTTCTCTTTAGCCTATGCTCCAYTTAGAGCTTTCACTTCTTGATGGCCCTCAAAGAGAATCAGGGCACGTGATAGGCGTGTGGAGGTGGCCTTTGTGACAGGGAAAGGGGACTTTTATTGCTCTCTCCTTTGTAAATGCAAGGAGAGAGGGAAGCTCTTGCAAAGAAAGACCATTAAAAGGAACCCTCCAGTCTCTGGAGAATCCAAGTGCTCATCTCACTCACAGAGTTTCTGCTCATGTTTCAGAAGACACCCATAACTTGACAGTCATAGCTTTAGAAAAGCTCACCCCATCTGCTATATCGCACAAGTCTGCAGTGGCTCTCTGCTTTTAGGCAACCAGCTGATAAAGAATTCACACTTGGAAGAGCGGTATACATGCAAAGCTCTTGGGTAGAACTGTTATTATCATAAATCCACCACTGGCAGAACTGCATACAAGGAAAGACATTAAACCTCTCTAAAATGTCATATGCGGACCACACTGCCTCTCAGTATAGCCACTTGACTACAGGATAAGGATCAAAGCAATTTGCAAAAGCAGTTGAGTTTAGATGCGACAGAAACTCAATTACTACTCAAGTTCTTAGTTAGTTCAGAAAGAAAAACATTTTTTTGAGGGGAAAAAGCCTTTGAATATTTTTTGTGTCTGATTTTTACACTCTTGTATTACCAAAAGTCTTGCAGTGCAGCTTTAAGTTTCCAAAAAGTTGTCTCAACTTAATCGTAATGGATAATACCTTAACAGGTGACAGACATATGGTGTGGGTAAGGACTCTTTTAATCACAAGAGTGATGATGCAGTTAAGGCTGAGAATGCCAGCCTATATTTGACAACTTCTGTGGTTCAGTTACGTGCCAGTGACTGAACATCTGAAGGACATCATAAATCCATTAATACTAATTCCAACAGTCACATATTGGGACTGAACAAAGCTAAAGCAGCCCAGCCCAGTTGAATGTAATATGACTCTACTTTTGAATAGAAAGGGAGTGTCGTACAAGCTTCTGCAAATGCCATCTGGCTTCTGCATTATGACCACAGTTACAGCACTTGTAATTCTCTCCTTACAACATACATTAATGGATACAAAAAGTTAAAAGTAGACTGGAAGCCAGAACCACCATCATAAGGCTGTTTCTACTGGCAGCAAACTCCTCAATAAGAAGGAACAGGATGGGTGTGTGGGAAATCATGTGAGGGAGAGACGAGGGAATGGAGGGGAACTTGCTCAAAAAAGAAAAAAGAGAAGAAATAAAAAGAAAAAAGCTTGCTCAATAAGCAGTTTCTGATCAAAGTTCAGCAAMAAAAATGTTAACATTCTTCTCTAGCACCAAAGCATTCTCCTAAATCATGTTATAAACTTCAACATAATAGACAAAATGACAGAAAAGCTTTAGGCTAAAAAATATGGCAGCTGTGAGATTTGTAAGTTGTGYTTTTGTCAAGAATTGCTACAATCAATTCCTTTGACAGGAAATAAGACACTGGCATATTCAAAATCACGGGGGAGAGCGTGGAATTTGCAAACTCCAGGGCTTTGTATGGTACAAAGAAATTAAAAACACTGGTAGCAAAATTTCTTTCTTAACAATATTGTGAAACCTCTCATCTCAAAGGCTGAGGCTTTAAGAAGGAGAAAAAAAAACATACATACACACGCACATACTCCTCCACTATCTGACCTAATCTTCAAAGACTAACAGCAGCAATTACAACAGAACACTGACGCCCAGCTGACAGACCAAGGAGGAGAGAAGGAGAAAGTGTTTTACACAGTGAGGAATTTATGTCATAGATGTTTTCACCTGCTGTTACTAGCTACTCTTGGAAGATATTGGTGGATTGGCTGGACAGCATCAGTCTCATTAGCTCCAAAAGTTTGTTACTGTCTGAAAGTAAAAATAGAAGAGTTTTAAAAAAAGAAAAGAAACGAAAAAGAAAGGTCTTCTKAGCATCCAGATTTATTATGATTTTAAAATTAATCAAAGTCAGTATACAAACTCAAAAAGAAAAAATTAACTTCATTTTATTTTATGAGACACCTGAGTTCATGTAGTAATATCCTTTATACTGTTGTTCAGGTGATCAGTACTAATATGTATTAAAAAAAAAATCATACTAAAATTTACAGCTTTAGAATTAAAGACTCATACGGTACGATCTATTCTTGTAATTATGATGTTTGTGACTACAAGCAATAAATTTAATCGTAATCTGTATGTAAAAACATCATATGTTGTTTACATACTCCAGTTTTGAACAGCACAAGTTTTTTTATTTTGTTTTGTTTTTAGAGAAGTGTACTGCAAAAGAAGAAAGAAGCCAAGCTAAAGAGAGTTACAAATATATGATCCATGTCTCATCAGAAGTGATGACATTTAGATGAAAGCAGTATGTTTGAAAAGTTTCATGTCTCAATCACTCTAAGCAATGCAATTGCTGCAAAGTCAAGCCTCCTGCCTCTCAGCATTACTGTTGCCAAATGTCCTGGTAAGAGAAAGAGTAACTAGACTGGATAAAACAAAAACAGAAGAAAGAAGTGGAGAAATGGCATACTCATGGGAAGTAACTCTATTTATAAAAGCCATCAAGAGATCTTCTAATTTGACTACGATAACTTTCAACTAAATTTAACAGTAAATTATGAAGCACTTTTTTTGTGTGAAGTAAGATCACAAGCGCCCCACGAAGCCCCCTTTTACTTATGGCTTAGTAAAGCCCGAAATCTTCTATCCCTTTCTTGAAGAAAGGGCCAGACAACAATGACCAGAGCAAGTGCTCCAGCACAATCCTGTAGGACCTAAAATGGGGAAGGAAAGAAGCATTAGTCTTCCATACTCGAGAGGCAGTCAAACAAGGTTCACATGAGGACCTTCACAGTAATGTACATTTTATCATGGCCTGCCCTTTCTATTGTATATTTTTCAAAACAAAAARTAAGTACTTGAAACTGCTCTTATCATACCTTTTCAAATTTTGTCAGCAACTCCCGTAAGCTGAAGTTCAGGCCAATCATGATTAAGTGTCCCCCGAAGCCTACATTTTCCTGGTATGTCCTCCAAGCCAGGTCTATAGCCTTCAAAAGATTTATCTTTCTTCCAGCTATGCTTTCTCAAAACCCTCTGAAAATCCCTGTGTATGCATCCCTCCAGCACTGTATTCCCCCAGCGGTAGTTCATGCAGCACCATTTTAGCGGCCTCCTCGTCCCCACTTGCTTCCATGGGCCGGGCGCTTCGGGGTGAGGCGATGCCAGTAGATGTTCTTTGTAGTGTTACCCTGGTCCCATGGTGCTGGAGGGATCTTCTTGTCTCTATGCACAACCAGAACTTCCTCCAGCGCACCTCAGCAATGGCCTGCAGRCTCCAACTGTTTTCTTGTGGGCCTCAAGCTCAACGTTTGGTCTCAATTACCCCGCGTAAGAGAAGCTATATTCTCCTGGTGGGGGGAAGTTGCAGGGGGTGGGGAGGAGGAGCCACTCATTGCATGCCAGCTCCATTCAAGGAAAAAGAGGAAAAAAAATCCCCAAAGAAACTTTTATATATAGAAAGCTCCAAAAGCCAGCTTTTCAGAGAAGCCCAGACTGGAGGAGGCACGCTCCAGCCTAGAAAACAAGGCAGTATCACTGGACAGGAGGCCACCTCTTCTCTTTCTCCCTTTCTCCCTCTCGGCCACCAGCAGGCTGGTGTTGCTATGGTAATAACCAAGCCACTTCCAGCCCTTTTCCCTCGGCCTGCTCAGCCTAGGGATGCTGCAGCACAGGAGAACTAAGGCCCATTAAAAGAAATTTTAAAAGTTGCTTCCTTTGTTTAGGCAAAATCTCCAGTAGAGGATCACACAGTCACCTCCAAAATCTTCGCTGGGGAGCTCTTCTTTTGGTCCTTGCTGCTCTGACAGCCGCACGGTAATCTATTCCCARCATTTGTTTATTATTTTAATCAGCATCCTCCCTTCCACCACCCCTCGTGCTGCTCTGAAGCCAAGCACACTCCCACTTCCTGGAGGCCTCCCTCGCTGAGCAACCACCACCACCTCCTCTAAGGCGGCAGAAAGCCTGGACCAAAAATCCTGACACACGTCTCCAGCCGCTCGTCCTATTTTCTTCCCTTCAAAAAAGAACCAGGATATTTAGTCACTACACAGATTTTTAAGTTGTAAAAGGAACTAGCGCTCCGCAAAGCCTACACGCACGCACGCACACACGCTCCGGCTCRTTACTCCAGACTCAACATATGCAGATTGTTTTCATATGAGGCCTTTGCTCTCATTTCAGCAGGAAACCTGACACCTTAACGTTGGCTACTAGGAAATCACTCGATTTTAAATCATTCCCACTTGAAACAGTATGTGCATGTGACGGCCTATTTTGGCTATTATTAATGCTTTCCGTACAACCACACAGTACTTCACTGGCAAATGTTTCAGTAACAGTTGCCAGCAAGTCGGAGAATGTATAGTTAAAACCAAACAAAGCAACCTACCGCTTGTAAAATCTGTCACAACTGTTACTCATATGACCATTTGGGGAACCATGTGCTGCTTTTACTTTCTTTGCAATTCAGTGAACTGTAATTTGAAGAACCAATAAGGTCACTAATGATAAAACTGTCTTTAAAATTATTCTCAACTAATGGACTACACCCACACAGCCAGTATGGTTTGTGATTTTAAGAATAAATCTTGAAAAAAAAAATATATTGGCATCAGCAGGATTTTACTTTCCGAAGTTATACTTTGCAGCATGTTTCTGGGTTTTATGCAGGCAAATCACACAAAGTGCAAATATGCTTGTAAGATAAACTAAGAAAAGTGTTCTGAAAAAGAAGGTAAAACAAGAATAATTTTACTGCATAACTGACAGGTAGTCACAAACTGTCTGAATTTATTCCACTGCTTATGGAAGCAAACAGCCCAATTATTAGTGCAGCAGTAGTTAATCCTGCAATAATCACAGATAATTTTACTTGCCCCCACATATAACTTCTCTCGTAGGCTTCATCCCTCTCTCACATACTTCACTTGCTGCTAAACATTTGTTCTCTGATAGTTCCCAAAACACTCAACTACTTACTAACAACTCCAGGCAGCTGCAGATTCCAATGTATTTTTTCTTTTCTCTGTTCTATACCTCTTATAAGACATATGTCAGATATAAGACATATAAGTCAGAAGACTGAAAAATCCTATCTAATGGAAAGCATCTTAAAATTACCACCCATTAAAATCTCTTTCCAGTCCACAGAAATCCAGCACATCTCTACTCTGAAACAAAACCTATATTGTGACTTCCAAGTGACTATGAATCTTGCAGGACTGGTACTCTAGCATAAAGTAGTTTTTCAAGGTTCATATGTTGACGACAGGAACAACTAAGCAGCTGCTGCTCTTGTTAGAGCATCTTCAGCAAAATATGAATATACAAGTCTCTACATCAAGAAACGAAAACACTGACCAGCAACATCCAACTATTTGTCATCAACAGTAGACACAAACACAAATGGTGTCTAAATTACTCAAAATTCATCTACATTGGCACGACATCTGGAGTTACATGCCAGGGTGCTGCAGTTTTACCTACTTCATTGGCAAAAGGCTGTCACAGTCTGTCCCCTCCTCTCACACTAATTAGAGGTCCTAAAAAAATGCATCACTGGGAAATACTTTTTAATTAAAATGGGCACRGTGCCCTGCCTGACTCCCCAAAGGACGATCCTTTGGGCACATTCTTTTTTTCCAYGAGGATTTTATAAATTTCACTGAGCAACGTAATAACCTCAGCACAGAGCCCTGGTATGCAAGTATACCCAACGAGCCCTGGCACCTCGGTCAGCTGAAGAGCTGTTCCTTCTCTACGAATGCATAACCCCACAGTCACAGGAAGCCAGAACAAGACCAACAAATAAGGAAGGAAACAAAGCACAACATGCAACCTCCTATCACACCTCACAAAAACTTTTCAGGCCTCCCAGTCTTCATGTTGTCCCACTACAGTTAGTAAGAAAAGYATGCATTAAAAATTAAAGTCATAAACCCATTTCTATAAAATACCAGGAGTTTCCCCTCTTTTTAAAATAAAGGCTCATTTTAAACTCACTAATGATCTGTAATGAACCYTACTAAGATTTAAAATACACACCAGACTACTACAGTGAATTATCTAAGGTCATTTTCTTCTTTTCTAAATTAACCATTAACAGAAGCAAAAATCCTATTAGCATGAGAAAGTAAGTGTCCTGAAAAGTTTTAACTAGAATCTCTATCTGAGAATCTCTCTTTTCTCTTTCTACAAGACAGACACAAAGCTCTCATCCACACTAATGCTTCTTTCTGCTGCTCTGGCAGCAGAGTTGTGAAACAGGAAGAAAACAGCATTTAAATCCACTTCAGAGTTGTCACTACACACAAACTGAAAATGGATGTTAGACTGCATTACAACGAGGCTGCATGACTCCAGAACTGTAATTTTATGTTTACTKGCACACTTCATATTTAGATAACAGTAATATTTGTTTCCCAATTTTCTATGCTATCATAAAAAAAATCATATATTCCAGATCCTTCAATACTACCAGACGTAAAGATAAATGCCCTCTGAGGTGGATGGCTACCATTTCATGGAATTCTATAAAGATATTCAAATATATATCTCATTGGATTAACACTTTCAGTAAAATGGCTTTAAAAATTGTACTGAATAACAACTGTTCTATTGGCTTTTTCTACATGAAAACAACACTGGTATTTTGAGAAATTCTGCACTTGTAGAAGAAAAATACAACTGAAATAAGCTCTACATTGACAAATGTTTAATATAGCCTTTACAAGGAAGACATCATCATGTCTGTGGACATGACAATGTTGAACCCAAAGCTCCTGACAGTATAAGCTCTCATGCAAGTACATCATCTTCTACAGATAAAAACAAGCTCAACAGCAAGGGTACTGTAACAGAGCTTACTTCCAAAATACTTTCTTAGGTGCTAAGATCCACAAATGGAAATTAATGCACTGAAGAGCAATTTCTATTGCATTTAGTACACTACCRCAGAGGATTGTATACAATGCAACTTTCTGATTCATTTTGGTACCAGATCAGTTTGGTGCATTTCCTCTTGCAGCTTTAAAATAATATAAAACAGGATAAAGGTAGCGTAACCAGCTAACAGTGCTTTATACCTATTGGTGACATTACTAATGAAAACCTAATAAACGCAGAGATCATAAGCTCCAAAGCATTTTTATCGTAAGTGGTACAAAAAAGAAGTCCAGCATACTGAGTGAAACAACTTACGTGAGTTCTAGCAATCATTTTTAAGAATTCTGACCTAAACAGCAAGCCTCTGAAGCCATGCTCAAGTGCTTCGTCATTTAGCATGACTCAATGCAGGAATTCTAAAAATAGCAGCAGAACAATATCTTATACTCAGTACTGCAATGAATTGACTAAAAATCTTGGATTTATACTTGACAAAAGAAGTAACTGAATATTAGAGAACTGCAAACAAGTGAGGCAGTAGAAACAAATCAAAATCAGCTGAGAAAAAAGGAACAAAACCTTTATTCCATTGCCTTTGAAAGGAAAAACATCTGACTGACTTTGATATGATCTCACAMCTCTAAAGTTCACTTTCAGAACAGACAAGTGTTTCAAGATAGATAACACTCCCTCAGCAAAACAAAATTAAGTATATGCAAAGACACTACAATGAATTTGCCTCCTCCTTGAGTTGCTGTGCAAAAATGCAAGAAAACTGCCATACTAAGCGCAATTTGACTTTGGAATCCAAGCTGAAAAGAGGAAAGGTTATTCAAGAAGAAAAAAATGAAAAAAGTAAGGAGCAGCAAAAGTCTTAAGAGTGAATGAATTGTGTTGACAACACACAGAGTGTAGTTATGTCTTATGCAACTCACAAAAATGAGCAACAAGAACAAGAAGTTAAAATGAAGGGCTCCTTGTGAGATTCAGTCACAAAGCATCTAGAGGTCAATAGGTGATCAGTACATCCTGGTCTCATTCAAGATGMGGCTTAAAGCAGCAACATGAAAAATCTACTTGTTGAAAAGCAATATGGTATTTTCTCTTGACTTGCAAAATACATGGTGTAAATCTGATCAGAACAGGAAACAGAGCTGTGCTCTCACTTCTGCAACATATCAGCAATTACAACACAAAGTTGTAATTTGGTTCACTATCAACTGAATACAACACTAGAGTTGCACTTGAGAGCTCTGCCAGAACAGCACAGCTCTCCTGATAACCTCTGCCAGAAGCCAAAACACTCAAGTGATATATTGCCCTGAAGGACTAAGAAGAATTCATGAGGACAGATGGACAAACCAGCTCTTACCACAAAGAGAAACAAATAGCAGGATAAGGCAGTAAAAAGTCATGTAACTGTAATAGCCTGAATAACCTCTTAATTTTGGTAACTATTAGTTTACTGATTGCAATGTTGACCGTAAGTTGCACAAAAGGGCTTGCAGAGTTCCTTTTAAATCCCTAGAACTTGAAGCCAAGGTATTTTACTGGTTGGCTGTTTCTTTCTTTCCTTCCTTACAGGGAAGGAAAAGAGTATCTGTTTTCCTTTTTCCTTGGGATGGTATTTTCTATCAACATCAAGTCATTATTCTGTGATTCGCTGAAGCCAGTTCTACAGTGGCCAGCTCTCTACAGTATCTGCCATATGCACTGACTTTTTTTTTTTTTTTAAAAAAAAAAAAAAAAGACCACAGTCTATCTGTGTTTATCTCAGAAAATTAGGTAGGAGGCAGGATATTAGATCTCAAGAATAAAGTTTGCTAGTATTACAGATGGGATAACAGTCCTGGGAACAGGCATTTCTGCATTGCCAGAAAGATTAGTAAAAAAAAATTTAGTGGTTTCGTAATGGGTTTTCCCCCTTATTTGTGAATGCAAGTGTTTGCACAACACTGGCTTTCAGTTTTATGAATCAACCAAAACATTCTAATTTTTGGAACTAGATACACATTAGCTGTATGTTTTAAACTTCTCTGAACTTCCCAGAAGTACCCATCCCTAATGACAGGGTATTTCAAACGAACTCAGAAGAAAAAAAAAAAACAAAAAACTACTACAGAAAATTTCCATACATGGCATATACCTAAAGGAAATATATATTAAAGGGGTGATACTGAACAAGAGAATAAGACTGACTTAAATTGCACCTACAAGATTGACCAGAACACGAAGTTTTTAATTTTGACCGTATTTGACAAAAAGAGCAAGGCAGCAGACTATGAAGGAAAACCGGCTTTCAAGCAGGCAGAAATTTCATCATCAAGGTTGTTCTTTCCTAATAATTAGTGCTAAAACGTTCCTAAGGATCAACAGTCTATACAGAGTTGAAGAACGTCTCCTTCTAAGACCGTTACCTGTCTTTCCCTCYGGTTTTCCCTCCTTAGAAATAAGATACCTGAACTTGCCCGCAATAATCACACTGGAAATCAGCAAGCCATAAGGCACTTTACATTATTCAGCCTTGCATGCTATCCTTAACTCTGCTCACTTCAAACAGAAACAAAGCAGGTCAAGTTCTCTTGGATGTACCTATTAACATTTTTATTAAAAGGTTTAAACCAAAAACAAGGTAGATAGTCTAGTGGCAATGTAACACAATATACTTCCACAGTGGCACATCCAAGGCAAAGATTTTAGAGCTTGTATTAACCCCAGAATACACGTCTACTTTCCCAAGTTAAGAACATGGGACTTTAACATTCCAGTCTTGAAAAACRGAGTTTTAAGGGCATACTAGGGCTCACCTCTGATTTATCACAGGGTAGAGGATACCCATCTCTCAAGATACTAAAACTGACCAGTGAAAAGATGATTAGTAATTTAAAAGTTCAGGGACTTTATCAAGTTCTCAATCTAACCTGTAGAAAGACCACAAAATAGTATTTCAATTTTAGCATTCATCATTATTGGTTGATGTAACACCTTTAATTCTATGGCACTAACTTAGTATCTGTGAATTAAAATCTCATKCAAAATGCATATTGCAACCTTTTCCTCCTCTACTTTTAAGCAAAGGCATTATACTCTAGCATTGGACGAGGATACAGTGCCATTATTTCTATCCTGCATAATTTATCATTTTACCACATTCCAAGGATAGGCCACCTCGCAAAAACTATTGACTCGATCTGCCTACATTTTGTCTTACATACTCAATTAACTAAGTGGCCTTATTTCTCAGGAAGCAGAAGTATCTCCAGGATCTAGTTCTTTTTTAAGTCACAATCATTTTTCAATCCAATACTAACATTAATTTCAGTAGTGAAAATTTGCTTTGCCTCTAACTATAATTCAGTCATGAACCTTTCTGTTTCTAATTCTATAAATGAATACTGGCTGGATATTTGTTACCTAAGAAGAAATGYATTTTGAAATTCTAGCATAGCCATTAGCAAGATGATCTTCTGTATTTAAGAAGAGTATAAAATATATGATTGTATTATTCTAAACAATTTTTCATCTCTGTAGTTAAAATCCTCGCAACACACATAGGAAGTGTGCTTTTATCAAATTTAACAGACCATAGTGGAATAGCCATAAGAAACAAATCCCTTGAATATAGTAAATAGACAGCAACTAGACAGTTTTACAAGACCACAGGATGCCACTCTCAATCTAGCAAGAAATATCAAAGTATACCATTCTAATTTACAAAAGCACRGTTTTATTTGTTTGTTTTAAGTTTATTAAGAAAGACCAATACCATTGATTACAGGGATGTCCCATTAATACTTAAAAATATCATTAATTATTTTCAGTGCTGTGGACACTGCACCAAATGGACAACCCACAAAGCCTCATCAATCAAAACGAACTATAGGTTTTGTTGCGAGTGGATGAAGAAAAATAAAGTCTGATGGAAGGCTCATCTTAAAAGCTCATGACTGATACCACAGGACAACTTTGCAGTCATCTAAATTCATTTTCAAACTATAAGATTAAATCCCCAAAAATCATCATGTGAGTAGCATTTAAATTTGGCACTCAGGAAGAATATTGATTATTTTTAGTAACTGTGTAACGATCCCCTAAGCCAACTTTGTAGTTATGCAATTTAAACAGAATAAACGGTATTCCTTTCTCCTACATTTAGCTTATAATGAAAGAACTGAGGCTGTCCAGTAGCCCTAATTATTGCTTAGCAACACTTAAGTCAGAACAGAAACAAATCAAGTAAGTTTCCCTTCCCTTTACAGCAACCCTGTAAAATGCAGTTGTGGCTTTTCTGAAGTGAGGGACTTCASAGAAGTTGTGCAAAGTATGTTAGAAAGGGAGAACATACCGCGCACATCCTGGAGAACAGGGACAAGAGAGCAAAGAGCTCCATTCCCAGCCCTCCTGCATGCAAGCAATACACTGCTGGTAGGCACTGCTGAAAGTCCTAGTCTGCTAATAACAAGTACTTCTAAATAGAGAAGGGAAGAGTAAGAAATCACCTTCTTCCCATGCACAGGACAAATGAGGGAGAAGACTTATCATGTCTTTTAAAAGTTACAGCAAATACTTTCCTCCATTCAGCTGTCTGCCCCTCAGTACCAGGCAGGCATGATGACTTTCAAAATTGTAATTGCCTCCAGCCACCCGTACTCCTCTGCAGGCTTCTTCCTTATACCTATGGCAGTTCTGCTTTAGGAGAGACCTAATTGAGCCCAGTACCTGTTGTATTGCTCCTCTTTTAACCTTATCCTATTAAGCATATTTGGCACATCTTTTCCCTGGAACAAGCTCCCAGGGACTGCTCAGGCAGTTGACATTTATCATCTCTATTTTGTCTTGGAAAGAATTTGGATAAAATAATAAATTTGCATAGCTATCAAGGATTAAAAGGAAATACAATTACAAAACTAAGACAAGACAGTTGAAACACTCAAAACATTTTCAACAAACTTGAATTTATTCCAATAGGTTTACTTCCTAGCATATATTTATGTCTCAGTTTACCTTTACATCTACATTCTGTCCATTATACATATACGGAAGCTCTATGAATGCTCTCAATCATACTTACCTCAGGAGAATTTTCTCTCCTTCAATATTAAGCCACATAATGAGGAAGTAACTCATCTGATCACTACTGAAATCAATAATTGTTTCATTGATAAGGAGAACAGGTAAAATAAATTTCATTATCAAGTTGCCATCCAGCAATCAGGACACAAAAGTCCTRCACTGTCACGGACCAGAAATAGAAATCAGTACAACAGACCTGTGATTAGGTGGTGCATCATCTTAGTACCTTTATTTAATTCTTTCTGCAAAAACCTCTTCTATAACAACAGAAGTACCTTATGCCTTCTCTTCAAAATGCTGCTGCAGTTAGATTTGGCACTATAAATGCAGTGCACAAGGCAGCAACATTTGGCTCTAGAGGCATAATGCCTAATATCACCGGCACTCCAAATACTCTCTTAGAATTTAAAAAGATTGACTGAAAACTATACGTTTTATGATTTCTAGGAAACTCATAGTTTCTAGGTAACTTGCAAAGTTACAAGTTTTGCAGCTTTGGTTACAAAAATTCCTAAAGGAAGAGGACAGGTGCTAATTCAAACATCTGCTAAGTCACTTCATAAAAACAAAGAAGATGATCTCACTGTCCAAATATGCTTATAACAAATACACTTCCACTTTCAAATCTCAAGACATTTTCTGGTTCATTTTTCACCTTTTGATTTTTGACTCATCAGCTCCCCAATGCTGGAGTCTCAAAGGTAGAATAGAAAGGTAAGAAAATACATTCCTAATAATAATCATGCTAGTAAATAATTAGAAGATATCTAACAGATTGGTTTATTAAAGTAAATAATCATAAATACTCATAACAGGGCTGATTCATAACAACTGCTGATGACCAAGTGAATGCATGCTGGAATCAGTTATTTGGCAGCAAGAATAGAACCTGCTACTATCAGATAAGGCATGTTACATAAAATCAAGTTTGTTTGTTTGTTTTTTCCATAGCTAATAGGTAAATAAAGTAAGTATGAMTATCAAGCAGACCTTCACAAATTATTTGTGCATTTCAAATTGTGCATTTGAAAAAGGAGAAAAATTAGATGGTTTGGGGCTCATTGTGTTTTTGATTTCTGAACTTTTCTAATTAGCTTGTCTGCTTTATATCATTTTTCATTTCCCTACCTCCATCTGCACACAAAAAGATAAAAAAATGTTTGGATCATACAAAATTGTTTTGTGAAACAGAGGTAGTTGTTGCAGAAATACTTAAATAAGTATGTTTTCCCATCAGCTCATGTAAAAAGCCTTAAAGATCTAAGTTCTGATCAAGGACCACAAATGCTCAGTGCTRTTGAGAGGTGATTATTCTAAGTTTTAACTGATAGAAAAATGGGCACAATCTTTGTCATCTTCATTGGCTGAAACATATAGAAGGAATATGAAAGAGATTTCCAATGCAGTTCTGTTATCCATATCTTTTTATATATGCATACAATCAGAAATGAGCTAATCATGTTTTAATCAGTGAGACAAAACCAAAAAATGCAATACAACATTTCAGGTTGAATAAAAAAGACAGAGTCCAGAYTGCACGGACCATGTTAAAAATAATTTTGTTCTTAAATGAAAATAAGCTTGCACAGCAATTATAAAGTAAAAGCCTCACTCAGAGAAAGACTTTTAAAAACTCAGAACAGTAAAGGGCTTCACTCTTCAGAAATCCAGAACATTTTATTGTTGCTAGATTTTAAGCATTATTCCCACAGTAAAACTTCCAACAGTTGTTATCTAATGTTTTCCAAGAGAATATCACATACTCCTCAGTAAGAGGACGCAGTCAAGAGCAGCCTTTCCTGTCACATTGCTCAGGTTGGCAGCTCACATTCCGTTGCAATGGCTGAATAACTACTCTATTATGTTTGCTTTAAAAGGGTTCTTTTCCCCTCCCTTCCCCCATCCCCTTTCTAATTGTTCAGTAATTCAGATCCTGAAAATGTTTCCCAGCATTTACTAGAAATGCTCATACAACCTCAGAGAGAAGCACCTGTTCAACTGCACCCTCCAAAGCCATACTGCTGATGGGCTCCCATCTAGTTCCTTTTACAATTGCTAAATATGATTGTTAACAGTGAATTCATGCTTTTTTTTTCTTAATTAAGTTTTAAACTAGCAGAATATTCTTTCCATTTTACAGTTACTTTTTTGTTCATTTGCTTTTACCTTTTTGGCCTTCTGTGTAGCCTTCAGTCTAATTTTTCTCAGCAGCACGTAAAGGAGAGATGGAAAGGTGCTTGGCCAAACTCCCCTTAGTTATGCTCAGGAGATACTTCTGAACTCTTGGGGGTTGGGTTTTATCTACACAGGAAGTTTATAACCAGGCTTTCTCTTCAATAAGTTATTCCAGTAACTACAGCCAGATTATTGGACTCATTTTCTGGCTAAAACTTACTCAGTGCAGAAGAACAGATGGGTGCCAGAGATGAAGGCTTTGGCATCTGCAGTACTCCTGAAGTCAAAAGTGAGAAAAAAGTGCACCACCACCCCTGGAGACTTTCTCAAGTCCCAGCACAAAATTCTTGGGAAACTAAAGCTTGTTACAGGATGAGACAGGAGAACTAAGATGAATATTCTCAACACATTCTTAAATTCAACAAATTTTTAGCAATAATTAACGTTTACAGGATGCATCTGCAAAAGATTTAGAAGCTGGAGCAAGTCTGTTTATTCAAAACGGGAGAGAAGGAACAGAGGGAAYTGGAAATCCAGAACCATCCTCTTGGACATACACAAAACTGAAGAGGAAATGCCAAAATGTGCTCTGCCTGCCATCTTTGCAGGCCTCAAAGCCAGTCTGGTGTAACTTGTTGATGTATGCTACAAATGTTGCTTCCTTGTTCTCAGATGATACTGTGAACAGTTACCTGAGGTAAGAAAAGCCCGGAAGATCAGTATCTGCTGAGCTGCTCACAGGACAGGACGTTAGTGTAAGAGAGGTTGTCTAGAGCTGGCAATAAGATTCCAGCAGATTCCCTCCCCATAATACCAGCCCTGCAGACAAACTCACAACTTGTCACTGCATTTCTCAATGCAACTGCAGTAAGCAAGCTATTCTGTCAGAATATCCAATCTGACTAAACTTATTAAAGGCTGAACAGAATTTCCGCATCAGAGTAGGTTTATTACCTTTTTGCATGCTGTGCCATCTTGTCAACTAAGAGGCTCACACAGAGATCTTATCAGTGGCCCGTTGACAAAAATAAAGAGCATTTACAATTGAAATTATGATAATGTAATCTTTACTCTTGAAATAAATCATAAGCTGCATTATCCGTAACTGCAGCTCTAGATTCGGCTCGAACAAGAAGCTTATTTGAATACAGTGCGCCTAAGGCTAGCCCCAATTTATTACTGGTTACTTCACAAGAAATAGCAAGCTCTCCCTGAATAAATTTGGAAAACCTTTGTTTAATATTGATCATAAGTTCCACTTACAACAAATTGCTGTATGTTTTCATTCTCATTTAAGTCTCATTTAAAGTCAAGGAATCCACCCACTCTTCATAAGTGTCAGAGTTTGTGTTGGAGGAAGGAAGCTTAGGATTTACAGTTAAAAGCATAGAATGAAGGATAGAGTCAGTTTCTCCAGGACAAAAGGGCTTCAGGTCACCTTACAGTATTTGCAACTCAAGCCACATTGGCTTTAATCAAGCATGGAGCTTCTTGAAGGTTGCTTTGCCTTTTAAAACTTCATTAAAAAAATGGCTGGCACTRAAAAATAACCCATTTTGGGTAGCATACAGTAAAATTTGAGGAAATTTAAAGAAAACAGTAAAAATATCCAGTAGCTTGCATTCATTCATACCTGGTTTTAAAAAACTTTAATACTGTGTAAGAAACAGTGCTGAATCTTGAAGACTTAAACATGGAAGATTACAACTTTGTAAGAAAGGTTCTGATAAAAACTGTTTAACTGCAGGTATGAAAAACAACTGCTATATTTGGCGGTCATGCTGATAAGAAATGTACCAGTCATACATCCACCAACTATGTCAGATCAAATCCTGTTGGCCTTTCTGCATGTCTAAAGTCCCCACCGCAGGGAGGCAGAGGTGGGGGGAGAGAAGAGGAAGAGAAAACACAAATAAAACAGAAACAAAACAGAAACAGATTTTTCATTAAGCCAAAGGAAAATAAAACCTGCCACATACTCAACGCTGTGAAGAATAAGATAGACTGAAGGAAGGCCACCAGAAAACAGGAGTGAGAGCTGCCAGTTAAGTGTGGCAATAAGTACCCAAGATGAAGACACATCTTCCAAACAAATTAATCCAAACAGCTTTAAAGACAGAGATCCTTGCTTTTTGCATTTCCCCTATCTGTGGCATGCAGCTGAGAATGAATGGTGGAAACTGATTTGTTCAGAGCCATACATATGTCCCTCAGAACAAGTCTTTGCTGCTGCTAGAACTTCCTCTAAAGAAGCTTGCGCTCAATCAGTCATTTACTAATACATGAAAAAATAAAGTGTGCAAAATGAAGAAACAGCAGAAAGGATGGGAAAAAAAAAAGACGACTATTCAGCTGAAGAAAAGCCCTGTCTTTAGTATATTTAACTAAGAGCAAGCTATAAAAATTCAATTGATAGAATGAGGCAAAGGTACAAGTCACATTTACTGTATCTTGGTTGTTCTGCAGCTATAAAAAACATCAGCTTTGCTAACAGCAGTGACTATAATATATTTAGCTATAATACCGGTCTTTGGTTACTTACAAAAAAACAAAAACAAAAAAAAAGGAATAWAGGTGGACTATATGCTTACTGACAAGATGGAAATTATGACCTTTCATGCTAAGCCATTCTTTCTTTAAAAAGAAAAGCAAACAAAGGATGTTCTGACATACCAGCTTTGAATAAGTTCTTCAAGTTGCTGGCATTTGCAATAGGTGCACATTGGCAGCACAGACTAAAATCAAACTGCTCTCTAACACTCCTCACTACTTACCAAGTAATAAATGATATTCATACCTTTATACATATATTTTTTCTGTCCTCCATTGCATCTTACCCCCTACATAAAGAGACAGTATGCAAAGAGGGAATTGATTTGTAAAGGAAACAGATTTGTTACCACAACCTTGGATCATCTGTCAAGGGTGCTGAGTAGCTGCAGCTCCCCTTGAGACCATGGGCTTTAAAGGCAATGAGTATCTCAGTAAAGCCTATTCTTTATATAAATAAAGCTAAAACAAACACAGGTGAATACTMATCTGCAAGGAGCAAAAGCCCATCAAAGAATGATATTCTATAGCTCCAAATGTCACTGTAAATGACAAATATCTCTTTTTATTGTGTCAGACATTTCCGAAAACAAAGAAGTGTTCACTGTTATTTCTGCAACCTAATACATGCTAAAGGAATCTCTCTCCTGTAATGGGTTGTACATTTTCCTCTGGCACTTGATAAAAGCCGTACGTTTGGATCTCACAGCTCTCTTTGGGAACGAGCACTGCTTTGGCTGCCATCACAGTTTAACAAACATATGAATTTGAAACTGAATGAAGAAGTTTTGAGCTGGTACTAGGATCCTACTCAGGCCTTGCTGTATAGAAAAATTAATTAGTTGCAACATGTTCAACAATTTTTAAGTATTTTTAAATATTAAAAAYTTCTTTAATAGTATGTAGGCCACATCATCTGACATGCTCAAAAACACTTCAATTCAGAGCTACATTACATGCTGACAGAACTGAACTGCAGTACTTCCACACAGTGCCCACCAAACACGATACAAAATAACCTCTTTAATAACATCCTCAAGAACAGCCAAATACCTTCAATACACATACCTTTTTGATAGTTTGTCTAATGTTTAATATAAACAGTAGACGTAAGAGTAGCAAAGGAAAAAATCAATGATGAAGATATAAATGTTCATTTCTTGGAAGGAGGATTCAGAGGGCAACAGAGTCAAAATGTTCAACTTGAAAACTCACACATTTGCTTGGAGCCAGCTATCTAATAGTGTATTGAAGAGGAAAATAAGAAATACAATTCATGAGCACTAAATTTTTAAAGTTAGTTCCCTCTGTAAAACCATTCACTTGTCTGTATAGGTACAGAACAGCAGCGTTAGCAATTTTGGGCTAAGGTCTTCRGGGAGGGTGGCAATGCCCTACTTTGACAATAGCAGTTGCTGAGGCAAGTTAGGTCTTTGACAGGGATAAAATGAAGTTCCACTATTAGCACAAAAGAACTCMCATTGATTTTGGCCTCTTTCAGCTGTTGTAAATAATCAAGTAACCATAAATTTGACAAGGAATAATTGCTGCCTTGTCCCTTACACATTGTACTCAGAAAGGCATTTAAAATCACCTTGGGTAGAGGGAAGAGAAGAAAGGAAAACGGAGTTAGGACAGCTATCCATCCTTAAACTCTGTTCTACAATGTCAGCTGCAACCACACAATAAACTTTCAGCGAAAGGTTGGTATGTGGGGAAGTTTGGTAGTCGAAGCAGTAGGTTTGAAATCCCATGGGCTGACAGGGTCAGTAGGAGCTGAATTCTGCCAGAAAAGGAATTTTTGAAATTTCCTTTTGTCTACAGATGAGATCATTTAAAATAGAAGTGATCTGTGAGCAGTGGAATCAGTGATGCATGGTTCCTGATAAATTTGTCTCAAGTTAAGCTTCCACATGGCTTCTCTAAGGTTTTATTGGAGTTCATTTTTTGCAGCTTTTTAAGCAACCTAGGCGCAAATTTTCTTTAACCTCTTGTCCTACATGCACAGAWTTTTTTTCACCGGTCATTTCTATTTCAGTCTGGCCTTGTAACACTAAAAGTGCTCCAACTACATTAAAGCAGCCCCAGTAGGATTTGTCTTTATCAAGACAGCAACCATTTTTCTGTGACATGCCACGGGTACCCCAAGACCAGTAATACTCACTACCAAACTTGAGCTAAGGATTATAGAGCTAATATCCTTTCTGGACAGTTTGTATGCAGACTCACTAGTACCTGTCAGAAATTATTTGGCCTCTGAACAAGAACCTAAGAGAATGATACCTATTTCCAGGGTCTGAAATTCCTACAGTTTCTGGAAAGTTGTCAAAGCGACTTTCCACAAAACACGGGTGCTATCTTCCAAATGCATGTAAAAAAGTATCAATGGAAATCATACCCCAACTGAATGGAGTGCATCAAACGTTTTTCTTATTTAGAACTCCAACAGATGGCCAGTCATTTTTCCTTCAAACAAATTTGATAACTTAAGTTTTGCTTAATGCTAAACTAATCTTTAAACTTGCATAGAATAGTCAAAACACTTCCAAATTTTCTCTCCACAGAAATTAATACCTGCATTTTCTATAGCTTAGTCTCTAAACAGTAAGATTCTTAACAAACCTAAAAAGATCAGTTTCCATTCAAGGGGCTACATTCACAACAATAAATAAATAAATAAATAAATAAATAAACCCCACCCACACCCACTTAAAAACTTCTTTTAATAAAGTAACTGAGTTCTGTTTTGCTGATTTCAATGAAATTCCTTTCTACTGATTAAGTACATCCTTTTGCTAATGAAGAAAATGGCAAGGCAAGTACTACCACACCTACAATTAGTTTGGATTTGTTGTTACTTAGCATAGCAGTACTGATAAAAGCAATGAAGGCAGAACTAGATTATTTTCTGGGGGGGAAAAAAAAGCATCATCCTCATTGTATATAGCACGACAAGGGATACTTTGTGATTTCAGAAGATTTCATATTTATTTTAATTGATGCCTCTTAAAATTCTTTCAAAAAAATCAARAAAAAATGTCACAAAGCTGCA
Organism: Rhea americana; assembly: GCF_003343005.1. Lineage (NCBI taxonomy): Eukaryota > Metazoa > Chordata > Aves > Rheiformes > Rheidae > Rhea > Rhea americana. The sequence continues at coordinate 132,024 of NW_028185128.1, read as the reverse complement.
TGGATCTCAGCACAATTAAAGTAGTAATATTAAAGAAAAAAATCTTCCAGTTGTCATCTTATAATTTATACTTTCATCTCAAAAAAAAAACCCCAAAAAACAAAAGAAAAAAACAAAAATCTGCCACACCAATTTGAAAGACAGTTAAACAAGGCATTAGCTGGAGAAATACAGAAGAGAAATCAAGGAGGGATGAGATGCAAGTACAAATGATACCTCCTTTTTCATTCCTTGACATTATTTTGTTGTGAGATCTTGTGAAGTCTCAGGTCAGTTCCTGATCCCCAAGTCTTAGCTATATAAAGCACAAATAATGCAGGTTTATTAAGGTTTATACCTTTCAAGAATGAAATTCTAGGCGGGGGAGGAGGGGAGAGAAATCAGACCCAAACAGTACTTAGACTCTTAAAAGCCAAGTGTGTTCAGAGTTTGTTGTGATATTCATTTAATTTATCTTTTAATATTTACGCAAGTATTACACAACATTGTACAATCAGACTACAGACTGTTAGGGTGCTAAAAGTCAATAGCCACTGAATATGCACACAACCCTTTTGTCTGTTATTTTGTTTTTTCAGAATAGAAAAGATGGTTATCCTGATACGCAGCTGTCCTGCCACAATGAAAATAAAATGTCCAAACATCACACCCATGCTATATAAACCTCAGTGAACACCATGTTTCTCTTGTCACCATCTGTTGATGTATTACCAGATGGAGAAAAGCATTCAGTCGCACCTAGATAAGCATTTGACCTTTCAAAAACACCAAGATTTTTTTTCACATGGCTCTCAAAATATCCACTTAAAAAAAAAAAAAATGCAGGCCAAACAGCATCAGCACCAAAAAGCCTTCCTTCAAAAATGCACAAAAAAAATGGTACTTCCTTCTAGATGAAAGTCCACACACAGGAAGGTAGGAACATGTTTAGAAACACTGGAAATCASCCCAGACTATTTTTCACTTTTACCAGACTCACTTGAAAGATACGAAAGCTTTTTAAGGTATGACAGCATTAGTAAAAAGGGGGTCTTACAACAAAAAAGCTGTTGAAGCAACTGCAAGAAACATCTCGCTAATTAGTGGGCTACTGGAGCTGAGACACTGCAAGTTAAAGACTAAAAAGCAGGCATAGTGAATTCCCAGAAAAACGCAATCCTGTCTTTAAGATCGCCAAGRTTAGCATGCAACACAAAGACCAGAAAAGCCAGACGCACCCAACGCAGGTTTTAGAGCAGTATGATTCAGCTGGCAGATCTTTAACCTATAAACCAAATCATTGCACTGATTCACCACCGCAACCAAATAACCTCTGTTGGGCATGGTCTGTGGTCTAACTTGACTGACGACTTTCAGTACTTCCCATTGAAAGCTATTTTGTGGAAAACTGTATCAACCCAGCAAATACCTGCAGTGAATCAAAGGCAATAACCAACCACAATATTACTTGGCAGATGAACACAAGTTTTGAGGATTTATTTTTATACAGTATTCTTGAATAAAAAAAAATCAGGTAATTATTGCTATTTTTGAATAACACACACACTCTTTCAATCTACTGTGTCAACCTACAGATTCTAAAGAAGATTAAGATTGTATTTGTTAAAAAGTCTTTCATCCAGTTTAGATGCTACATCCCCAAAAATTAAGGTTAAATTATTACCCTGTTAATGAAAAATACTTTCAGTCATTCCTGAGACTTTGCTAATGCACACATTTCTACTAGTTTAATTATTCTTGTCTCTGCTACCTTATTGTAGCTGAGGTTAATTTTACTGATACCTAACACGAACTAAGCCAGGTTAAGMCTAGTTTAACTATTTTTTTTATTTAAACCTAAATATCATGCATTTGTCCAATTAAATTGGCTTAAAAATTACAGTGCAATTTTCCAATGAGATAATGGGAAAGATGGAACAGCATTTTACTGCTTCTCTAGCTAAAGGAGTTGAACTTTTAAGCTTTAATACTACTTTGTCTCTATCAAGAATTAATGCTTTTGCTCATTTTGGGAAATATTTTTCTCGTTTAGCATTTGAAATGGAACAGACATATGAGGCAGAAACTGATCTGCAATCAGCTGTACCATACATGTAGTCTRCTACTCTGAAAAGAAATAAAATATCCCTCGAGGTGCACTAGCAATCAATGAGAAGTAGCATATAATAACAAAGAGCAGCAGCAGCAGCTGATATAAGTGGTCACTGAAACACATGCTTGTCAACATTTTAAAAAAAAAGTATCTCTCTCTGAACGTCTCTAGATTTTTCTCTTCTATTTAAGAACAGTAACAATCACTGCTGCATTTGTGCACATTTTTATGTGGCCGTGACAGCTTTATATTGGGCCTATTCAACACTAGTTAGACTGGCATTAAAACCTTATTTCCAATACACAGCTCCTCACTACTTTAACTTAATTTTTTTAAGTATAAAATATTCATATACACAGGATGTTCCTAACTTTAAAAATCTGCACAGTTGTGCAACCCAAAACATAACTGTTTTTGAGTTAATCATAGAACCATAGAATCATAGAATCAGTAAGGTTGGAAGGGACCTCTGGAGATCATCTAGTCCAACCCCCCTGCTCAAGCAGGGTCACCTAGAGCATGTTAGACAGGGTTGCATSCAGGCGGGCYTTGAAGATCTCCAGAGRAGGAGACTCCACARCCTCTCTGGGCAACCTGKKCCAGKGCTCYGTCACTCTCACAGGGAAGAAATTCCCCCTCAYGGTCAGGCGGAACTGCCTGTGGTTCAGTTTCTGCCCATTGCCTCTTGTCCTCTCACACAGGGCAACCGAAAAGAGTTTGTCCCTGTCCCCCTGACACCCTCCYTTCAGGWACTTMTACACATTGATAAGATCCCCCCTCAGTCTTCTCTTCCCCAGGCTGAAGAGGCCCAGCTCTCRCAGCYGTTCCTCAKAGGGCAGRTGMTSCAGCCCTCTGATCAKCYTCGTAGCCCTACGCTGGACTCTCTCCAGTAGATCCATGTCTGTCTTGTGCTGGGGAGCCCAGAACTGGACATAGTACTCGAGATGAGACCTCCCCAGRGCTGAGGAGAGGGGCAGGATCACCTCCCTCAACCTGCTGGCAACACTCTTCCTAATGCACCCCAAGGAGACCATTGGCCTTCTGGGCCACAAGAGCACATTGCTGACTCATAGTCAACTTGCCATCCACCAGCACTCCCAGRYCCTYCTCTGCAGAGCTGCTCTCCAGAGGGTCAGCCCCCAGCTTGTACTTGTGCCTGGGGTTATTTCTYCCTAGGTGCAGGACTCTGCACTTGGTTGTGTTGAACCTCACAAGGTTCCTCTCTGCCCAGCTCTCCAGCCTGTCYRGGTCTCTCTGAGTGGCAGCACAGCCCTCAGGTGTGTCAGCCACTCCTCCCAGCTTGGTATCATCAGAGAACTTGCTGAGGGGGCACTCTGTCCCCTCATCCAGGTCATTGATGARGAAGTTGARCAGGATGGGACCCCGTACTGAGCCCTGGGGGATGCCACCAGCCGCAGGCCTCCAACTGGACTCCACACCACTGAGGACAACTCTCTGAGCTCTGCCTTTCAGCCAGTTCTCAATCCACCTCACTGTCCCATGCTTCCTGAGGATGGGAGAATGTTACGGGAGACAGTGTCAAAAGCCTTGCTGAAGTCAAGGTACACAATGTCCACTGCTCTCTCCACATCTACCCAGCCAGTCATTCCATCAGAGAAGGCTATCAGATTGGTTAAGCAGGATTTCCCCTTGGTGAATCCATGCTGSCTACTCCTGATCACCTTCTTCTCCTCCATATGTCTGGAGATGAYATCCAGAATGAGCTGTTCCATYACCTTWMCAGSRATGGAGGTGAGGCTGACCAGCCTGTAGTTGCCTGGGTCCTCCTTCTTGCCCTTCTTGAAGACTGGAGTGACATTGGCTTTCTTCCAGTCCTCAGGCACCTCTCCAGTTCTCCAGGACCTTTCAAAGAYGATGGAGAGCRGCCTGGCAACAACATCCACCAGCTCCCTCAGTACCCATAGGTGCATTCCATCCAGGCCCATGGATTTGTGAACGTTAAGCTTGCCCAGGTCTCTAATCCTATCCTCCTCAACCAAAGGAAARTCTTCCCTTCTCCRGACTGTATCCCTAACGTCCAGACTACAGGATTCCTGGAGGCTGCCCAGCAGTGAAGACTGAAGCAAAGAAGGCATTCAGTWATTCTGCCTTCTCCCTTGTCACCAGGGCCCCTGCCCCATTCAGTAGAGGGCCCACATTTTCCCTAGTCCTCCTCTTACTACTGATGTATTTGAAGAAGCCCTTCCTGTTGTCCTTAACATCCCTTGCAAGACTCAATTCCAACTGGGCCTTAGCCTTCCTCGCAGCATCTCTACATACTCTGACTGCATTCCTATAATTCTCCCAAGTAGCCTGTCCTTTCTTCCACAGCCTGTATACTTTCTTCTTCTGTCTGAATTTGGCCAGGAGCTCCTTGCTCTCCTATGCAGGTCTTCTGTCCCTTTTGCTGCACTTCTTACTCATAGGGATGCACCGCTCTTGAGCTTGGAGGAAGTGATGTTTGAATACTAGCCAGCTCTCCTGGACTCCCCTTCCTTCTAGGGCCTTAACCCATGAGATTCCACAAATTTGGTCTCTGAAGAGCCCAAAGTCTGCTCTCCTGAAGTCCAGGGGTTGCAATCCTGCTTGTTGCCTTACTTCTTTTCTGCTGGATCCTGTACTCCACTATCTTGTGGTCACTGCAGCCAAGGCTGCCCCCAACCTTCACATCTCTAACCAGCCCATCTCTGTTGGTAAGGACAAGGTCCAGCAGGACACCCTTCCTTGTATGCTCCTCCTCCATTTGTGACAAGAAGTTATCATCAATGCATTGCARGAGCCTCCTAGACTGCTTGTGCYTTGCTGTGTAGTCCTTCTAGCAGATGTCAGGGTGGTTGAAGTCCTCCATGAGAACCAAGATCTGTGATCTTGAGGCTACTTCCARCTGTCCATAGAAGGCCTCATCAATCTTCTCTTCCTGGTTAGGTGGCCTGTAGTAGACACCCACAACAGTGTTCCCATGTTAGCCTGCCCTTTGATCTTTACCCATAAGCTCTCAACTGCCTCCTCCTCCTCCTCCACCCTTAGACAGAGTTCGATGCATTCCAGTTGTTCTCCCACATATAAAGCAACTCCACCACCTCACCTTCCTGGCCTGTCTCCTAAAAAGCACATAGCCATCCCTGGCAGTGTTCAGTCATGTGAGCTATCCCACCATGTCTCTGTGACTGCAATGAGACCATGGCCCTGCGACCGCACACAGATCTCCAGCTCCTCCTGTTTGATCCCCATGCTGCACGCATTGGTGTACATGCATTTCAAAGAGGTGGTCATGCTTGCAGCTTTCCCAGGAAGGGTGTACAGGGGTCCCCCATAGTCATATCCCAAACACACATCCCCAGCTGCATGCACCCACTGGAGGCCCCTCAACCCAACTTGTGTTTTGTTGTCTACCTTGTCTGTATGACACCCTCCCCCTCCCCCACCTAGTTTAAAGCCCTCTTTACTAGGCTGGCCAACCTGTTTGCAAAAGTAAATGGGCCCTGCTTGGTGAGATGAATCCCATCTCTCTCCATCAGTTGTTGATCTTCAAACCATGTTCCATGGTCATAGAATCCAAAACCCTGTTGCCAACACCAGCAGCGTAGCCAGTTGTTGATTTGGAAAATCTTCCTACTCCTCCTCCCATGCCTCCTCCTAATCGGCAGGACCGATGAGAGGACCACCCGGGCTCCCAGACCCTTGACCACCATGCCCAAGGCCTTGAGGTCTTCTTTGATTGTCTCTAGTTTGTTCTCTGTATCATTAGCACCCACACGAAAGAGCAGCAGAGGGTAGTCGTCTGATAAGCGGACAAGCCTTCGTAGCCTTTCAGACACATCTCATACTCTCACCCCTGGCGGGCCACAAACCTCTCTAGGGGAGGGGTCAAGTCGACAGATAGGCACCTCTGTCCCCCCCAGCATGGAATCACTCACTACAATGACTCATTGCTTCTTCTGAGTGGTCATGCAAGGACAAGGTCAGACAGCCCAGTTGCTTCCCTTGAGGCCAGGTCCGTGTTCTCCTCATTCTGGAGTGCACTAAACCTGTTCTTCAACTGTAATTCCAGGTCTACAGGAGGATTAGAGACCTTTCTTCTTTTTGTTCAAGAAGCAGCTAGCTTCCAGCCTTCTTTGACAGTGCTGTGCTGAACTATTTCACTCTTCACAGAGTCCTCCAACAACTCCCCTGCTGGAGGAGATTGGGACTCCCGGAGCAGTATGGTCTCTGAGAACATCCTGTCTATCTCCTGCTCACTTTCTCGCATGTTTCACAGTTTACTGACTTCATCCCGCAACTCTTTGACTTGAGGAYACAAATCGTCAACAGCAGCACACCTCTTGCAGGAGGGTGGACCATCAGTCCAGGCCTTCTGGAGAGGCTCCAAGTACTCCCTGCAGCCTGAGACCTGTAAGGGCAGCATCTGCTGCAAGAGGCTCTGTCTGGGTTGATGCTTCTGACACAGCTGATGCAGCAATTCCCACAACCACTAGCCAATATTCTTTATGGCAAGTTACAAACATGTTAGCAAGAGCAGGCACTACTAGTGCTGGAAAAAGAAAGATGTCCTCTTGCATCTAACCGTGCTCCCGCTGCGCAGACTGCTGCCTCTGTTCGCTGTGCTCTGGGAGCTGCGCTCCAGGCCTGGCTCTTAAATAGACCTCTCCCTACTACTGACTCACAGGGTACTTGATCCACCCTAAACAAGGGCTACCTGTATCAAAAGCCCCGACTCGCTCTATTCAGGGTCAAGGGAGACTGCTCCTTAGCAGTAGCTACACCCAGCTACAGCAGGGGATAAGTGCTGGGGCTTCTTCTAGGAGAGCTTAAGGCTTCCTGCAATTGCCCTTGCCCAGCTCCCCTTACCTGTTAGAGTCACTCTCTAGCCCCCTCATCCCACAAGGGTCAGCAGACCACAGTGTCCAACACAGGCCCCAGAAGTTCAAGGCAGAGCCAAGACAATGCTGCGCAAACTGCTGCGTCTGTTCACCGCCTCTGTTAGCTGCGCTCATCATAAATTTTTTTCATAAACTACTTCACAATCCTTACAGTTTGCCTTCTTGCATCATCTTAACATCRTTTTCATCATTTGGGACTTAGAATTGTCACTTATTTAAGCTAGGGTCTTGTATCTTACTTGTAGCAGGCTTTACTATCTTTATAACTCTCTCTCCACAGCAATAGTTAATGGAACTATTTTCAATAAAAGAAAGAATTTTAATATTTACATAGGGGTATTTGCAGCTATTAGACTAATCACACACTGAATCCTGGAAGATCAAGGTCTCTGGCTTTAGATTACATTATTGACAGGATTTTCCTGTATACGATCTTTCCTTCATTGTGAACTTAACTASAACAACCTACTTGGAAATGTATATAAAGTATACACAAGGGATACTAATAACACTCCAGATTAAGTGTTACATACTTAGAAATTATATTGCATGACATCAAGAACACTTTTGTCTTAAAGGCCATAGATCGATTTTAAAAGTTTTATTCATCTCTCATCCTCCCGTAAGCTGTCACTGCACTTTCTTAGGGTGCTTATATCTGTGCATTTGCATCAAATCAGCCTTTTGGAGACCAAATTTTAACCATTCAACTCATTCTGAGATAYGCAAGTATATCTTAACACCAGTTCTGTTGGGTTTAGCAGAAAGAAATGCCCCATCTGAAATGGCCACTAATTCCCACTGGAATAAGCTAGAGAAGCCTGCTGATTCCTACTGTCACAACGCACAGATGATGATGGGTTAACCCGTGAGAGAAATGGAAAAAATGCTTTTCTCAGTGGTTGCTTTTGAGTGGTCTCTACCATCTGCGTCTCTGTGAAAAATAAGAAACTACCAAACACACTGAAATAGGGAAGCTCTTACTGGAGAATCTCTGCAGAAACTCTCTAGAGCAATGAATGACTGGAAGAGTATAAGAAACATTAAACCTGATTTAAAAAAAAGTTTTGTTTACTACATTTAAGTATTTGTATTATTCTATCAATACTACTTGGAACAAAAACAAATAAAATGYCACACCAGATGCTACATTTGACTCGCTTTTCAAATATTTACTTCCCAACCTACCAAACACATGGGCTTTCAAAACAATCAAACAAAAAACAATCAAACAAAAAAAAGTGTCTTTTGGGAAGGAAAAAGATATACGCCTATTTCCAGTATGAAATACAGTTTGAGATCCACTCTGGTAGGCACATGGTGGTATGGCAAATTTATTTATTATTAAAGATGGGATTTTAATAGTAATGTAGCATTTTCTGACAGTCTTTCATTGGTCTGTCTTACCTTTAAAAGTGAAAWTTATGAGACATTAAAGCATGAAACATAGTACATCACAACTGAAAAAAAAAGAAATATTTGAAGCAAAGGAAAAATATATTTATGTTTGATATATTGATAATACTGATATATTTCAAAATATTTTCCAGTTTATTCCAGCAGTGGCCAAAGTTTTGGCACTTAATATTACCTAGAATAGTGTCTAGTGACAGCACAGCAGGGCATGCAGCACATCAAAAATGTGCTAAATTTGAGAATAGAGCAAGYGAGAGGAGGTGCAGGAAATGTGGTCTCCTGACAGTGGAATGGGTATGGACAGAAGGTTACAGAGCTGATTGAACGGCACACGTGAATTAGTTCACTCAACCTCAGAATTACCAATGAAAGGAGAAACATCTGCCTCTCTCACCAKTTTTTCTGTTTAAGCCTTTATTTTTAAAGTCTCAATTACCCTGACACATAGACRTTACATGCAATGTCCATTGATCAGAGTTTTCTTGGCTGTTTCTTTTTCATTGTTTAGCCATAGTGATTGATGATCCTGGAAGAGAGACCCTGCAGAATTGGGGAATGTTATTGATCTCAGGCTGGAATACAAATGTCTCTTTAGAAACTAATCATATAAGTCATGTTTGGATCGAAACTGGGAAGACTGCACCTGAACAGACTTACAGTGACTCCTTGCAAAGCCATCTGCCCAGTATTSTCTAAGAGAGTGATGGAAAGCTTCACCACTTAGAGCTGCTGGAAGTAAAACAATGCAGAAGGGGTGATATCAATTAACAGGAAGAAAAGATGCAGCTGAATCCAAACCAAGGGCCTTGTACCACTGACAGCAACACCATTTCTGGAGAATACTATTGCAATATTATTGCATTTCTTCAGAAAAAGCAGCATGATCCGATATTTAAAGAATTATAACGGGAAAGGAAAAGTCAGTAAGTGAGGCAATGATTCCAGCTGGAAAGAACAGAGCAAGAAAAGAAATAAGCAACACTGAAATGAGAAGAAAAGTTACTCATGAAATCAAGTAACCAACTTCTCAGAGAAGTTTTAGAAAAACAGCCTGCTACTTCAATTTCTGCACAATTACTACAGTTTACACTTCTTCGACTACTGTAGATTTAAAAGATAGAGCAGATCTATGCATAGCAATCTGCTTCTTGCTGATGTGAACAGTATGATCTGGGAACATAAGAACTAGAAAGACAAAGATGATGATGACTAATTWAAGTTAATTCAGAGGAAACAATTTCCACCTATCAATTCTCAGACATACAATAATGGTCTCTGCTCAGTCTGGCCAATACAAAAGATGACTTACCAACAGTTTATCATTCCATGTAAGTTCCAGATCTGTGTTTTCCACTGAAAAGAGCAGGAGATTGCAGTCTGTATCCAGAATCTCTAAATCTTTACAGAGCTCCATTCTTTCATAGCACAGTGAAAACCATGGGACATTTTCTTACTAGTTTTGCAGATCTGCCTAATCCTGCGATGCAGATCCCGCTTCGGAAACAATCTTTCTCTGAAACTCCTCACAGAGAAAAGCRGCGGCAGCAACTTTAAAGGTCTCCAATTAAAACAAGGACTACAGAAAATACACTTGCTCACCGTTACAGATGAGCATCCTAATCTAACTGATGAATGAACTGATGTTCATTATAATGGCATAAATACAGTAATTTAAAACAGAGCTGTGATGTTTAATATCTTTGCAAAAAAGATTACTCTTGTAAAGTTAGATAACAAAAACACCAAAATGCAAAACTCAGATAAAACATGGAGCGTATAAGGACATCATCTTGGATTCTTCTGTCTTAACCTACGCATATGTATTTTTTATACATATATCTATACGCGTGCACACACACACACATTTATACACATACATATATATATTTAATTTTGTCAAATTATCATCATCTATGACTCAAAACCAATTCAGAACCCATCCATGTATTTGTTTAAAAAATAAAAAATAAAATCATTATTTAACTGAGCTACATTCTACAGACAAAACTATTGACATGAAATACTGTGCCACAGGACATTACTGACATCTTAAGTACTTTTGCATGTAACAGAACTACACATGAAAGCATCTTCCTAGCAAGCTATTTTCTGAAGTTCCAGCAAAGGACTCCAGCAAAAAGAAAAAAAGCGAGATGAAAGGTGAAATAGAAAAGGAAAACAGAACTTTTCCACCACTTTTTCCCTTATTTTCTAGTTGATTAAGATTGGGGGTAGCAGTCGGGGGAAGGATGAAGGTCTTAAAAATGCTACACTGCAAACTGCTATAAACCCAAGTTATTGTGTTYGTAAGGCTATAAAAATGAATTATGTAAATGGCTGAAAATATGCAGAAAAAAATATGACCCTGCTCTAGCAYGCTTTTTTATTATACTTACTACTGGAAAAATTTGTTACAGAGTCTGGTTAGAAGCAGTGAATCTTGTCAATGCCATTTGCCTGCTGCCAAATCAACTAATCATACATCAGGCACTTGAAAGAAATATATAAATTAAAAACAGATCTACAGAGATGGCTCACTGTAGCAAGATAAAATCAGGTATCAAGTAATTACAGTCTACACACATTAGCTGCTTACTGAAATGTACAATATCAACAAACRTCAACATGGCACAAAAAAATCTAACAAAACCAGAGTTTTTTTTTTCTTTTTTTCCTGGGGGGAGGGGGGGTGAGGACTGCAGAGAAAGGAATGAACAAGCGAAAAAGTAGCAGGAGTGTCAAGATCTAGAGCAGGAATACAATGCTTGCAAAACAAAGCTGATATTACAGATGAGGAGGAAAAAGAGTATTTTGAACGGTCCTAATGCATTTAATATAAATCAGGAAAAACTGAATATAAACARCTATTCTTTTTCACTATGGAAATTCTGTGCATGAGCTTATAAATAATATTAAAAATAAAAGACCTTCAGAACACAAAATATATTTTTGCCACCACCATTTGTAGAAAAAATATTTTCTGCTTTAGAAGATTATTCCACAGAATACATAATTGTTTGAAGTGTGATCATATCTTCTGAAACTCATAAGCTACTTAAGAAACACCATCCCCGAAATTCATGTTCARCACATGTGAAAGTGCAGCTAAATGAACACAGTACTCAAAATATTCAGTTCTTATGCATTTAAAAATATATATATGCAAGTTTTACATATTAAATGCACATAAAGATTCATATATTTTTGTTGCTTCTCCTCTCATTTTTTAAACAATTTATTTCTATTAATTTTAGACTATCACTTCATATTCTGCAAAGAGGAATAACTTCAGTATATTACATCCACATATTTTGATTATGTAATACTCTTCATCCAAAGAATTTCAAAAATGCCAGTATGAGGCTTCCAAATGTGAAATATGGCCTCAACACTATATATACGCCTCTCATGTTTCCTGTTAATGTAGTATTTATTCAGTTGTTATCTACCTTACAGGAAAGTGTTATTTGCTATTTAGCCCCCTTTGCTATTTAGCCCTAGGATTCTTCCCTATCTTTTACGTCTGGCTTCTCTGTTCCCTCCATCACAGTTCACCTCCAACCACAAATGCCTTAGCATATCCCCTACCCTAGAGCCCTGTGTGTTGCTACACAGCAGAGTTCAGACTGGCCCCATATATTAACAGAGAGGGGAAAGTCCTTCCATCCTCTAAGCTAATTGGTTTGATGCGCAGGCTCAGGAATTATATGCAGCTTCCTCCTTCATTACTGTCATGAGTATCAGAAAGGTATTTTTCATACTCTGCATATTTTAAAAGCATTAGACTAACAGTCTCCCCTCCCGCCCCAACAGGGCAAAAGGGGAGAGAGCATGGACACCAGATGGACCGTGTGTCATGACATTAAACATAAGCTACCTTTTCAACAACTAAGTATTTTACTCTCCTATTTTCATTTTCAAATTTAAAAAGAACTTATGCATCTCATACAAAATACATCTCAATGGTAGTATGCTATTCCTTTTTTTTGAACTACAAACTCTACCACCTGCCTGATAACTACCGTCTAATTCTTTACTCCAGGCAATAAATAGTATCAGTAATCCTGAATTATAAAAAATATGTTGTTGACAACTTCAGAGTAAGTTAAAAGTTTATTCTCACTTTGTCAAAGCTTTTCTCTGCCAGCACTCAGTATTTTCTAATAGTYTGCTGCCACAGGCGTAAGGAGCTGTTTTCACCCACTGGGCACTCCTCACATCTGCTTCCAGTATTATAAAGGCTTATTCCATTCTTCTAACATTAGCTTTGTTTCTATATCATAGACTACACCAAGAAAAATCTATAGACAGTATAGCTTTAGAAAAAAATGTGATGGGTTATTTTGGGTCACCCACAAGCAGCAAACCATCCTGCAAAGCAGCAAATTAGGGTTTCAGTAACCATTTCTGTCTCCTTCAGGAGAACAGAAATTCACACCGCTCCTGTTACKCTTAGTGTGGCAGTATCGATCATCAAACTCGAAAACAAGTGCTCTGTTGGACAGAGAAAGAATTCTATAGAAGAGATGAGATTTCAAAATAGCTTTCATTAACAGATCCAACCTTCCATTGCTCTTAGCACTGATCTACACACAGGTCTCCAACCAGCACTTTAGAAAACAATCTTACTTTAAAGGAGAGGGAAGGAGACAGAGGGCAGACATGTAAGCATTCTATGCTACACAGCTAACAAGTTATAAATAAAGCCAAATAAGCTTAAGCTCTCAATTCCTTATTCTCTCCCTGAACCAGATTCGAATGATCAGTATTTCTGAAATGGCAACTACACAGACACCTCCGTATGTCAAGCATTCAAAAATTAAGGGAGCAAGACAGGTGTATATGTGTGCAGAGTGGGGGACAAAAGCTCAAAACTTGACCTTTCTAATATAAACGGATACAATTTGCCCCTCACTGCTTTGGCATTCTCTGCACTGGAAACACCACGAAGTCTCAACAGCAAGGTTGTGCCAAAACCCAGCCAGCTTTGCAGACTATACCGCATCTTTTGTTACTGACAGTACTCCCCACTTGAGAAAGAACCTGCAGCACGCAGAGCACTCTGCAAGCTCAACCTCASCCTGGCTGCAAGGGACTGCGACAGAAGTTGACTGGACCAAGCGCACCAGGCTGGGCCACTGAGAGAGGATTCTGCTCTCAGGCTGTAAAAACAAATCCCACTCAGTTTAAGAGATCTGAGACATCCTTAGCTAACTCTGTTTGCTATTTCTGTGACAACTTAAGCTAGCTGAGGAGCTGGGTCTTCTCCAGAAAAACAGAGTTGGTCATTCTATTTAGAGGAGGGCCATACTCATTTAAAACAGAAAACACTTGAGATCACTACTCTAGGATGTCACAGAACTGATCTTAGAATGAAGTCAGAATACAATGATGAAACTACTGCTAACCTTTCAGTTGGACACTGGTAAGAACATATAGACAAACTGTGTTTTCATGCAAGCCCACTCAAAAAAAAAAAAAAAAAAAAAAGTGTTAATGCTGATCACTGTCCTTGTGTTATTGATCCTCCCAGTCACAAAATTCTCTTGCCTCCTCTTGGAGAGAACTATGGTGCTTTTAGAGCATGCTCCATCTCACGCAACACGCGAGGCCAACAAAGAAAAAACGCATATTCTAGCACTTTTATTTGACTATTATTTTGTTATTTGATCTTAAGATTGTTAAATACAATTCAGAGCCATAATTTTAAGACTTTAATTACTGCTTGGGTTTGCATCCCTCCCCGCCCCCCAGCATATTCACTAGAGCACAGACTCACTGAAATAAACAAAATCAAAATACAACCAAAAAAACAGTCTCTGGGCAGTGGACTAGGAAAACTAGTTCCCAAATGCTGGGAGCACAGTCAAACCAGTGCACTACTCTTTTCGTTATTTTGTGGCAAACAGGCAACTGCTGGGTTGAGAGACATACTACAAAAACTAAACAAGACCACCCTTACTTTTATTGTGACTATAAAACAGTTTGTGAAACCTGAGTGCAGACAGGCACTCATATGATGGGTAGAAAAGGACTGTATCTGAGAATCAGCTTTGCTTATCATTAAGAGATATGTTTTTCTTCCATTTGTCAAGTTGAATATTTTACAGARGCTCAGGCTTATGAACTTTTCCAATAATAGGCAGAAAGGGAGAGAATTATCTGCATATTTTGTTCAGCTCTCTGATTAGAAATAAAAAGCAGTTCTGTTCACAGGTTAAAATATCAACTTTTCCAAGTCATTATTTCAAAATAACAGCAGTATCCACAGCTGTTACATAGTTTTGCATTTTGGAGTTCATCCTTCTTACTAGCTATATACATCCAAAAAGACAAAGCAATGGTATTATGGATATTTGGAAGTAATAGTAAAAGACAAAGAATTTTGTAACTGTAGGAGTGTGCTCCATGGAGTGAACTACCATAATACTTCACATATTTAGCATCCCTCAATTTTTAGAAATGTCTCTGAAGGTGTTTTTGAAAGTGTGTGGTAAGCATTTGTAGGTAATATTCATTTTCTACACAAAGGACATCAATAGTAAGAAAAGGTAGTAGACCACATAGGCTAGAAAAGATCATGCACATAACAGTCTGCTGTATCTTGACAATGATGTAAATAAGCTGCTTTTTGTATTCCTATACTTTGTTTTTATGTTCTTTTATTTCTCCAACCTTACAGGTTTTGCAGAATCTGTCTGCCAGGATGCTAAAGCACACGGAAGTTAAACTAAGAGGACCAGAATCTGTTGTCCAAGCCAGTGCACCACAGAAGCAAAATCCCTGTAAAAAGCTGTAAATATGTAGAACTTAATGCCTTTGGCATAAATTTCTCTTGAAGAATTCAGCTAACCAGGGCTGGAAACCTTAGCCAAGTGACCCTTACTATTCACTTACTCAATATAATAGAGTTTGGGCTTTGCAATTCTAGCGATGAAGCTGCCTGTGGACAGCACTTACAACGCTTGGAAGAACCGAACAAAAATTCATCATTCTGTGAAAGCTACAGTCATGAAGTTGGAAGAGACCTCTACAGGTCATCTGCAGCTCAAAGCAGGGCTGATTTCAGAGCTGGGTGACATTGCTCAGGCCATTGCTCAGTCAAGTTKTTTTCTTCTATCCTTCTCCCCATCTCTTCTAATTTGCAGTTTATAATGACTCTGAATGAGACAAGTTTTCCAGATCATTTTGCATTCTGTATTTTATGCAGAGACTTGAACATACCAATACACATTAACTATACTACAYGCTGAAAACATTTATGTAAAAAATTAAGAAAAGAATGCTTTCAATGACATTTACTGTCATTCCTCCCCCCCCCCGCAATACCATCCATATGAATTACTGTAGGAATATTTATTACAGAAAACACTGCACTTTWAAGATTATGAGTATGCACATGGAAGCAATTAACAAATGAATGCCATGGCAAATGGCATTTGAAAGATGTGATCTTTTGCAAACCAGCATCCTGCGGAAGTCAATTAAAAAGAAAGTTATCAAATCTTGGCTAATCTGCACCAAGATGGTCATTCTTTTAATGATGGCAACACAGAGCTCAATTGTTCTTTTTGTGAAATCACTGTTATACGTGAATTAGTGAAATTTCAAGTTACACAAAATCATCTTTACCAAAAACACAGAGCAACAGCTTATTAGGCAGTAAATCAGTTGCCTTATTGCTTCTACTATGCATTTTGCAAATACTTTGCATTTGCAACAATCTGGTATTTGCAGTAAATTAAAACAGTTCATTATAGGAAAGCATAATTACAGTTTAAATTTGGATAAAATCATTCACCAATACCAAATGAAGTGGAACTTGTCATTTCTACCAAACAATATAGTATTTATATGTAAATTTCGGGACTTAAAAACATTTCTTAGTGAACATTAGTGAGAACTCTATCACAACATGATGTTCCTTTCAAAGTTAGCTGGCAAAAAGTGCTAGTAGAAATGAAAACTAGTAACAATTAACATATTTATATTTTACATATAACTAGGAACCCCATACTGTTTGAAAAATATTATAAATTAAAGCTTGTTAGTTCTTTGGGAAAAAAGAAAAACGAAGATTTTAAGCAGTAATTTATTCTTATGAAATTACCTAGTACCTCAAGCTTACTTGGCAAAGTAAACAGAACTGAATTCTGGCTTTGCATCACTTTCGCTATTGGAAACCTTAGAATGACAGTCTTCAGAATAACAAAATCTAGAAAGCTAAGTATTGTAAATAGTTTACTTCATCATCACATATGCACTACGAGAAATGAAATACTGAATAAATTAGAAGCTAAAGAATACACACAAGACTAGAATAAGGAATCAACTAAAGGCAACTTCCATGGAACCGAGTTGCATATACTACAGTCACTTCAAAACCAGCATTCTTCAGTACCTGAACTTTGCTAATAAAACATCATCAGCCTACACACTAACTCTACTTATTTCCTTGCTACTACTTTAAGRAAGCATGTGTATTTACACTCTCCCCACACACGCACACTTTTTAGTCATCAACAGTCTTGGCACCAACTACTGGCTGCCTAGATACTGACTGAGAACAGGCTACCRAATTCTGACAGCTAACATAAAAATACCTGTGCTGCAGCCAAGACTGATGCTTCAGTAAAAGGCATAAAGACACACACGCACACAGAGCAATACCCCTCTTCACAGAGGATTTCTGGTGCATTTTTTTGTTGTACAAGCGCCTGACTCTCAGAGAAACCTGGGCATGTGGAAGATCAGATAGCTGCTTAAAATTTCCTCCCTAAAAATAAAACCCAACAAAGAACATTGGCAGCTCCCACCACTGTCCAGAGTAGGCCCAAGTTAATGCCCAGAG
>NW_028185128.1:12645-114755 GCF_003343005.1 Rhea americana | reverse complement strand
AAAAAACCCCAAAAAAAAAGGAAGGGAAAGCAGCTCACTCCATCTATTCACCTCTCTCGCCTACTTGCCCCAGCAGTAGTTTTCATCCACTAAAAGCTCCAGTAATTACAAGCAACTAACAGGTATTAAGTTACAGTATCAGCTCAGCTGGCTAGAAAAGATTCCATGCAATTGCTTCTTTTCCTTCTGTTCATTACAGAAGGAATATACATTTAAGAGGACAAAATGAATTAACCTCATATTATTTRCCAGTTATTAATTTTATATTTCAGATAAAGAAGTGATGACATTTTAATTAAAATAATATATATGGGCAGTAAGAATTTCCAAGAAAGTAAGTCTGGTATGGTTACATTAAAGAATTAACAGATACATCATCTGTTATATTAGCAGACATCTTCATTTTCCTAGTTTCTGATATATCAGAAAAAAAATCTGAACTAAATAAAAGAACACACTTAGTCAAAAATGAGGTTTACACAGATATTAACTCACTCATATCATGTCAGGAGTTTTATTTCCCTCCCCCTTAATTAGGTTCTATCAATGTTGCCCCCAAAAAGCAGTCTTTAGAAAAAGTAAAATACCTCAACATGGAAATTTCCTGTCCTTGCATACTAATTTTCTAAAAATGTGTATTTGCTGCTTTCTCCACAGGAGATTTACAATGTTGTTTCACAACGCTGACACTCATGCATACAGTCAGCTTCCTAATGAAAATMAAAACAAACACGACTAAGATCCAAACTAGCCCGTGGAGAGTCTCGATTAATACACCATCCATTAGGCATCTGTTTCATTACATGATGCAGACCTCTAGATTACAGCAGCATTAATAACTGTCAACAGACTGAAACATTCACATGAGTTTCTATAATGAAACCACTATGCACAGTGCAACCCTCAGTGATTCATTTGGCCTTTACCACCATATAAGAGTAAATTCAATTTGGCAAAAGATTTAGATTTGAACAAACATCCCAATTTATCATTGATGACTTAAAATCTTGGCACTTCCTATTCAGTATTATTTCAATTTAGATGCAATGGAAGTAATACAATGATGAGTAGTTCTTTAAAATTCTTCCTTTACCGACTCCAGTTCACAGGCAGCTAATGCTCCCTCTTCTTTCACTGGGAAATTAATGTGAGGGGGGAAGAAAACAAAGATAAAATCTGGGGTATTACAAGGCAGTCAAAAGATCTTTCTGGTTTATCAACACGATGAACAAGTTAGCTCTAGCTGCCATGCACTCATGTTCATAAACTGCTTACCATAAAACATTAAGTTGCTCTGATACAACAGTGTGTATTTCAAGACAAGGTTCAGTATAGAATAAACCAGAACAGCATATTTTTGGACTTTGCAACCTTCCTCACAGGGGTGAGCACACACTTTGTGCCTCTTACTTTCCCTTGGACCCAGGTAGGGTTGCATGGAAAACTTCAGTGACCAAAGTAGGGTGCATTCCAACCCAAAGCACCCAGCAAAGCCCACAACGGCTTTGGGAAACAGTAATCCAGGCCCTGAGCAAGAGCCTAATCCTTATCAATCATTTTGTTACTAGTGAGTCCAACTACTTCCCAATAAGAGGGCTCACTCTCAAAGAAATTCCTCAATAAAAGCACAGCTAAACAGTTGTCATGGCTTCAAATTGATGCCAACTCTTTCCTACTCAGGAAAGACCTGAGCAGGGAACCATTGGGGCAAAGAACTCTAAGTCAATACAACCTTGCTTGCTTTACTGCATCCGCATTCATTCATTTCTTAAGCAATCTTCTAAGTGAAAGTCCACTTATCCTGGGCCTAGAAATCTTGGTCCTATCTATTCTAAAGAAAAATGGCAATTGTAAGAAAAAATTCTTCAAATGGTGAAAAAACACTGTATGTGGAAAAAAAATGCATATTTATTATTCACAGATAGCTTGCTGTTTCAGTAACTCATCACAAAGACATTCACCTCTTCCTCTTTTACAGTCAGTAACTGATTTTCTACAGCCTATGGTTTCATAYGGTTTTAAAAAAATTACCAATTAGCTAGGCCAAGATTTTTCAAAAGCATTATTAGTAATAACTGAATATTTTCTAAATTAATAAATATTTCAAAAAAAATCTAAACATAAAGGAACTCCATCAATACCAAAGAATTATACCAGAAGACAGTATCCAAAGCATTTCCATGGAATAATTCTTTACTAAATGGATCTACAAAAGTTGATAGATGGTGGATTCTTATACACAACACAGCAGAGAAAAAAATAGAAAGAAAGACTAATGATCCTATAAAGCTTTTATTTCCTTTAAACCYAGCCAGTCAACTGGAGCATTCCTTGATATATCAACCTCTGACATAACTTCACAATAGTCTTATTTTAGAGGAAGTTTTGTATGTGAAGTCCCTATTTTAAAAATACCTAAACCATTCCCAACAGAGGTAGACTTTTACTGAAGACAAGTAGAAGCATCAATACGCAGAGAAACTTTGTTGTAATTCTATTATGAACRGTCAGTTTCCAAATGTCAGGATTTTGAAACTAAAACATTTCAAAATACTTTCCAAAATAACAACCAGGAGATTGAAAAATATACATGTTCTATCCAGAAGTACAATATTTCCAAAGTATTTAAGCCAATGTGTGAACATTAAGGCTTTATTATTATCCCTGAAGCAGACAGCCTTTTCCTCATTGGTCTTCTGTATCATCAGCAATGAAAGTAGATGGAGAGAAACCCTAGAGGGACCATGAGTCTATTTATAAAGATTGTCATAGTCTAGCAGGGATGATTAATGTCAACTAAAGTCATTTAATGATCTGGGAGTCTTTAGCACAAGATATAAATTTCTTACTGCAGTAATTAAGCATTCAATGCCTTTTTTGTTGTGTCTGTGTAACTCTTTTGCACAGKCTGAAGGACAGGTCTTAGTTTCATTGCCAACCAAAAGTACTGTATCACCATATTGCTGGACTTGGGCATTAGTATTCTACCTGCTAAATATAACAAATGAACTGTACTGAGTTCTAGGTGTTTATTTTCTGAATTGTGGTCTGTACACCTCACCAGTATTAAGCATCTATTGCATTAGAGGAACTCAATATGAGATTAGATTACAGAAGTACTCCAGAAAAAAGAAACATTTACCATATCTGTAGTAAGTTTATAGAAGTGGTATTTGTTGGCTAATAAATCAGGGTCACTTTAAGAAGGAAAAAAAAATATGTTAGTGTGTATAATTAGGAGTTCCATACATACGTTTCAAAGTAAATAACTATCCATATATTCCCAAATTTCATTTTAATTGACAGCCTTTTACATTACAAATTACTTATCGACAAAATCTAGCTATTACATTAGCCTTTATATTAGTGTATTTCATGTTATCACTAAATGCACTTCCTACATTCATACTGCAATGTGAGATGATGAAACATACCTGGATTTCTTTGATGTTAATTCAGTAGAATTTTATATTTTCTCAATTGGTTTCATAACATCAAACAGCATAGATTTTTTTTAAAAAAGTATTATCTACTACTTCCCTATAAAAGGTTGTCTAAAGTGACAACATTTGACCTAACAAAGCTATTCGTTTATTAYAAAACTGATTTGTAGAATATTCACAAATCAATACAAACCTTACTGTTACTGTTACTGTTAAAGGTTTCTGCTCTATTGCTAAGATCTTTTCTGTTCATAATTCAACGTGTTGACACTCCTTTTTATAAGGCACATTACATTTCTCCCACCACTGCTTCTGGAATAGCTGGGAGGAGCAAAAGGACGATACTGTGGCGCAAGTAACAAAGTCAGTAACATGTCTGTTATTTGAAAGAGTCCATGCTCACATTTGAAGTCAGCCTCGGTTCTTTAACAATGTAAACAAAAGAGCACAAACAGGATCAGTCTAAACTCATTACTAGAAACACGCATTCAGCTTGAATTTTACAGATATCCATGGCAAGATCTTRCAACAAAAGTAACTCCTTCTTTGGTTAAGGTCACAAATTTCAAACTTTCGAGGCAAACATATCAGCTTTATTCAACAGTAGCCAGTTTATATTGTTATTATTAAAAAAAAAAAAAAGCAAACCCACTTTTCTCAGGTAAGTATCACTACTTCTTTTATGCCAACATTGTCCTGCTTATAACATCAAGTATAAGCAGAGATTTGTATGGTTAAGTTCTCCATTCTTTCATACACCTGGTAACCCTTCCTTGTACCACTACTAGTATGATTTTATTTAACACGGCAGACCAGAATTATCCACAGAACTACACAGTAAGCCATACCAGTGTCTAGCATAACACTCAAATATCTGTATTTTAACTCCTATCTTCTAACACCTCTATTTTCTTCTTAATATTGTAGTCATCTTTGCTGCATCATACTAGTGGTATACTGCCATGCAATCAGTTAAAATAACCTCATGATCCTCATCTGTCACTTCTAATTCAAATATCCAGTTTATAGCAAAAAATGTTATTGGTCCTCAAGCGTACAAAATTTGCAGTATGTGCAATTAAACATCAAGACATAGCCATTACTCCAGTCCTGACAGTCACCCAATTTTTCCTCTACAATATTCCAATTCTTTTTATATTCATAATATCTCTCAGCTTTGGCTCATCAACAAATTTAATAATAAGACTCCTCCTTTTTGGGCTACATTCTAAATTAAAATATTTCTTCCTACCCTCCTACAGTGTTGTTCTTGGATGAATCTCCYTAATAACTGCAACAACCCAAATAATTTCCTCTTTGGAGGAAACTTCCTCTTTGGCAGAGCTCCTCATCACTAACTTCTGAGTCATTCTTTACTGCTTTAATATAATCTAAAACAAAGATGACACCTATTAGCAATTTCTTACACTAAATATATTAAGTGCTTTACCTAAGTCTATTCGGATGAAAACCATCACATTCTCCAAGTTTAAATCCTCCTCTTTTCTCTTTTACTCCTTCTATATAAATATAAATATACCTTATATAAAACCATGATCTGCTTTCATTAATTCCATGAAACGGCCATGAACACATTTAGTCTAGAAAGAAAGGACTAACACTGGAGACCTAAAACAGCACCCTCTTTATTCAAGCAATAGAGATGGAAAGAACCATTCAAAACAATTCAGAAAACTTCATCTGGGAGCTTAAATACTGGCTATGAATTATCCTCTCCTAGTGCTTGCTCTTTCCTATTAACTGCATAAGACAGCTTAAGGTTTATAGAGCATTCAGGTTGCTAAACATCAGAGGAATGAGATCCAGAACAGTCATCTGACAGGAGTGGTAGGAACAAATAACTGAGCATATTGACATGATTTCACCAAGCAGAAATTCTAAAAAGGCACCAGGAATCCTCTCCTGCACAGGATATGCCAGTATACTTTATACTCTCTTAGCCGTTCTTGTATCATCTGGCATAAGTATCAGCTAACTCAAATATTCATATTTTACAAAATAATGCAATGGGGAAACTGCCTTTTGTTACAGAGTCCCTGACTCCAATCTAGGGTTGAAGATGTACTGAAAATGTTGCTGTGTTTCATCATGAAGTCAAAGCAAAATTAGCTTTGTTTTCATTTACACGTTAGCACTTACCAGCATAAATTTTCTATTTAGATTATCTACTTAATTTGCATTACTCCTTTCCTATGCAGCATCTTGGMCAAATGCTAATATGCTGTCACTTAGAAAAATGAGGAGTTTAAAACCTGCTTTCGTCCTGCACTGAACTGTAATGAAAGGATTATCAGAAGTACTTTTGTTCATTAAAAATGAGATCCTAGGTCTGAACTACTGAGACTAAGAAAACAATAGCTAGCAAATTCCCACACCAGTAATCATTGCTTTGCCCTTCTCAGAGGAGACAGTAGATACCTTACTGAAAACACAAAAATAGGGAATAATATCAAGTTAAATTATGCCTTAGAGAAGACTGGTATTTCCAGAATTTGGTCTTAAAAATTATTTTTAAGAATTCACTTCTGAGTTGCAGCAATTCAAAGATAGAGGTTATTCTGTAGGGTTACAAATGTCAAGCATTGCTAAAGATTCAAAATTCATGAGTCAAACATAAAAGTCCAACAGTTTTCTCTTTTTAGGGCTTTTTAGGATGCATTTTGTTCTCTTTTCAATTTTTTCTTACATTTTTGAAATAAAAACTGAGATTGTCACCTGACAACATGATCCAGGAGGAAGAGAGCAAATGTTCTGAAGCTCTGGTACTCAACTACTACTTGTACAGCACTACTACTTGGTAGTAGCAGTGTAACTACTGTAACAGTGTACTGCTGCAGCAGTAAACCTAATTAGGAGGGGATTAATTGAAAATACCAGTGCATACCCTTACACACAGTTTCCTTCCTTTCTGTATCAAATAGTCCTCTGAGATCAACAGACACCACGCTGACTTCCACCTAGCAGTAGAGGGCTTAGGAATTTCTTTTCCTGATATAGCAACATCTAGGCTGTTGAGGAAATAGAAAACAAACAAAYAGACAAACAACACCACAGCAAAAGCAAACAGTGAAACAAGTTCAAAGAACATTTGTTAGCTTTTCTATTTCCTTTCCTTTAAGAGTATAAGCCAGTGCATATGGGACAACAAATGGCAGCTCTTGGGAGTGAACAATTCATTACATCTGTGTGGGTATATGCAAACTTTTTATACATCTATGCAGTATACGCAGTTTAGATCCTGGCAAAACCTTTTATTTTCTACCTATCTGTGCAATAAACTGTTTTTCAGGTGGCTAGCTCATGGCTATCAGTTGAAACACCTTTTGTCTTCAGAGGACAAAAAAATAGTTTCCCTATCTGAAGCACAGCAAAAAGTAAAAAATGTAGATTTCAATATTGACCAACTAGTATTTCAAGGCAAAAAGCTGTTTCAAGCAGAAACCAGAACTTAAAACTAGAACTTACACTTTGATTATCTCAAAATGGAACATATTGACAAAAGTGCTATACTATCAAATAAWATTATTTAAAAAAATAGAACAGGAGACCTGAAAAGGTCAACTAAGTCCTCCCTCTCAAACTGTTTAAGAAAATAAGCAACCTCTGTACTGTCCTCCCACCAACTTTGCACACTGAGGGACTGACATCTTTTTGAAATGGGCAAGAAATTGCTTTTTGCTTCTGGTCCTAAATAAAGGCAGAGCTGGTGTGGGSGTTTTTCTACCTTCTACTTCAGGCTGAAGAACAAGTACAAGCATCCGAGAATGCAACTTGATAACTGTGCCAGGAAGTCAAGCCAAAGAGCGTAAGACACAGGAAAAATAAGGAGGAATCCTTCCTTTGACATATCCTCCCTGTTTCCAACTATTACCAAGTGGGGGGCTTCCTGATCAGACACCGTATCTAAACATTGTTTTTAATAGTCCTGACAAACAACTTTGTTGTCATGATTTTATCTAAACATTTTTAAAAATCACTTTTTACTTTTGGCCTCCAMATCTTCTTGAAGAAATGAGTTCTACAATTTAATTATGGGTTATATGACAAGGTACTTCCTTTTATTTAATAACTTGCTGCCTCATTAGATACCTCCTTGTTCTCATGTTAGGAGACATAGGGAACAAATCATTCCCTCTTCGTCTTCTCCTAGCTATTCAAAGAGTTTATAAGATTTCAATGAGATAAACGAGGGAGCATGATTTTGCAGGTTGAAGAGTCATAATTTATTTACTTTCATCCTATTCAAAAGCCATCCAGGACTGCTCTGCTTGCCCTTCTCAGCATCTTTTGTCATTGAACTATATCCTTTCTGAGATGTGGTGACAAGAAAATCACACAGTAACCATAAGATTTACGAAGGGCATGCAGTCACATAAATAAGGCGTCCCACTTTGTTCTCTACTCTTTTATTAGATTAATTAYTTTTAAGTTCCTGAAGCTGTCTGGGGATATTTTTTGTTTGTTTGGGCAACTCAGTGTCTGAACTGACACAACTCAAACCCAGAGTAAAACTGAAGATCTTTTTCAAGTGTAGTCAATTATGATCAAATTATTGTTCATGTATAATTAGGACTGTTTCTTCTGACACAGCTGACTTTCACCTACTATTTTAATCACTTCACACAGCATTGTAACTCTTCACAGTCCATTTTAGCTTTGCTAATACATTTGTGCCAGTAGTACACTTCTCCATCCCTCTATTCATCCTCTTTTGCAAATCATTTACTCACAGATTAAATCATAAAGATTAATGTAGAAATCTAATCCAAAAGATGCTTCCTTGTTATTTCATGAAAGATTAAGTTTTTTTGCTCTTTTTTCCAGAGACAGCAAATAAAACCCCATCCCCTGTGGCTTGCTTTTTCCCAGAGTACCTATCATTTTTTGGAAATGTAAGAAAACTGTGTTGACTAAATCACTTTATAAAGTAGCCTGCTGACTTTAAAGAATTCTGATAGTTTTCTGTGGTATGCTTGCAGAAGTTTTTAACTGTTTCTCAATATACAACAGTAAAATAGTATCTACTAATTCTTTTAAGTAGTTTCCTTAGTATGCAGTTAGATTTGCTGGTCTACAACTTCAAGGACACTAAAGCCCTTTTTTTGAAAGCTGGAATTACATTTGCCACCTTCTAACAGCTGGATACGTAGACCAATGAAAGACAAAGATTGCATACCACAAACTGCATTTCTGTCATTTTGCATTAGAGTTCCATGAAAATCCTTGGGTAAATACATCATTGTCGTAGTCTGATTACAACAGATTTTAAAATTACTGTACCTACTTGTTAAAACTGCTCCTATTCAGACTTCAGTTTCAGTCCTTTAGACTTGGTCAGAATGAAGAACGATTTTAATGCAGGAAATGTCCATCAGGAAAACAGTAGTGAACACATGCACAAGGAACTGATTTTACTTTTCTGCTATTTTCTGAATTCACCTAAAAGTTTGGAAAGAGGTCTAGGAGATTTCTTTGCTAATACCAAATTGCTTGGGAAGGTAAGAAGGACTCAAAATTAAGCAAAAAACAGTCAATGGGACTCTTTTGCACCTACAAAATAAACTTTAGACTCAGAATTCTGGTTTAAAGGAAGAAACCCCTTCAAGTTAGCAGATACACAGCTCTGCTTAGCCATCTTGATCTTTTTACTCTGGAATACAGCTACAAGTAGCTGCAAGATAGCTGTTCTGTGGGCAGTAATGCTGCTTCTTCAGCCTCCAGACAGAGCAACAGTTACAGCTGTATTCTTGGATGCTTTCCCAGACAGCAGTCTTACCCATATGCCCATAGGCAGCAGTACCTGAATTAATCTCTTAATTAGTGACTTATTATGGGGTCAGACTGGATGCAATTAGATTTATATTTCTGAAATATGGACCATCAGGTACAAGTGCAGTGCTCATTTCAAAGTCTCTGCATCAAGGGGAGGGATATTAATTTCCTTTTTTACTTGTAGAARAAAAATAGAGTGCTTGCACAAGGAATGAATGCCTCCAAAAAAGTCTTTTACATATCTATTTCAAATTCTTCTCCTAGGGTATTTCTTCAGAACAGAATCGAGATACTGCTAGCAGATTTTGCAGACTGTTCAGGCCAGATAATTTTACTGTATTTGAGTCGAAGGTTATTCTCAGCTCAAACCTCTGGTATTGATTCCCATTCATTGCTTCCTCTGATTTTCACTAATACTCTAGTCATATGAAGAAACAAACACTGTATCAAATATGTAGAAGGGTGTACATACCTTTCACTCATGTATTTAAGCATAACTAAAAAAGGGAAATATATCTGAAGGGAATGTGTACATAAGATGGAGCTAGAGTCTTTCAGCGGTRCAACAGGCCAAGAAGCAAAGGACACAAACTGAAACACAGGCAGTTCCATCTGAGCATGAGGAAAAACTTCTTCACCATGATGGGGACAGAGCACTGGCACAGGTTGCCCATAGAGGTTGTGGAGTCTCCTTCTCTGGAGATATTCAAAATCTGCCTGGATGCAACCCTGTGCAACATGCTCTGAGTGTCCCTGCTTGAACAGGGAGGTTGGACTGGATGATCTGCAGARGTCCCTTCCAACCTCAACCATTCTGTGAAAAAGTTCCAAGATTAACACAGATGGAATTTCTTTAAGCTTTATATACACATGCAAAGAGATAGAGAGTGCAAGCGAGAGCATGCAACAGAGAGGCTGTCTGCTTTTACAACAGAGCACTCTAAAGCATAGTTATTATTCTACTGTAAGTGTCACAAATTTTAAATACGATCACTTCCATAGCCTATGCACGTTCACACATACGTATCCTTCTCTACTCAATTTAGATGCTCAGTTTAAACACATACTAGCTTATGTGTACTTTATTTACAAAGTACTCAATGATAAACTTTTAATTTTTTTCTTCCCTAAATCTGCTAACAGTAATTGCATTAAAAGTACAAGGGGCAAGAATGTGTTTTATGCAGAACTTAGTACCTCAAGGACTTAGTTTACGTTTGGGTCTCCTACCTGCTAAGAATAAGCTACAATAGGAAAAAAACCCTAAAATTCTAGAGGGCAAAATACCACATCATCTACTTTTGTCTTTCCCCATTGAAATGGCTGTATCAGTTAAATTGACACTAGAGGAAGTGCTATATGAATTATTGCAATGCATATGGCTCCTGTAGGGATGAAATTGCAAGTATGCCTATTTGAGCAAAATAATAGAGGGAAAAAATATTTGTTTTGCCTTATAAAATTTACTGAAAACTTTACAGCAAATAATAAAATAATCCATTAAAAGGCTTCGTTATGTTACACTATGAACACATTTATTCATGTGAAGATTTTGTTGTTGTGTTACATGTCAGAGCCAGACTATGCAATCTCTGGTATACACGCGTTTTGCAGGGAAAAAAGCAGGTTCCAGATACCAAAATAATAAATGACCAAAAAGGGAAAAAGAAAGAAAAAATAGCACTCTCTTAAAACAACAGATGAATACACTTTCTTTATAGAGAATGATAATTATTCAACAGAAACATTATCAGGTTTGTTGAAATTACTTTTCTAAAAAGGTACCTAGAACAATTAGCTAYAAGTTTTATCTAAGAAAGACTAGGACAAAAGGAATTACGTTTTCGCTAGAGGCATGTGACTATGGAAAGGCTTCAGCAGAAATAAAATTAAAACTTTTGGCAATAATCAAGATAAATATGAAACACTAGCATAGCAAGAGTGTCAGTATATTATCCACACAGAAGTGACCGACTGTAATGGACAAAAAGTTAACAAGCATTTTCTTCAGGCTTAAATTAAACTGAGATTCCATGTTCCCAATCAGGCATTTCCCTGAAGCATTTCATGGTATATATCAATAAAAGTATTTGTTGTCCTAATAGAAGTGTTACAATATGTCATTATCTTCAGGATCTCTTACCCTCTCTAAAAAAAAAAGTCTTTATAAAGTATTCAGACAAAGAGCACAGTGTAATCTGCAATAAAAAAACATTCAYGTTGGACTGTTTTATATATAAAGTATAACTGCATTTATAATGTAGTTAATCTCTCCTGTACTTGATTCAGACTTGATTTACCTTCACATAGCTACATGCAAATAAAAGCTATTGTCCATTAAAGCTTAGATCGAACGAAATGACAAAATAGAAAGCAATAATAAACAGAGAGGAAGTAATACAGCCTTTCAAATAACATTCCAGTATGGGAAAAATGTATTTTTTAAAAAAATCTGTGTGCTACAGAGCTGCAATACCTTAGCTGTTTCACAAAACAGCATGTATATGTTCAAAGAAAACATAAAATCACATACAGATACTGTGTATATAGATTAAAAATTACAGTGAACAGAGGTAAGTTGCAGTATAAATTCTTAACGAAATGCTCATTCTTCCCCCCCCCACACACATTAAACATTTTCTTGTCATAAAAAATTTAGAACAAAACCCCCAGGTAAAAAAGCCAGACACAGAACAGTTGCTTCTAACAGATTTGCATCAAGTTATGCTATCTGAAGAGTTTTCCCCACAGAGTTTTAATGTGAGAGAGCCTGGCCGTAAAACCAGCACTGCCGTTAACATTATCTACAGTACTATAAGTTCTTTATTTCTGCTCATCATTTCACCAAGTTTTCATCAGTCAGGCAAAAATTATCCATTTTTCATGGCTGTTTCTTCCCATTTTCCCCCTCCCCTCCCCACCACAAGGAAATTAAAGAAAAATAAAATATTTTCCTTGTTTTATAAAATAGGCTGTAAAATAACTATAGCACCATGCTTCAGAAATGCTCCTTCTGCCCGGAATAGCTCCATTTTGACATGACCAAAACCACCATCAAAAGTTGGTTATTTCACTGCAGATTTAAATAAATAAATATATAACTAAATGAATTAGTAAAAATCAGTTCACTCATAGCCAGTGGAAACAAGAGTTTTAGCAGCTTAAATTCCCTGAAATTTATTTCTACCCTGTATACATTTCAAGCCTGGGCATAGGCTTTCCACCTGGAGCTGCACTGAGGCAACATCTATGCACTTGAACTGAGATCAGGGGACTCCTATGGTCTCAGCTGCCTCTCCACAATCTCTCCATGCTGTCTGCCGGGGCCAGTTTGTATGGTACAAGCTGCCTGACCCAACAACCATAAGAACAAACGCTGGACCTTCAAGGGAGGYGGACGTATTGCAAGGAAGTTGGAGTCAGGAGAGTGTCAAACACAGAGCTGGAAAAAATGGGGAGAATAAGGAACTGACAGGGAAATGCATCAGGCAAAAGAAAGGCTGTCCCATCCTGTGGAAAAGATCATAAAAGAAAACAGGTGGGGAGAATAAGAACTGGGTATAGAAAGACTAGGATCCAGAACTAGTGGGTAAGGAGACAAGGAGGAAGGAGAAAAGCATGACTAGAAGAGAAGTAGACTGACTAAGGAATCCACTGCGGTAAGACTTGGACTCACAAAGCTGTATGACTGGGATAAGAACCAACCACACTAAAACCTGGGCCTAGGCTGAGAAGACAGGAAGGACAAGCTTGCAGTTGCAGATGAATTCAATGAAAATTGTTCCATGAACAAAAAAAATACCTACTAATGCTAAGTACCTATAACAAAAATAAAGAAAAAAGACATCCCAAGTATTTCAAATAGAGTATTCAAAAATTGGTGGATACTGTTTGCCTAAATCTCTATTTCTCTGAGCCATCTCTCAGCTTAATAAACAAATTCATCAGTATATATGAAACACTCACATACTATTGTGCCAGATTAAAAAAAGAGGAAAACAATAATACTGTTCACAGAGCAGAGTTTGAAGAGTGTGAGCTAAAAAGGAACAGGACCACATGTTGAAAAACAACAAGGGAGATTAAAAAACACATTGAACACCTGTTCATTAGACAAGTACTGGGTTTTGTGCACGAAATGAAGCAAGAGGAAGGAGCAGAGAAACAACAGAAACATCTAATTAAAGGCTGAATCATAATGCATGCACACAAGGGTCCAAATTAAGGTTACATAAGCAACCTTAATTGTAGAATCTCCTAACTTGAATATTTAACTTGGCAACATTAATAATGCTCTTTTAATACCATTTTGTGTGTGAAATAAAAGTTTATACAAATACACTAGGGAAAAAAAAGGGAGTATTATCTAACCTCTATTGCTTCCTTCTCTCAACCACAAAGCAGAAAGAAGTGAAGCTGATATTCAGATTTACCCTATTAAATTTATTCTGTTTCATCAGCACAGAACCTTTCAAGGGGTACAGGCTGGGGAGAGAAAGAAGGTTTGGGAGAGGCAGTACTTCTGCACTGAAGATACTGTAAGAGCACAATACTGTGAGCTCCAGAACACAGACTCCCCACCTAGACCTGCATGACAAAAAATATAGCAGAGTCTGAAAACAAGAGGCCCAGTCTCCCACACAGACTTGCAGAGCACAGTGTCTGCTTTTCCACCACTGCAGTCTCTCCTGGACAGCCAAGATGGAATATTTCCAAACCAGTCCTTACGTCTAGTTTCATTATACATTCCAGAAACAGCAGACACAAGCTGTCAGATGATTTGTGTCTTCTTAAGGCCAAAACAGTCTTTGTATGCAGATTTCAGCTGCCACTAGAATACTATGAAAAGTAGCGCTCTTCTATTATATGAGACCTTTAAAGGAGCACCTATCCTAGGCTCTACTTCAACAAGTAGAAAGATTGCTCTGTCTCCTGTAACCCTGAATACATTCATAAGTCTGTCCATATCCACCTGTCTCCTGCGTTATATTTTACATTACTCAAAGCAGGTAACATCTTTTTCAATGTGTTTGTACAGCACCTAGCACAGCAGAACTCTGTCCTTTGCCTGGGATTACTGGATGCTTTCATGATGCAAACATCGTAACAGTTTTGCATCTTGTCTCAGATTTCTATGTTCTTAAAACTACTACTACCAATTGTTACAATGTTATTCTTCTTCTCGCATGTTAATTTAATAGAAAGATCAGCATGAGATACAGGCTATATTTACATTAACAAGTATCCAAGTGCAGCAGGAACAGTTTGTGGAATGAAAGCGTTTGTGCTGAGGACCACACATGTACATGGTACCTCGATGCTCAGTGTTTCAGACCAGCTACCTCCTAGTCCTGTGGACTGAAAGCCTACCAGCCACTGGAGCACACTGTGTGCGCCCTGGCACTTCATATTCTAATTTAGTTTCATCCAGAAAGGTAACTACTTGGTGTATACTAAGGTTTCTGCATCATGTCAACCAAAGAGAGTAAGCAGGGACAATATTTGGAGGGATTTCCCTCAAAAGTGTACTTCTGATCTCAACTGCACTGTTAATGCAGACACAGTCACTATTTTTTGGCACAAATCAGCATCTACTAGCTCCACTCCAACGTTTTACATTTTTCAGAAGCATTCACTTCCTTAATAGAAACAGTTTTCAATGATTGTGCTACTCTACAGATAAAGCTGGCAAAATACAAAGTTTTTTGTACAAGATGAAACTCATTAAACTTTTGTTGCTGAATTAAATATTGTATAATCACCTACAGAAAATACCACACACATCTTAACAATTATTCATTGCATATGCAGCAATTACACACAACTCATTAATTTTCATGTGGTTTTTGCAGCACTTGTCAAATTAGCTGTTTGAATGCCATAGTCATTTTTAAATGAGGAAAAAGTATTGAGTTAATAATGAATAAAACTGCAGTAACAATGGTTCTTGCTATCTTTATAACTGCATCCCAAACTACATCCCAGATTTCTTGATGGATGTTAATATGCAATCCTCATTTTTTTGCCAACTGAACAGATGGTGCTTTATTACAAAAAAAAAAAAAAAGAGAGAGAGAGAGAGAGAGAAACAAAAACAGAGATAATAGTGAAAGAGTGGTTTTACTTACATGAAACAGACAGGAGCTAAAGGCAAAAAACTCCAATCTATCACAGTGCAAGAGAAATGGAGACATGCAACTTCAATGAGTATATGTTGAAGAAAACRGTTTTACTTCTATAACCTAAATGTTAGTAAGTTGTTTACTCTCAGAATGGCTCTGAGTTTGGTATTTAGCTGACCAGGACTGTAAGTAATCAATGCTAGAGGCTTTGTGGGAGAAAAAGAAAATGCATTAATTTATAGCACAGCATAATTCCTTTGTACATGCAGCTTGCAGAAGTATTTGGGTAATGGGTAACAGCCTGTCACTAACTGAGAAATTCATCTCCATATAAAATGAATGAAAAAAAAAAGCAGTGCCACATGATGCTGTAAGATACTAGTTCCCCTCAGTGGGGATAGGAAAAACCTGCACTGCCAGATTGAATTTCTTTTCTCAAGCACAAAATGCAGTAACAAACAGTATTCCAATAAAACTCTTCATGCTGTTTCTCCAAATAACTGCTATAGTTTAAATGTTTACTTCTTCAGTAACCATTCAGTACATCAGCATTTAAGTCACCATACARGTCAAAGTCCTGGCTAAAAGCTGTTTCAGTAACATTACACACAGCAACCACCTTGTTTCCACTGTGCAGCTCCATAAACAACAGTGATCTCATTATTTTCTCAGTTATCTGTGACTATACCATGAATTGTTTTAAGTGAATAGTGTTCCATCCCTCTAGGCTATTTATGCAGTGTTCCTCACTGACTGCTAAAAAAACAAGCTCATACCACCCTTCCTTCTTATCTTAGCTACTGCAGCCTCCTTTCTGGCCTTTCTATCTCACCTCTTTTAATCTAATCAATATGCCGTGCAAAAAACATTTTTTCTGGTGCTCAAACTAAAATGTCCATGAAATGCCTCCATTTTCTTTTCAAAGCACTTACATGTACTGTTTGGAGACTCTCCTCAGCTTCCTTTTATGCATTACACCTAGCTGTTTGGGACAAGGTTCCTCTTTCAGTGCACTGTATCTTCCTACTTAGAGCTTGTTGCTTTCTACTTCTGGCATCACCTATTTTCATTCTCTTGCTCAAGGAGAAAAACAAAAACAACAAACTGCTTCAAAACATTCAATCAAAGATGAATTTGCAATATAGCAAAGAATCATATGCCTCTTTTTTAAAATTCAGCCTCTCCCATCACCTGTTGCTATATTTATTGCTTACTTTAAGACCACAAGGTCTTTAGACTTTAATTTTTATTTCTGCAAAATGCCATGTTTATCATGTACTCTAAATGCTACAAAATGATAATTAAAACCATTAATCTACTGCCAAGGGAAAACTGCAACTGGATTAAAGTCGATTAATTCATTCTAAACATTGTAATCGATTTATTTGTCGGAAAATAGAACCTAGGATGCCTGATGTACTTCTGGATTGTTTTTAGTCCTTATCCCCGTAGATTAACTTCTACAGCTCACTGCTTTGTCCTCTTTCCAGAGAATCAAAGTTTATGAAAACTCAATCTTCATGGCATATTAGTTTGTCCAACAGGTTAAGTATTACACCTTCAACAATATTTCACTATCTCATTCACTCTCCACAGCTGCATGTTGGTATAAGCCAAAATACAGAAGTATCACTTTGTACAGCTGCCCAGCAATAAAACACCCACAGGCATATACTATTTGCAAGTGTCTGAATACCACAACATTAACGTTCCTGAACAGATAAATATTTTTGCAAGCGCGTATTTTGAAAGCTTCATTAAAACAATGATGAAGCCAAAAAATACCTCAATCTTGATTTTAAATCAGGTCTCATACAGACTCAAAAAAAACACGCTGGCGCCAGCATGGAAGGCACCAAAGCAAACCATAAGGCTTCTGCTAATTCATGATGGAAAAGAAAGTCAGCAGCAAAATCCACAAGCAGAAAACAGCCCACAAACTCACATTTACTTGCTGCTGCCAACTCTTTACACCTGTTACAGCCAACTACAAGGCATATTCTTTTCCAATCATTTTTCCCTTTTAAAAATCTTCTTATATGGAATGCTTTCAAGTTATTTGGTAACAAACTACCAAAATCTTTAGGCAGAAAAGGATGTCTAATTATGACCTGGAGAGCCTGAGTACTCAGCTTTCCAGTGTACAGATGTGTGACTACACTTTGTCATTTATCTTTGCTCCATCACATACTCCAGGTTCACCACTTTAGCTTACAGAGACATACACAGGATTGTACATATAGAATTGTATTCTAATTGCCTATTTAATTCAACTCATCATCAAAGCTTAAAAGAACAGAGTTGCAAAATAATAAGCTCATCCTCCAATAAAAATTTCATAGTGATGAAAAACACATTGTATGCTTAAAATGACAAAACACCTCACTATGGATTATTAGCATTGTCAGACCTCTCAACCTCTGGAATCTCAGTGCACAAGACTTCCTGAAACAGGTCATGTCACAGACACACATCTGGGATTACAGAAAGGTGCACCCCCAGGAACACTAACTCTTAATGCAAGAAGCTGTAGCACTAGCTCACTGCCAGGCAGCTTTCCATTAACTAGAGGCTCCTTGAGCATAACGCTTCCCTGCAAAGGCGACATGCCTGGGTACTTCTTGGCATGAAATCTATTCTTGACTTGTGATCTGACCTGCATGGCACAGCTGACTTGCAGAACACCCATCAGAACAAACAACTTATTTAAGGCTATGTCACACCAAATGTTGAAGGTGGTATTAAACCACATAAGTGAAAGCCTCTTAGGATAGTGGGCTAGAGGTAGGCTACAGTGACTGCCTAACACTCAAAGTCAAGGTTTCTTCCCCCTCTTAAAATAAATGTATGTTCTTACACATGCCTGCACAAATCAAAGGCTGCTTGTATTTAGGTAAGTGTAATAATTTAAAAAGATTTTTTACATCCATTCACATTTTCTTGACAAGTATTATGGCTTCTTCCATACGTCTGGTCTCTACAGAGAGATGTTCTTCAAAGAACATCCTGTAACATGTCTGCGACACTTGAACTTGCTGCAGCAACTCAAAATATTGTGGTTCATAATACTGTTCTCTAGATAAAACATTAATAACTAACTGATCTGTTAGCTCATCTGTAACCACATGACAAGAAACTCAGATATGCAGCACTGGATGAAGAGAGCAGGAGAAAATCGCAAGAAAGAAGGTGATGGCAATCACTCCACTGCCTAGGTCAGTGGAATGGTGCAAAGGACGAACAAGATTCTTGTACTAGACTCCTCTTCCAAAGAAAGCTGAAGAAACAGCAGTAGTTGTGGGATGGTTCATGAAAATAAAGAGCCAGGACAAAAATAATGGCAAAAGGACTCAGTAATTTGATTGCTCTCTCACTAAGCGTAAGAAAAAGAGCAAGCAATTCAGGAATAATTTTTCTAATACGTTAATAAGAGATGCAAAAAAACCCCCACATGAATGCTAAGAGCTCATTATCTTCAATAATTTTTAGAAGAAGCATTTGCCAGTTGCTTCAGATCACATTCAAATCCAGAAGCAATGGATGCAATTTTACAACTAGCCAGTACAAAATAGGAGAATAAGATTTGGCAACACTTTCTTTTTAAAATATTGCTGCACTGAAAGCAAACAAGAATTTGAAAACATCAGTGCTACTAGCAACTTTTCAAGAAACATAGATGTGACTAAAGCTTTATCGAGGCTCTAACAAGAACCAATTCATTAGCCTAAAGAATGATTTTTTAAAAAAGTAAATGCTGATATATAATAGACAAAGTATAAATATAGAAAGACCAAAAGTTAGTCTTACTTCCTCGGAAAAAATCAGGACATGCTAACTGATGTTATCTGCTCTGCAACTCAAAGTGTCTGGAGTATGAAATCTGATGCATCTAGCATCCAAAAGTTCCTCGTACATTTTTAAACAACATATTGCATATTGTAGCTTTAATGTAGCTCCTGCATCAACTTTAATTCACTCTCTGGGTTTACCTGTCTTAGACCAGACAGTCCTTAATTTCACATGTCATTTCCAAGTTCCAGCTACTTGCAGAAAGGGGCCAACAATCAAATTGCTTATTTGACAACAAATTGCATTTTAGACAGAAGATTACAAACTTTCATTCAAAAATGGAGGTAATCACTGAGACTAGTCCTTTCTTCCTAGAGAGACAGAGATAATAAATCAGATGTTCTACTTGTGCCACTGCAACAAAAATATTTCCTGAAGAACACCACCATATTAAAACAATACAATTGCACTTGATGGTGCAATTCTAAGAGGTCATTTTAAGCTTAAAAATGGTATTTCAAACTTATATGCTGTTTACCCTAAGAACTGGGCAGAGAGATCAAATCTTACTATTTAGATAGTGATTAAAATTCTGATAAAGCGCAGAAGCAAGGAAATTTCAATTTGAAGCTGGCAGATTCCCCAACAAGTGCTTCATGAACCACAAGTCTATAATTTTTAAACCCATACCAACACAAGGGACATTTCTTCCATTTGCTTATGAGTAAATACTGAGATTCAAATAACTAATGTGCTCGTTTATAGTTTTGATTTTTAAATAGAGAAAAAACAAACAAACAAAAAAATAGTTTTGATTTCCAAAGACATTTTTTACTTAATAAAGACTTTAGAAACTCTTTATTCACATAAAGCAGTTAGTACACATTTAGTAAAAGCTATTTACCTGAACAAATACATATACAAACTAGGGAGCATTTGTTTAAAGTTGTACAAGCATCTCCATTTCCTTTAGAGAAATCCACATTTAGGATGGGAATTCTTCCTCTATCAGCACTAATGTACTTTTAAGAGATACTATACTAACAAGTAAGCTTCTATTAAATGAGAAGGAAAAAAATCATTTGAATACAAGGGATGGAAAGGACTTCCTCAAGACTCCTTCCCCAATCCTCGAGAGCATCACCCATCCCAGCAGTCTGACTCAATTCTAACAGCAGGAATATCATCTCATTATTCTAAGCAGCTCCAGGGATCAGTATTTGCTGATGCTACTTTACAGTATGGTAGGCACAGTCAGAACATCTAAGCCAGTCTGTTTTTCCCTGGGTTTTATAAAATCTATTTTTAATTCTGGTAAGGTTCGTAGCATATGACAAACATAAATAAGTAATACTCATTAAAGACACGACAAGATACTACTGTGGATAACTCATTAGAAAACCGAGATTATCCTGCAATCTGCAAGAACAAAATTATTTCCTGATATAGCCACAGTAGATGGATGATAGCTGCAAGTTTTACTTTACAAATTAAAGAAGAATGCAGAAGCCTGAAAGATGTGCAGTTACACTTTAAATGATACAGAATACAGAGGCTTCATTAGGCACTAGCTCACCTTTCTTTTGTCATTTTACTGTCACATTTTACTGAAATCAGCGTTGCGGATCATGACACATACTGCTCACCTACACATCTATCTTTCTAGAGATGTGATTGCCCTCATTTTTAAAAGTGGCCTAAACTGTAATTTCACAGCTGTTCTAGGGAAAAGAATCATCAGTCTTTCTATTTAGTATCTATTCTGATCCCACACAACTGTTTGTTTATGACTGGGAGCAATTTCCTTTCTAGACTTCCCGCAGATAAGGAAAAAGGAGCCCAAAACAAACCTTACTGATCTCTCACAATTGTAAAACTACTCCATTTACCAAGACAGTGGAAGTGAAAGGCAAACAAAATCTCTTAGGCAACTTGATATTCCATACAAGGACTAGTAGAATAGCCACTGTAGAATGATCTTTACCTAATGCCTATTCTGCACTGAATTCCTCCCTTGAAGATGGCCTCTGATGGAATAGCTGTTACATACAGAACTTGCATGTTAGCTTAGGCAGCAACAGTTTTTCCAGGTGGACAAATCTTATGATATTGACTGGCTACAGGAAAGGTCTTCAGAACTACTTATGCAAGTCAAGAGCAGTAGGTCAGAAAAAGAGTGGAAAAATCCAGAATCTGAATATGTCGGTATTGATAGCTCACATTCTTTAAGATCATATAGATGATTATTTTTTCATGCATCAATAGGAACTGAGATGCTACATAGATATGGATGCTAAATAGTGACACCACTTCCCCCCAAAGTAATTAAGCAATATCCCAAACAGAAATAACCTTCACCTATTTGGTGACAAACATCCCAGGAATTTATCGTAGAGCTGATTTTTAAGATATACATGCTCAGGATTTTTTATTTTTTCCTCCAGCAAGTTCAGACAGAATTACTAGCTACAAAGACTGCTCTCTGCAACAGACAAAGCACAATAACATAACTCTTAGCTTGTACATACATTAAGAAACTTAATTTGGGAAAAAAAGTTAATAGCTCTTACGCTTTTCAGTGGATTGTAAGCATTGCATGCTGAGCTGTTTGATCAGAAGTTCACAGACCAAATTTTAAATCAATAGGAGATGCCAAAAATTAAACAAAGCAAATTAGTAAGGTAGGCAGAAAATGAATACTTCACCTCAAGCTGGGGAAAAAAAAAAAAAAAAAAAAGGTATTTGTCTCAAGTCTGGTAAATGTCATCTCCCACTGAGAATCCAGAAATCACAAATGAGTGTGCTATAAATGGCAACATAAGTGAGTGTAAAGGTGGAAGAGTGCAGAAAACACAAAGCACTGCCTTAACCTTGGCAAGTCACTAAGCATCCACCCACCAGGAAAAAGAGGGAACACACTAACAAAGGGAAAGAACGCCAGCTTCACTGGCGGGTTTTTGCTGTGGGTACCACTCAGTGGTTTGCCTAAGACTTTAACAGCACATGATGAGCTTTGTTATAATTAATTACTTGCATTATCCTAACAGCTAGGAGCCCCGTGCCTCAAACCTCAGCATGCCCAGTACTGCACAAACACAGAACAAAAAGCCTTGGCTGACAGCAGTTTAAAACCCAAGTAAAGAGCAAAAGTTGCAAAAGGCTACAGACAACTAGTGGAAGTGGAGAGAGAGAGAGAGAGAGAGACAGAGAGAGAGAGAGAGAGACAGAGAGAGAGAGAGAGACAGAGAGAGAGAGAGAGACAGAGAGAGAGAATATCAGTTGGGATGAGAGGAGGGAGTAAACAGTCTCAGGTTCATCAGTAGCTTCACCATCATTTCTTCTTGAGCTAGCAGCAACTATCTTTTAGTAAAACAAGCTTTTCAAAATACTACATGTTTTTATAAACTGATACCTGTCGAAAACAAGAAAGTAAAGACTACCAGTCTTTGAGATATACCAAAACCTTTATTTTCCAGCTTGCGAAGGAGAATTTGGAGCTCACTGTCTGACAGCAAGTAGAAAACATCCAACAAGAAGGTACCAGAACAGCATAGCATTTTTATAAAAATAAGTGTATATGCATACATAGCTCATAATCATAGAATCATAGAATCAGTAAGGTTGGAAGGGACCTCTGGAGATCATCTAGTCCAACCCCCCTGCTCAAACAGGGTTACCTAGAGCATGTCAGACAGGGTTGCATGCAGGCAGGCCTTGAAGATCTCCAGAGAAGGAGACTCCATAACCTCTCTGGGCAACCTGGTCCAGTGCTCCGTCACTCTCACAGGGAAGAAAATCCCCCTCACGGTCAGGCGGAACTGCCTGTGCTTCAATTTCTGCCCATTGCCAGGACAAGTCCTGTCACAGGGGACAACTGAAAAGAGTTTGTTCCCATCCCCTTGACAACCTCCCTTCAGGTGCTTGTACACATTGATAAGATCCCCCCTCAGTCTTCTCTTCYCCAGGCTGAAGAGGCMCAGCTCTCTCAGCCGTTCCTTGTAGTGCAGGTGCTCCAGCCCTCTGATCATCTTTGTAGCCCTATTCTGGACTCTCTCCAGTAGATCCATCTCTCTCTTGTACTGGGGAGCCCAGAAGCGGAGATAGTACTCCAGATGTGGCCTCCCCAGGGCTGAGTAGAAGGGTAGGATCACCTCCCTCGACCTGCTGGCAACACTCTTCCTAATGCACCCCAGGAGATCTAATAATCGTTGGGTATTTCTTGTCATTTGCTTCTGAGAAACACATTTTCTTGTAATTTTCCTTTAGTTTCACTGCAGGTTTCCATTACAGTTAATGAGTTACTTATCAAAGATAGAACTTGTATACACTAGAAGAAGTGGGTAATGCCCATACATCTTTATGTAGATTATTACAGCTGTGTATAAAAGTAGCTCTTGTCTAAACCTTTTTATAATTTCCTAATTCAAGTAGTCAAATCTGTACTATGTATTCCAAAACAACCCAGTCTGTGACATTACCACATAGCTTTTTACTTAAGATTTCTTTAAATAGACCTAAAAGATACAGTGCCTTCAACATTTATCACCTGCTTAAACAATTTGCTTCTTACTACTAAGCCTAGCATACGCTTTAAAAGAAAAATACGTAAAACAATTTCATAATCCTTTTCAATTCTCTCCACTTCAATTTGCCATACTTAAAGTGATCAGACTATAGTTTTTGTTGTGCTTTTCTTTTCTTTATGCTGATTTTCCATATATCGTTCATAATCAACACAGATGCTCTAGGAACTGTTCTGTTTCTGATTAACCAAAAAATATTTTAAAAGAGGTGTCCTTCCAACAGTATAACCCTTTTGTGGATGGAATGAAGATGCACAATCCCTGCCTATGTTTCAGTGCCAACTAGACACTGATAAATTCAGTGTAACAAGGTCTACATAAACAGCCTCAAACCACTGCCCTTTCTCGAAAGACCAATAGGCAAGTCTCGTTTGCTGAGGTATCATTTATTTTCACCTTTACTTGTAAGTTAAGATGACACTGCCAAAGTATTTTGACTCAAGTGGATTTTGTTCCAAACCGATCTCTGCTTTGCAACACCATAAAGGCAGCTCTTTTTAAAGCTGATACCTCTGGGTATCAACAAGTGATAGGAGTACCTCACTTATACTCTAGTTCTACTACTCACCTTAAATAAAGAAAAGTTTGTATGTTAAAACACGATAGCAGGGCACATGTAGTGCTCAGCAACAAAATCAAGCTAAGTTGTCTGGTGGTTTATGCAGTTGAATGAAAAAATATACCAAAGAAAATAAACATATAGCAAGTACCTAATCAAACCAAACAGCCAGTCATTAGAAGTTTACATTTAAGTTAGCCCATGACAAAACTGTTCTGCTCCCAAATTTTATTCCTGTGCTTATCCAGTACCCACCCTTCTTCCTTCCACACAGAGGTAGAGGAGATTGATAATGCTTTCAACACTACCACCATGTATTTGTTTGTTCCTAGAAGCAAAACACTACCTGACCTTAATAAAAACTCTAATAGACTTCTCATGTAAGCATGATAGTCACACAGCAATTACTGCAGACCCTCAAAATGCAATAGGCTGAACTATTGGCTGCAGACTAACTGAACCCAGTCTGGCAACTGGGCCAGCGTATACCCTGCACAATACTATTGGGACTGCAAAGCATATGCAAACAAATTCAGTGACCGCACTGAGGTCTACATTTGACTATGACAAACCAAACAAGATCTTCTCCTAGAGTACACAATGTGCATCTGTCCAGATCTAAAGAAAATTTACACACACATAGATATATATATAGATAGATATAGACATAAACAAACACTGGAAAAGTCTGTGTTTATTTCTATCTCAGGAGACTGACAAAGGCTATTGTAAAGCATTAACATCTGCTCAGTACAAAGTGTACATAACAGTAATATATTAAAAAAGGCTAACCCTAAGTTCTTTCTAATAAGCAGTACTTCACAACAAGAAGAAGAAACAGGAACAGTGACTCTGTTAGCATTAAAATAAATAAAAAAATCATACATCCAACATCCACTATGTCAAAATAAATTTTTATTTTCAGAAGACAAAGTTGTACCTAGTAGCTTTCATAAGTGTTGAGAAATTAAAAAAAATAAAATATGATATAACAATATATAATTAATGCTTGAGACAGGTGAATGGACTGTTTGCATTTATTTTTAGAGTCACTTCCATATTGTCCTGCCAAAGTTTTAATTCACTCTGCTGGTGCATTCTTAACAATACAGAGGCCAACTGTTATTTTCATGACAAAAAAGTTTTATTATATCATTTCTGATATCAAACATCACATTACAGAAATGGTTAATTTCCTGTATAGATGCAAAGCCAATAAACAATTTCCTAATTACTGTATTTACTTATCTTTTTTTCTTTTCTTTTCTTTTTCTTTTTTTCTTTTTCTTTTTTTCTAACAGTAACTTTGCATTCAAATAAGTAATATGACTGGAAGGGGAAGCTATTATGCAACTATGTTGAGAAGGAAGAAATGTTTAATTCCTTCAGTCTTTACTAACAAGGATTACTGTGGTTCAGACAGTTAAATATCCACAGCTGCAGACACAGCAGCCAAAACTTGAGCTAACTGGTCAAAGAACAGGGCAAAAGGCATCCAGGTAAGTCTGACTTTTTTATTGTATAGCTGAACCTAATGAAATTTGCCAAAGAATACTTAAATAACAGTCTGTAAGTGTCTCTTACATTAGCAGCTACCTCTGTGTATCAACAGACAATTCTAGAGAAAGGCAATTATAATTCCTCATTTTAAATGAGAGGAAAAGGAGGAGCTGAGGAATTAACTGTCCAAAAGCTTCTGTAAATTAATTTCTTTAAAGAATAGTAAGCACATCATAAGCACCTTAAACGTAACAAGAAAATTAGTAATAGTCAACATGATTTGTCAAGAATCAATCATGTCAGATAAACTTAATTTCTTTTGGTGACAAGATAACAAGCCTTGGGAATATGGGAGTGGTAGTAAACGTCATTTATCTCCACTTTGCTGTGTTGTCAAAAGCATTACCAGATAGTCCCCGATGAAACTATACCTTGTTAAAAAGCTATACTTAGAAATAAACAGTTCACTGTAAAGATTCATATAAAGAAAGATTTCACAGGGACTTGGATGAGCCCAGGATTTTTGAATATTTTCATTAAATGGGATAATAGATGAGACAACTTACCAATTTTTAAGGATGACATCAAGCTGGGAGAAGCTACAAAAATGCTGTATAAGAGGTAAGAATTAAAAATAAATCTTGGCAATTCTTAGAACTGCTGTAGGAGGGGAAAAAAATAGATACACCTCTAAGACAAATGTAAAGTGCTGTAACTGATGATAATAAACATAAATGCAACGCGAGAAGTGACAATCAAGAGAGCTGTATAGCACAAAAAGATCCAGACGCCACACCACTGGGTCGAACTTCAGCCAACAATGCTAAATGTAACTGTACAAAGCAGCAGTATTACCTGAATAAGTATTTCACTCTCCTGAACTCTAAAAAGATCTGAACAGGCACAGAACATCAAATTTTGGGCACTAAGATTCATGGTAAGTTTAAACTAACTGCAGATAATCCACAGGAGAGAAGAGGAAAAGATTATTTTATCTAAAAAGCAGATATATAATGAAGCTTGGAGAGGGGAGAAGTAATGATCTTCAAATATGTAAATGTTGACTATTATGGGATAAGGATACAGTCTCCCACTGTAAATATAGGTATGTGGGGGGTTGATGAAAAACCCTACAATACATTGCTCTCAATTAGAAAGAGGAAGATTTCTTTAGACATCAGAAATAAATACCAACAAGAAGTTTGGGGGTTTTTTGTTTGTTTGCTTTTTAACAGCAAAGACAGGAAAAGCCTGCATCAAATTGTTTTAAAAGCAGCTGTAAACCTGTCATTACAAGGCATTAAGGACACAATGGACAAATATCTACTAGAAATGACACAGCTATAGAGGATCTCATATTGGGCTAAGAGYCTAGATGACCTTGTAATGCTTACTGCTTTATATTTATCAGCACTCTTTCTCACCACACAAATTAATTCTTTATGCACAAGAACCATGAAGATACATCATCTTATATTTCTGCTTGGCCCCTCTACAGAAATAAACTCATGAGCAATACAGCTATAAATTCCCTAAATACACAGGGAATAACTTCCAGAGTCAGTCACTTGTTTCAAACTTAAATTTGTACAACTCCAATGCTATATATAGCA
The DNA here is from genome assembly GCF_003343005.1 of Rhea americana. Lineage (NCBI taxonomy): Eukaryota > Metazoa > Chordata > Aves > Rheiformes > Rheidae > Rhea > Rhea americana. The sequence continues at coordinate 87,353 of NW_028185128.1, read as the reverse complement.
TCATACGACCCTTATACACATGCATAGCTGATTCATCTTTCTACATGCAAGCTAGTAATTTGGGGCTTCACTTAAACAAAAAAGAAATATTTGACACATCATAAAGAGTCAAAAGAAATGCTGAGACAGAATCACAATCATACAACTTCTGATTCCTGTCTTCAGAAAAAAGTATAAAATTTAGCACATATTTGCTTATCATTAGGAACAGATGTTCCTTTGGAAGGTGTCTTGCTAAGTTGCACTGGCAACTTTGAAGGCCGTTTTGGGTTTAGCCACATCATCTACCTCCATAGTACTATGTCCCTCCTTTTAGATCAAATTCATTTTATCACTCAATGAAATATCTGGCTGCCCTCATTCATATGTACCGTGACAGGCAATATTGCATAAAGAAGCAGCTTTGCTCTGTGCTCTCTATGCTCCCATTGTGATCACATGGACACAGTGCAATTTAATACTTTATATACAGCCTAGTCCAAAAAGTAAATAATTTAGGTGAGGTGATTTTTTTTCAAAAAGTAGCAGGACTATGTGTCTATCCAGTTGCTGCCACTACCATTTTTTACTTTTAACTCTGTTTATGGCAAAAAAATTCCAGTTGTACAACTGATGCCTGGGATTATGTGAAGAAAATCGGTGTACCACCACATAATATAAAAAAGTTAACAGTCAAGTATTTTATTTCAAGTGATGCTGTTTCATCCCATCTCTTTTCCATATTTATAAGTGTAGGGTTTGTTTTAGCTGAATCCATCAAGCCTTTTTCCAGTTACAGACAAGAGACAGAAGCAGGCAGTACACACTGGTTGAGGCAGTTGCACCAGAAGCCAGATGGGCACTGTGAAAACATGGCCCAGCTTTGTACCTATGTCTCAAGGTAGAGAGCACTAGGCTGGTGACAACTCTGACCATCTATCTGCTGCAAATAGCCGTTTAAAGATTCCTTGCCCATAATATGTTTAACATTTTTTCTTGAAGAAAGGCAGCAAATCGCTTTTTTTGCACTTTCTCAGGGAAATCTATGGAGAAACTGGGATATTTTCCTGCAGGTTTGACTTCTACTAGGTGTATATCTTCACTTTGGAATTACTGTGTGCCCCTAAGGAATACCTACCAGCACCACACCTCACTTTTTGTCAATTCAACAGCTGTGAGCAGGACGACTATGGGCAGATAATCATCCTTAACACGAGAACTGGTACAGTAACACTTTAGCCTCCTCTAAATGCCAAATATGAAGCCAAGAGTGGTCTTGAAAGAATTTTCAGTGCAGCCCAGAATTTTGATTTGCCACTTTCATCACCTTCTCCAATAAGAAATAAATAAAATGACGGAAAAAAAAGAAAAAGAAAAATCAGTAAAATCACAACCACCATGTTTAAAAAACAAAGGCTGGCAAACCTGGAACTTGCAAGGCTTGCCAGGCAACCAGTTGCAAAGGTGACAGGAGGAGAGAGAGGTTAAGAAAGGGAAAGGAAGAATACTTCATTTTCCATGTGACAGGTGTGAAACTTCATTTCAAGCCTCCTATATACACACACAAAGATGCCCTTTACATCTGTACAAATTATAAGACAACATGGAACAAAAAGAAGGTGTGGTATTTTTAATTTTACTCACTACTTTGTACAAACTCATACAAGCCTTGCCACTTGAAACAGCCAGAGACATATTAAGAAAGAAGTCTGAAATGGGATGTATCAAAAGTATAACATTTCACTTTGCATTGGAGGAACTTCCAGGGCTGAGGAGATGAGAAGGGACAGGTCTACAAATGAACACAACATTAGTACCTGTTTATGAGTCACAGCAGATTGGCTCTGCCAACCGTGAAATTCCATAGTTCAGTTATTTCACCCAGCCTGGTCTCTAACTCCTCTCAAGCAGTGATATTAACATTTCTATAGTAGAGAGTCAGCCTATTCTCTGAAGAGTTTTGTACAGGGGGCGAAGAAAATCTAGTGTCCACCTAGAGCATCTACTAAAATGTTGCATCACAAAAACAAAATGGACAGTACTACAGTGACTGGCCATGTCACTTTTTTTCCATTCTCTAGCACGGTGCCTACTCATGCTATTCTACATGTCTTACTGTCTTTGACATTTTCATAGGGCATCTGCCCTATGAGGAACAGCTGCGAGAGCTGGGCCTCTTCAGCCTGGGGAAGAGAAGACTGAGGGGGGATCTTATCATTGTGTATAAGTACCTGAAGGGAGGGTGTCAGGGGGACAGGGACAAACTCTTTTCAGTTGTCCCCTGTGACAGGAGAAGAGGCAACGGGCAGAAACTGAACCACAGGCAGTTCCGCCTGACCGTGAGGGGGGATTTCTTCCCTGTGAGAGTGACRGAGCACTGGCACAGGTTACCCAGAGAGGTGGTGGAGTCTCCTTCTCTGGAGATCTTCAAGGCCCGCCTGGATGCAACCCTGTCTAACATGTTCTAGGTGACCCTGCTTGAGCAGGGGGGTTGGACTAGATGATCTCCAGAGGTCCCTTCTAACCTGACTGATTCTATGATTTTTACTCACACCAGCCATGCTGTCTGCAAGAGTGTTATAGGCCTCATCACAGACTGAAATCCCATGATTCCAAGAACAATACTGACTGGTGGCCAATGCTCCACTTCCCAGGATGTTTATTTTAACAACAAAAACCATCCCAAGAAATCATCATTAGGTGAGGCAACATTCATTCCATCAGTATAATTGTAAGCCAACTGTTTTCTTTCCAAAGCTGTTTTTCTTCTCCCCCCCACCCCATCACAACTTATACAAATATCATTGCCAAAGACTTGCCTCTAACAAAGATGCTGGGACAGTACCAAACAGTCATAAAATCTAGATGTAGTTTATAATCAAACAATGCTAAATAAGACAAATGATCATACTTAGCTTTATGCCCTGGGCTTTCTAAGATGATCTAAATCACAGTTCCCTTCCACATCTTCTATGCAATTGGGCTTAAGCCTCAAAAAGATGCAGTTTAAAGCATTCCTATACCTTCCCCATATTCTGTTTAAAATGTTTATTGTATCCTGTTCTAGAGCTGCCATTCAGAGAGTATCATTACAACTACTAAGTTTCTTTTCTCCTGATTTCACACAAGAAAAAGCTGATAATTCTACATATATTACAGTCTTCATTGATGCTTTCTTCAAAAAGCTTGAATATAACCATATTTCATGATACTTCTATTGGTCGTGTGGAAATTCTGATTTTTCAGTAGCTTTACCTTGGGCTGTGGGTTTTGTTTGTTTTTATCTTCTTGTAGTTCTCATCCTTTTGCAACCTAAAAATTCCATAACATTCAGGTTGTTTTATTTTCTAACAGGTCCCTAATCCTCATCTCCAGGAACATCTGTACCTTGTTTACATTTAGACTGACAAAATTTCTAGCAACTCTTATCCAGTGATAGCACAGGAGACTTAGAAGTTTGCTGACAGCCAAGTATTAAATATGCAAAAATAACACAATTATCACAAAGTTTCACTTTTCTGGTTTCCAGTTATTAATTTTTTGCTTACCCCATAATTTCTTTCATTCTTTAAAATATCATCAAGGTTCAACATAACCAACTTGAACTCTCAAGGAACATGCACCTTCTCAATAATATTATACCTCAATAGTGTTAAAAATAGGTATTTGCTCACTACCTGCATCTTCAAACTGCCTCTAAGTTTTGATTAAGGACACTGAATACTAAAAGTTAATATACTTAACCCAATGTAGTCATCTTGAACTGAAGCATAATTCTGGCTTGCTCCTAAATTCATCTGTCTTTCAAGGTATTAACCACAGATTCATTACTCAAAAATATCTTTCATTCAGGTTCCACTTTTTCCATTGTTTACTTTTTGTATGAACTCTCCACTTAACAGTTCTTTCACGTCTCATCTAGTGTGAACTGACTAATCTGTTAAGATAAACAGAGGTTTGCTGTGGACAGACAGGTGGAAAAAACAGTTCTTCAGCCACAGTACAAAATCATGCCACTGAAAAGCGCTATTAATCATTACCATTGAGCAAAGTAGTAAGCATAGCAACAACCACTCATGTTCCCAAATGAAAATTATCTTTTATGACACAAGAATAACTCAACAGCCATTAACAAGCTCAGCTAGCTGATCTATTATACAAGCAGACCACAGCTCTACTTGCTATTACAGTCATTACCGGCAACATCACAATAAAGTCCTGCCCTAAATTTTAAATCAACGCTCCCTGATACTTTACCACATCTTTTTTTAATTCATAGCTGAAAAATAACTATTAGACGATATCTTCTACTTATGAGGTTACTTTCAAAAATGAAAAGCACAAAAGAAGTATAGAAAACTAGTCTGCATTTTAGATCTTTCCATTCAAATATATTAATATTTAGATAGCTATTGATTGTTTAAATGGGAGTTTTTTTCATAAGATAAAGCTTGCTAGGCATAAAAACCTGATCACAATTTCCAAAGCTTTCTGTAGAATCACAAAATCTAATTTCTTTTGCTTTCTTTTCCACTTAACAGTAAGCAACAATTGGCACCGTAACTCAAAGAACGTCCTTTTTTTTAGGCTCTTGGCTCAGATTTAATTATGTAACTGTCATCAGAAACGCATAAAAAACATGTATCAGCATACCCGGATTTTGCTGGCAGAGGGTAAATTTCCTTCTATAAAAGAGGTGGGTCCCACATCCCTCCACAGGACGAAAGGAGAGGAAACATTCATCCTTTTCTAAGACTGCTGTTGTGCTCTGCACATCCCATAATGCCTGAGAGGTTTGAAATCTGCTACCAGTAATACAGAACTCCATCATACAGGAAAGAAAGAGAGGTTTAAGACAGAACAAACATTAAAAAAAATGATAACAACCTTGATCAAAAGTCATAGAATCTGATTGTTTTCTAACTCTAAAAGATTGTAACCAAGTCCACTTGAACGTCTTGTCATGCCCACTTGGGCAAACACAGGGATTGTGGCAGGTCATGTTTCATGTCCAAGTTCTTAAGCAAAAACCTCTCTGCTACTTCTCCCACTTGCATTYGTAAGTGCCTTTATGCAAATTATAAAGCACAACCCTCCATTTTAAGGGATAGTAAACCTCCACAATCCAGTTACCTGAATTAATGGATTGCTTATAGATAAACAGCTGAATTGTTTCAGACTCTATTCTTAAGGACAGGTATGGGGGCAATGGGAGGAAATTTCAGAGCTAATTATATAGCCTAATACTGAGATGCTAAAAGCAAAACAGCCTGCAAACATAAACAGCTATTTCAGTATTTGAGGGACTGCTGTTAGCTCCTGATGCAAACACATAGCCAAGAGGCAAAATTCTGTTCAGAGGGGCTTTGCTTTTCTTTCTTCCTTCTGTGGCCCATTTTCCCCTCTTCCAAACAACAAATGTATGCTGGGCAGCAGAGGAGAGGGAAGATGTTTTGTGTAATCTGCTGCTCTAATTATGCCTCTTCGCTAAGAATCTCAGAGGAACTCGAATAATAAGAAGTGGGTAACTTTCTTTTAACTCTAAAGAATTTTAAGTTGTGCTTTCAGTAACAGAAAGAAGCAAGAGAAAAAAAAATCTGTTTCAAGTGGTTTGCAGTGTTGGAACCTGTAGCAAATAAATACTTTTCTTTGTAGCAAACAATAAAAGAGTATTAACAAAGAGAGTTAGTGTTTGAAATGGAACATTCAAAATTAAACATGAAGGGTGACTGATTAGCTCAGGGTTAATAATGCATTCTTCCTTAAAAGAAAAAAAAATGTTCAAATTGAATCCTAAGATGGCAGGTGACAGAAAGCAGTGACCTCAGATGACTGTTCCAAGACCAATTCACAAACCTCAGCACAATTAGCGCTAATTGGTCAGTAGTCTCAGCAGAAATGCCAAGATTTGAATAAGCATTGAACACCAAAGTGTCTGCCTCTCCCCCAGAAGAATGATCTCCTCACATCAGAGATCTGAAACATGAACACAGAAGATCCAGTAATTCCCCTACCAGCACAAGCCTGCGCCCATAGACACAGTGCTCATCAGCAACCAAGGAACATCTGCAGCATCAGCAGCGTTTGGATTTGTCACTTCAGTCACAGCACCAACAGTGTTTGCCGTACCCCAGAAATCACTGGTAATACAGTTCCACTGCCACTTTGAAGAATCACTTTCTGCAGCACAGCATAGCAGCACATCAGTTATCAGAAAAGCCACTGACATCTTCCACTCATGCTCAATTATGTCCCTATGCAGTATTGCATTAGTTACTCCAGTTTTGAAGTAAAATGCTTTGCAGCAAACTACATCAAGAATATCCACCATGAAAACATAACATGACATCCCCAGAGCCACACAGGTATCAGTGGACACTCAATCGCAAGCTTCCAGAAGAGCTTTAGAACATAAAGTCTCATAACACTTTGTCTAAATTAAAAATAGAGGGAATGGCAAAATGGACTGCAGAATTCCTCCAGAGTTACTGATGACTAGCTACAGAGCAGCTTTAGACAACACTGTTTGCTTTTCCAGCTATGCAGTGAGTGTAGTTTTCTCAAAAATAAGCTCTAATGATCTGCGTGAGGCAGAAGACAGAAATGACATTCAACTCTCAAGAAAGGAATGGGTAAAGCATTACATTGGGCACCAGCGGCTTCAGGACTTCATGAATTTGGGCAGGGTAATTAAGCCCCATGGGAAAGAGAAGGAGAAAAAATTACTCCTTGAAAAATGACAGCAATCAAAAAGCACTGTGGTAAAATACTACTGTAAGATGGTCTCATATATCAAATATTGATCTAGCTCTTGTAAACACATGAAGATCATGAAAGTCAATTTTCCCATTAATCCTATGTTCATGCGTTAATAAAACTACTCCATATTTTATACTCATTTTCATTCTTGCTGCAACAGCAAAATATTTTCAGCTCAGAAAACAGACTTGCTTTTAAACCTAAGAGAATTCTAAAAGGATGTCCTGAAATATTTCACCCACCTCCTCTCTCTCTTCCTTTCCTCCCTTCTAAAATACTACTGAAATGCTATTAAAAAAAAATTGTATCCTAGAATCAATCTTTTCTCCTCTTAAGCTGCACTCTGCCTGCAAATAGGAATGATTTGTGCAGCAGTTAAAAATACTGAATTTACAAAGCTTTATGTCCTCTTCCATTTTGTTTCTCTTTGTTCCCTCTCCTTAGCAAAACAGTTTCGTATCTACAGAAGCCTGATACATTCACAGAGCACTAGAGAGCATAGCCTACCGTAAAAAAATGAATTTACAATAAAGTATTCATTTATTGCACAGTTTCATTTGGCACTGATCACAATTAGACACAAGGCAAAACAAAATGTTTACTTTTACGTCAGTTTTATCACTCAAGATCCACAAAATCTTTCTCTGAAAGGGGCTGTTAGCACACTCCCTTCTTCATAGGTTTTGAAAATAACATATGAAAATGCAAGAATAAGTAATTTAGGATGAGATCACAAGATTTTTTTTTAACAGTATATTAAAATACCTTCTCATCATAACCACAAAATTCAGACAGACACCCAAAGCCCAACAGTACCATATTGTTCCTACTACAGCAAAAGGATTCTCAAATGAATGCTTGCTGTGGCCATACAGCTAATTCACAGCAAGCCCAGATTAAGATCAAAACTCTGAGTAGTAAGAATTTTTCACGTAAGGGTAAACATGTGAAGTTGCTTTTGAGAGAAAGCAGGCAACACAGTCACAGCTGAAAACTGCTGCACTATAGTTTTGACCATTTTAGTAATAGGGCAGTAGCACAGAGAAGCATAGAAACATGCAAGCTGGAAGACCTCTGGAGGTCGTTCAGTCAGACCTCCTGCCAGTTTCAAAGCTAGGTCTGGCTCCTCGGGACCTTATCCTAACACAGTTGAGTGTCTTTAGAGATAGAAATACAACCACCTCTTTGGGCAGCCTGCTCGACTACTCTCACTGGGCACAAGTGATTTCCTTATGTCCAGTGCTCATGTTGCCACTTTTTTCCCCACTTTCTTGTCCTTTCACAGTGCACAACGTCTTGAACAAAATTGTCTGAACAATGTCTTGCTCCCTCCTCTCTAGTGACAACCCACTAGCTAGGTGGTGACAACATCTGGAAACTCATGAGCCTTCTCCTCACGAAGCCAAACAAATCTAGCTCTCTTATCCTCCCACTCCTGTTCCAACGGCTCCAGCCCCAGCACACTGGTGGTTCTGCACTACATTCGCTCCAGTTTGTCAGCCTTCCTCTTGAACTGGGGGTCTAAAACTGACCGCAGTATTTCAGACCTGACCTCATAAGCTCCAAGGAGAAGCGAACAGTCACTTCCCTTAACCTGCGGGCTCTGATCTTGCTCATGCAACCCAGTATGTGGTTAATCTTCACCATCGCAAGAGCAAACCACCAGCTCACATTCAGCTTCCTGTCCCGCAGACCMATTTGGTCCCTCTTCTGCAGAGTTGCTCACTTGCCAGACCATCCTCAGCTTGTACCGATGCTTTATGGAACAAGATTGGCCTATAAAGACGCAAGTTTGCTGCTGCTGTTCTAAAAACTTTATGGTGCTTTGTCCCATCATCCAGGTCATTGATGATAATGTTGAACAGCACAGGCCTCGTTATCAATCCTTCAGAACACCAGTGGTCCTGGCAGTTTTCTACCCATCTTGTAGTTAATCCACCCTGTCTATATTTCCCTAATTCAACTATCAGACATACTGTCAAATATCTTGCTAAAGTCAAGATCAAGGATCTCCACTACTCTCACCTCATCCAAAGAGACAGACATTTTGTCCTGGAAAGCAATCAGGTTGGGCTGGCACAATTCATGCTTGTTGAATCCATGCTGGCTTTGCACACTCWTTTTCTTGTCCTTTYATGCTTGGAAATGGCTTTCAGGGGGACTTGCTAAATAATTTTCCTCATGGGCTGAGGACATATGGTTTCTTGGGAAAAGATGTGATAGCTTTCTAAATCTCACAACTAAAAGGGCTTCCCAAGTACTTCACCTATAAGTTTTTCCTTCTTGAAATCCTGCCTGTTCCTCTCAGCTGTTTCCTACATTCTTAACTGGAGACACTCCATCCCCACCTCAAATCATGACCAGATTCTGCATCTGTGACAGTCACTGTTTCTCTTATCCCTGACTGTTCTTAGGATCTCAAATCTCTCTCTAGTTTATGAAAATATAAAAATACTCAGATTGCACCCCTTTTCCCCCCAAAGGTATTCCAATGGGAATCAATCCATAACATACTAACATTTAGCAACTAATGACACTTTACCTATGCACCAAAGCCCCAGGTTGTCCTTGTCGTTCACTGAACCACTGAATAGTCACTTGCCATTTGGGAGCAATGGAAAATAAATTCCACTGCATTGTTTTTTTTCATATCGGCTATATTTCCAACYGTATTTGTTGCCCTTGTTTCTAATTTTCAGTCTTATGATACAATAATGCTTAAAATTATTCCAAGTTCAGCATAAATATCTTTGTCATTTAATTGTAAGTAATCTGAAGTCAAATAAGACATAAGCAACTATACCAAATGCCCTTACAAATGCACAGCACCTTACTATTTACAACCTCTACCTAGTTTTCAACCTCAGTAACTTCAAAAGCAGTTTTCTTTTCTTAATAGCACTAAAATGGTAGTACACAGTATCAAATGCTTTTCTATACCCTTCTCCAAATTAATTCCAATCTTTCTTATTCTGTAGTTATCGAAAAAGCAAGTTTTTTGTTAATCTGCTTTCCAAAATACCTTTTATTACTACTCACTTTTTCCCTCTGCAGTTAAAAATACTCGACTCTTACTTTCAGTATTTCCTCCAGTATTTTAACAAGAAGTTAAGTCTTACTAGATAGTATTTCCAGCATTCACCTCTTTCATTTTTTTAATCTAATTAAAAAAAAAAAAAAGTCTCCCTTCAGCCTTCCATTCCTTCTGTAGTTGCCACAATTATTCAATAGTAAATGTCAGTAACAAATCAATTTTGATCTCTTTAAAGTTCCAGATGCCCATATTTTCCAATGTTCTAATCACCAGTTTTCACCATTCCAACTTTTAATCCATATCTGAAAAGATTTCCACCTCATCCATTTTAAATCGATTTATATGCATTCTTAGGGTATTCACATTTCCCCAAAGATAAGAGTTTTCCAGTCCTTTCAGTCAGTTTGTCAGTGACCCCACCATGCCATCTTGTAAGATTTTAAGTTCTGCAGCTGTGCATTAACCCCATTCATGTTCGCCACGCACCCAGACATGCCTTGCACCATCCATTCACATACAGTATCTCATGAATTCACAATGGATGCTGCTTCTTCTAAGCACTCATATTCAAAACAAACAAGAATTCAATGTAAATCTGTCTTAGGGCAGACTGGTTACTACATACATTTCTCAGCTTTTTTCTATAAAAGTATATCCTAAACTCATCATAACAAGATGCTGCTCATTAGATTTATTTATTTATCAAGGACTCCTCTTTTGAAAGAGTCAGTCTTGTCTACACCATTGCATTTTTTTTAACCTTACTATATTTAAACAGATAATAGGAACCAGTTTGACTCTCAGTTATGTTATGGCTCTGTTTTAGAGATTTGACATTGCAGAAGAATCTCTAACTATTTTTACAATTATTGTAATGTCCCTCAMGCTACTAGAACAGTAGCGAGCAGCCCACACACAGCTTTCTTGTCTACCAAAAAAAAAATATCCCTAATCTAGCAATGCTTTTCATGACATAAGCACTGCTTCATTTTCCAACCAGCAAGCAACTTAATATGGCAACCTACTTCAGAAGCTGCTTCCAAAAACAGTTTTGTTCAGTGCTATTGTCCAAAAAATTCACATTTTTGCTGCTGTTGCACCTCTTCTTCACCCCATTTGATTACCTCTATTTTATACCTCAATTTGATCAAGTGTACACACATTTTTCAAAATTTAATATTAAAAAGTTGCTACTTTGAGAATTCAACATTATTTCAATTACATTCAGAAGGCAAACACCAGTGTCACAGTGAAGGAGGAGTTTGGCTGACCTAAGGATTCACTGTGTTTTTAACTTTCTGTGGCTTTGTAAATTTAATAATACCAATAGATATAAAACAGTAGAAAAACAAGAGAATTGCATTTCTAAACTACGTGTTCATGGAAAAAAAAAAAAAAAAGAAAAAACCCAAGATACTTGTTTCTGATACATCATTTCTCTTCATAGCTGAGGAAGCCAATAACTCACCTAAGTTACCATATGTCAATTCAAGAGTGAAGAGTAATGTCATATCAGGTTTGAGATTTCAGATATTTTATTTGAAGAGGTTTGTTTGCTCTTGATTCCTTCCCCCTCTCCCTAAAAGAGGGCATTCCTCTGAAGAAGTCATCAAAAAAGAAATGAGAAAATATTCTTCTAGCTACTAGCTATTTTTCTCATTCTGTCCTCCAACAGATTACCTTGCATGCTAGTAGTTTATTTCAAGAATATCATGGTCAAGCTCCATCAACAGGATACATATTTCAAGTTTATCATTTATCTGTCTGACAGAGATGTACTATTCTTTGCTTATGTCAGGGAAATTCAAGAAAGTCTCCCAATTTTCTATTTCATTTTCATACAGAATATTGTAGTTTTGGTCTCTCAGAAGAGATCTGTCACTTTGTAGCTTACCATGAATTTTTTTGTTCCCAGTAACATCTAAATTCATTCTTGTCCAAGCTATCTGGATACACCTAACAGAAAATATTCCTTAAAGAACAATCGCACGTTACCAAAAGCAGAGCGGATGACAACCCTGACAACATATTATTTTTGTGTTTCTTTCTTTTGGAATCATAGAWTATTATGAGAGTTAAGGGACAAAGTTGTTAATGATAAAGCGAAAAAACATATTCACTGTCCTGTAACAGGCTGCTAAGTGTACAAATTTTGTCCTGATATACCACTTATTTCAGCATAGAAAAATCATACAGCATAGTCAGTAAAAAGCCGCATCTGGCAAAAATTCATCTCAGTATAAATAGATTAGTGAAAACAAAAAAATAATTGAAAGAAATATCCTAAACCTTGGATTTTCTATTTCGCAGCAATGCAATAAACATTATTTCAACAAAAGGTTTATTTCTGTTTCTGCTTTTAACAAATTTGCGACATAAAAACTTCGAATCTTGAGGTACTGTTACACCAAGCTGCCAAAAAAAAAAAAAAAAAAAGAAAGAAAGAAAGAAACAATTATGACTTTCTCCCACTAAAGGTTATAATAAAGCCTAAATTATTCTTTTACAAATCATGCACTTAAGTAGGCAAACACTCCAACTTCATGAATTGGTAACTATTTCACTGGCACTTTTTTAACGTTTATTTCATTGGCAGTGTTATGCTTCAGAAGACACTTCACATGAAACATTTAGATGGTAGTTCATGAAGCAACTACTCTGTACCTGGTGCGACAATTCATATCCCAAACAGTGAATAAATAACTTCTCTTATGCAGAACTGAATATATTCATGTATGTACAGAGTTCACAAGTACAAACTTGTGAAATGCTAAAAGTCACAAGTATACAGAACATTGAAATAGAGTGTAAGTAAGGATTTCTTTTAGAGTTGCTTATAATTTGTAATTTTCATATCATTTTCTCTTCCAAGCATTAACATTTCCATCTGTAAACTCCCATATATCATTGCCTTACATTGACACCTGCTGGAAGTGCCTGGGATTGTAAAATACTCCTTTTTTTCCCTCTCTAAGTGTCTCTCACTTGACTCCACAGACAGACCAACACTCCTACCTCCAGTTAAACTGAGTAGCAGACTACCTCTGAAAACATCGAACTGTATGACTTTTTAAGGAATTGGGGGGATGGGGGAATGGAGGTGTAACTGTAAGCTATACAAAGTTTCCCAAGGCTATCACTGCATAGATTTCTCAGGCAGAAAATATATATTAATAACAGCTTTTGAGAAGATTTTTATTATCCTTGGGTAGATTTAAACTCAGCAAATTAGGTATTCAACCACTTACTAGGTTTTCACTCTAATTAGCAGATAATAATTACTGCGAGATTTACTAAATAGTTCTTATTTGAAAAGCATTGTTAGGAAAGAGTTTATATATAAAAATGTAACTAAAGAGGTTTAATACACTTATACTTTACTAGTAATTTTGAAAATACAAATAAAAATGACTATGTCTTTACACTAATAACAAAGATTCATCTTATTCACAAAAGCAAACAGGGTTGTTTACTGATAGAATTGACAAAGACAAGAACCACAGAGGCATACTTATTAAAATAGCTTGCATGTACACATCAGACTAGCTAGTCTCTCTTTTTTTTTTTTTTTTGTAATGAAGATACACCTCTTTCTATAGCTTTGTAAACAGCAGCACGTTGAAACAATCATCTGAAAATAGTAATTGTTCCCAGAATGCCATAACTTCCTCTATAAACTTCAACACTACAAACCAGATATTATATTATACCCTTTTCTTACTTTCAAACTCTACCACAGAGATAGGGAGTCTTTTACTTTGTTTCATTTTCATATTGCTCATAATGGAAAACACATTTCAGACTGATGCAAATACAACTAGTTACAGAGGCATTTGCTTTTCCATTAGAAAAAAGAATACATTCCTGAGCATGGTCATGCACTTTGGTTTACAAACCTTGTACACAAACTCAGGCATAGTTTCATCAAAACACATAGGCAGTTTTAAAGTACTGGAAGCAGCAAGAATAAAAAAAAGTTCAAAGACAGTCACACGCTTTTTCTTTTTCTTTTTTTTCTAAAAGATAATGTCAGCATATAGCTGAATGTCTTCAATTTTGTATTTCCCAAAGTCACAAGTAGTATCCATATATTAAGGTCCAATAACACACCACTGCATGACCATTTCACACAGGCACCAACAAAAGTGACAGTCTTAACTCACTTTATAGATCACATCTGAATTTTACATCTGGAAATGGATTGACCTGGTTAAAAAAAGACTTTCACTAGGTAGCTTAGATCATTACCACTGTAATCAAGTTTTCAACTACTGTACCTGTGCAARATACGAAACTGTAATATAGTCTTGGTGTAAAGCTCCAAAAAGATAACAGAAATATTAATATGAATAGTAGACTGTCAACATGTTTTTCATGCAGCTTTTTCTCATTTTTTTCTTTGTGGAAGAACTCTATAGATACAGGCAGGCAAAGTCAAAATTACGTGGCTGTATACTAAGCCTGCTGAACTCGCACTCCTGATAAAAAGTTTCATTAATTCAAAAGTAAAACCATTGGGTATTGAAGAAAAACAGAGTTATTCTGCACAATGGGTGCCTTAGAGTTAAAGGAATGCATTTATCAAGAATTAACCTTTTTTTTTTAATAATAATAAAAATAAGTAGTAATATTTTACAAAAGGTAACTGAATATTAACAGTTTCCTTCCAGACATACTCAAAGGGTAGCAAGGCAGCATTTTGTCAATTACACAGTTTTATATTTTTCAATKATTTTTTTTTAATATATTGCATTCTTCAGCAAAATACAAACCATAGAACATTTCAGCTTTACAAAACACACTATACAGCTCAGATACTTTTAAGACCCATCTTCCCCTTTGACTTTTTCCTGTTATCTGTAAAAGATGAGAGAGTCAGCTTTAGGTACTCTCAAGATACTGGTCTTGCATTTCTTACCTTACAAAGCTTCTGGTAACGCGGAGAAGAAACTGCCATCCTCTGTAAACGATGCAACAAAACCACAACTTTCTGCAGAGACGTTCTCACCACAGCCATCATTTTAAGTTTGCCACACTTCTGAAGACACCTCAGAATTTGCATTATAAATGAAGAGCAACTATCATTTCCTCCCGGTCACTGGACAATGATTTGCCAGCTTTCTGAGCATGCTCTCTTCCAGGACTGCTTTTGAGAGCTACAGGCTTTATACGATTCAAAGGCAAAGGACGTTGATAGAGCATAAGTTTCTTTCACAAAATAACCCCAAGAAAAAACACAAAAAAMCCCTCAAAACCTTCACAGATTATCCTAGCCAATAMTGCTCAGCTCTGCATGTGCAGGGAGTAAATGAAGTTGCTGAGCAGCCGAGTGTCTGCCACCGTTCAGGAGTGCACTGAACAGCCAGAAAAGGTTATTAATTTAAACATTAAAGCTGCAGAAACGAAAAAGAAATTCCTTCAGGAAGASAGCTCCAATGTGTCAAACCGTTGTTCCTCCCTAGTAGCAGCTGCTTTTTATCGAGACTGAGTATTTGCTCCTTCACTCTGGAAAAGGATGCTCTCGCTCTCACACTAAATGCAGCTCTGGCAGAGCTGTAGAGTGAGTGAACAACAGACTGTGTTATAAATCTGGAGAGAGGAGCAAAGGGATACCTGCCCTAATTCTATCAGCCATACATTAAAGGCTAATAAATTACACTCAGGCACTTCTTAAAACTAGATTATCCAATACAAAAGGCAAAACTGCAGGGGGTAAACCTCTCTCTCTTACAAAAACTCTCCTAAAGCCAGTTTAGCCAAAGAGATCTCAAAGAATTCTCACTCACACCACAAAGTAGGAACGTTTTTCAGGAGCTGTTTCCAGTTAGAATCTTCTCCTATATGACTTGTTAKGAAAGAATTGGATTTTGACAAATTTAAAGCATCCAATTGTGCCACTCCTTTTCTGGCAGCTTTGAATTTAGAGCACTAACATCTTCCCATAACAGAGCATTATTGTTTAAGCCACATAAGAATAGGACATTCAAGAACATGAAAGTGTTTTGCTACCAGCTCTGCACTCTCAGTGTAATACAGCCAACATACCCCTAGGTGTGGTGATACTGCAGCATAACCAGAGAAAGCTATTTCTTACTACTCCCAAAGGTGCTAACGATG
The DNA here is from genome assembly GCF_003343005.1 of Rhea americana. NCBI lineage: Eukaryota > Metazoa > Chordata > Aves > Rheiformes > Rheidae > Rhea > Rhea americana. The sequence goes on along the minus strand of NW_028185128.1, from coordinate 71,464 downwards.
AATATATTTTAATGTGTATCAGAGGGGCTGCTAGAGCAAACATTCAGGGAGGCCATTTTCAACAGAGTAGGCATTAAGAACAGAGAGTAAAAGAGAGGTTGACTGTCTCAACACAGATAAGATGCATCACAGCATTACTGAAAAATCAATCAAAACCAAGACCCCACTGGATCTTCTCAAACTCATCTTAAAAACAGTCTAATGAGAAAGGAAAGACATTCACCATATAAACTAATTAGGTGCATTAACACAGCTTCTAGCTACCAAGATCCCAAAGGGAAACAACACCAAGTCTGATAATCACTTTCTATAATAGAATGTAAAACTAACTAAATAAAAATCCTATCCTGTAGTAAGTTACATCAACAGGTATGAATAAAAATATGAAGCTACTACTTGTGTTCTCAAGCTGAGGCTTTGAGCCCTTTCCCCTGCCCTAGGATTGCTAATAGATATGTATTACTTGCCCCTCAGAACAGATAGAAAACAAGGAACATCTGTGAGCTATGTTCCAAGACTGAATGCTCTGCAGAAGAGGATGCAAGCCACTGTTTTCACAAAAAGAACTAAATACATAGCACAAGACAAAGGAGATGATGATGATGATGATTATTGCAGCTTTACTTTAAAGTATCAGCTGAATAAAGATCTAAATAAAAGTCACCTGCTCCTAAGTTAAACACTTCTCCTTAATGATATCATAAAGTTAAAACAAGAGGTTTTTGGATAAATTTGGAATCTAAAGAGACTGTTCCAAGTAATCACATTATTTAATGTGTACATTGCTACATAAATATGTTCCTATTCAACTCTGTTAGCACAACCTTCTCATCCTTATCTTCCCAGTTCATTTCTAGAATTCAGTCAATTTTTATACCAGACCTCACATCAAACTTGCTTTCCTTGTAAACTGTTCTCTCTCTGATCTTTCCAGCACCAAACATAGTATCAAGGGCATTCACTTCATTCTATATTTAAAAATCTCACCTTGTGTATTCTTGACCTCTACAGCCTCTGCTTCTTTCCTCATCTCCACCACCTCTTTGAACTGTTCCCCTATACTCAATTACTTTTGGCTTATCTACTCTCTCACTAAAACCATGTTCCTTTCCCTCCAATCCTGGCCTATCAACATTAGCTGATGTCCTGTTAATAAACATTCTTGGCAAAAACCTAGGAGAGAGGAGAGCAAGAGCTCAAAACTTTGTTGTATGTAATAGGGTCCAGTCCACTCCTGCCCTCTCCTCTTTCAGTTCTGCTCTTTCTCCTTRCCAACATACAAGCTTGAATCAAGCAGTAACTCAAAAGGAAATAAGTAGTCCATGACTAGTCAGGCTGATCTGAGTTTATGCTAAAATAAAGCTTTCAAATTATTTTGAATAATATCTTTACACCCGTAGGCAAAGAACTTCACTCACGTTACCCCAGCACTACTTTCTACTGCTTGTTAGTTCATAGTTTCTGCATCTTTCTTCAAATTAGTTTTTAAACTGCTTGTAGGTGGTTGCTACCTATTTTACACATGGTGTCCAAAACAGACCAGAGTGTTTTGACAGTAACCTGAAAGGAAGTCCTCTGCAATAATTAGGCACAGAACGATTTAAGAAAGATTGGTGCTATAATCATGAATTTCCTCGCTTACAAACAATCAAAAACAACCTTACTTTCTGCCCAACTGAAAGTTAGGATTATTTTCATTGTACTGCTCTTACCCTTGAAAGCAGCAGTGAAAGTCAAAACAAGGCTTCAACAATCTGCAGATCCCTGGCTCTCTAGAATGATTTGCGTTGCAGTCAAACAACTTAACCCCAACAAYGTAATGGACGATAGCCCCCCACCCCCAACACACAAAGCTGCCTAACAGATGATCTTATTTTGAATATGCATGACATATAACAACAAAATATATTCCATCATGTTTTGTCTGTGTGCAGCAGATATTTCACCTACGATTTAATCACAGCCTGAAAATATGGTAAATAAACTTCTTCCTCAATGCTTAAGGCTTGGGGGGGGGGGGGAAGGCATGCCTTCCTATAGAGCCAAGKAAGTTACAAGCTCTACATTGTTCTTGCAATCAGTTCAATTTAGAAGATGTGTTTCTTCAGGTATTTAGCAAAGAACAACAAAGAACAATGTTACTGTATACTGCGGAAGAGGAGGAGAGAACAGGAAGTTTTCTTTCTTTAATCAGTTTTAATCTTAAAACCTTGCAGGGGAGAGGGCTTGAATTTTCTTTATAATTTGCTTTCAAAAAGATCATTTCAACAAATATTTGAAAACAGAAACATTGATTTTTTGAGAGCTTGTCCGTGCATTGATTTGAAAGTTTCTGGTTAGATTTAAAGTAGTATAAGAAGTTGATATAGTTCATTTCAGAAGCCATTGAACTATGACAGCCTGACATGTGCTCTCCCAACTTTGGTAACTGAAAAAAAGCTATTCACAATATTATGTAAATTCACAGCCAAGTTAAGTGATTACAGCTCTTCTTCTGCTGCACAATGTATAGAAGAGTGCACAGTCACAGGGTAGGTGAAGAATATGAGTTATATAGAGGCTTACAGACCTCTCCACGGAGCAGCAGGGACTCCTGCCCAGCTGTTCTACCTTCACATAGCACAGGTCTGACAATAAACCAACCTGCAGCACAGCAAAGGAGGCAATCAATCTTCCACGATCAAATTGCCCAAGTCCTTCACAGCTGCATACAGTGGACAGTAGTGTTTTGCAAAGTCAAAGCTTTATTCCAGCGTAATTGACTGCACAAAATGCAAGGTAATGCAGAAATAAGTCTGTTTATACACTGCACTGCCACATGCTGTTAGCTTTCTGTGGTCCCATTTTAGTCCTGCCAGCACTCCTACTTTTATTGTTGCCAACAGAAAGTAAATACATTAACTTCTAGGTGTTGTCATTAYAGACTGGTGTCAGCATTTCACAAGAAGTCTCATCTCTACAGATGAGTTACCTGGCTGATGATAACCACATAAAAGTTGGTGAGTGACACATCATCTACAGACTCAAGACTTCACAATATACTGTTCTCCCCTTACGATTAGTGCCTGATCAAACACTTYGAATTTAAATAAAATGCAGCATTTGATGTAGACATGTTCAGGTTAATAGCATTATTGATAGTACCACACTTATTCATTAAAAGCTACTTAAACTCCATGAATTTAGACTATGAAAAGCATTACCCCAAACTCAGAGTGCAGAATTTCTATAGCTAATCCAACCTTTCAATTTGTGTATATTGAAAGAGAATAASTATATTAAATAATGAGGCAAACTAATCAAAGGAGAAAAATGCATTAGAACACTTAGGAGAAAGAAGGAGAAAAAATGCAGCAAAACAATTCAGGAGAAAGAAGAGACATGAACAGCATTCACATCATGTAAACAGGACATTTATGTGTCAGAAAAATACTGAAAAATCCTTTTAACCAGTGATGTGCAGTCTTTTCCTGCCACAGGCCCAAATATATTAATTTAAAAAAGAAGAGTTGACAGGTCCCTACATTCTTTACTGTTGTCTTCCCTCAATAAGGCCGACTAAACTCAGTTCCTCCCTCTCTCCCCCCTTCTGCCTCCTCAAAGAGGCATACTGGAAAGGGAGGAATGGATAGCTGATGATGTACTCCAGCTATCCTCAATGGTCTGTGCTTCTCAGACTGGGAGAAGGGAATTACCTTCTAATAATTACCTTCATTTTAGATGAGCCAAGGTGTCCACACATGAGAAAGGACCCTAAGTGGCAACATTTAATCTCCTACTCAGTTTTCCACACTTCGATTTCCACACTTTGTGGCCTGTATGCCAACTAAGGCTCAGCTCAGGAGCTGCTGGGCAGCAATAGTAGGAAAGGGTGGAAAGGTGAACTGAGCACCACAACTTCTCAGGTTACTGGCAAAATAGAGGGAGGAAAGCAGGAAAGATAAGGAAGACAAGGAGACAGCACTTCCCAGGCCTGTACTTCCCTGGAAGAAATTTGATTAAATTGTTCAGTTGGACAATCACATGGTATGATTCGGTTTAATCAGATACATGTTTCCTGAACACAGTCACTTGCCAGGGATTTTTTTTAAGAGCCCTGATGACCAGAGATGTGCATTGACTACGCATTTCAAACCTTGGCAAGAAAAAGCTGCTACCTTCACACTCCTGATTTTTAAAATGCTGTTTTCAAATACCTTAAAATAGGCTGCAGGTCTCTCCACTCTATTAGATAGCTTTCCTTCATAACATTTGCCAAGGAGGAGAAGTGCAAATAACAACAGTAGCATTATTTAATTTCTTACCTGAATCTGTTTTCTAAGCTCCCTTATGCAAGCACTATCCTGAGTAGCAGTTTCACGCTGGGACGCGTCTGCAAGAACATTTACTGTTGTCTCTGCTTCTTGAAGCCACTTGAGGAAGCTCTCCAGATCCTTGTGCAAAGCTTGYACTGTCTTCAGCTCAGCCTCCAAGAAATTCTGCCTATCAACAGCTCTGAAAACAAGACAAGAATCAGAATTTTCCTCTGTAACATCACRCATTACACATATCACAAGCTGAGCTATTGAAAGAGAAACCCAAAAGTTCTCTTCATTTAGAAATTATACATCTGTCAGTTTATCATTATTTATATCACTGTTTCTGTGATTGTTATATCTATAGCATTCCACAGATGTTCTTAGCTAGATACATATTTCATAGTTCTTTTTTAAAAGCATGTGGAAGAAAAGTTACTCATTAAAAATCTAGTTTTTCTAGTACTACAATCATGGACTTACACTACTCCAACTGCTAGAAGCATTATTCCCATGTGTGAATGCTCTTCCTCAAAAACAAACATCATATGGAATAAAAGGACTGAGGGGTTGGAGCTTTTTCTTTTATAGTTAGCAGAAACAGTTCCCTATATCAGCATATAATGTACTAGTTAAAGTGCTAAGGAATGAAAAGTCATTCACAATTCACTCTGCTAAAAACAAAGACTTTTGTCACTACCASTCATACTGAATACTACATTACCATCTTATCAGTCAACATCATCTAGTCCAAACAGAACATTCTTAAAAAAGGAATTTCAGTCAAAAGATCTCCAGCTAGATGATCACACAAGATTTTGTTTGGTAAAGGATTTTTTAAGATCTAAGTCTTTTATTATTGGTAATCAACTACGCAAACATCTTTCCTAAAAAAAATCAGATTATATCTYTGCATAATAAAACCGTTTTTCCTTGTCACTGAAATGAAATATATGAAAAACTGTTAAGAATCATCAATTTAAAAATCAATTGAAATATGACAAGCTGGTTTTCATTCATTTGAGGCTACCACTCAGTAGTATCCCTTTTTCCAAAAAAGRAGGGAACTGTCCCACCAGCACACTGTAGAGAAGCCTCTATCAGGGCTAATGTCTGGAATGCTGTTACTAAATAACTAGGAAATTCAACCTTTATTTGGAGTTCACTCACTAACCATACTATAAGATTTCAGTGGCAAAGTGATATTTATTTTCAAACAAAATGAGGCCAAAACACTCAGCATTTGATATTTTTGAAAAAAATGAACAAGCTTCTCCAAACAACCTTGATTTATTTGTATTCTGCCTTCTCATATTCTCCTTTCATTTTCTTTCCTACTTTTCACAGTGTGGTGACAGTATTGCTCAGTAGTATTACGGACTCACTGTATTCAGAATCAAGACCTTCAATAGTTGTTAAAAGTGTTTTTTTAAAAAARGAAGCTGTGAGTGTTTGGTATCATTCAAGAGGAAGTTTCTAAGTGGGTAGCACATTATAACAGAAGATAGATGTAAGGAAAAGCTGTTTTCCTTCAACGACAGTAAGAAAATCTGATGCAACCCCAATTCTATCAAGCTTACATTCTTAAATATTAACATAACAAAGCAAATTTTCAAGACACTATTTGCAACATTACAGAGTGTTGTGAATCCAAATTTAGAAACTACTGGGCTTATGCCATGTTTTAATCATTGCTTCATCCAAAGTGAGATTGTTTGAATCATTCATTCTAACTTCAAGCTCCCCAAACTTTGGCCACTAGTAAAGGACTGACGGGGCAAGAAGCCTTCATTCATGCCTCTGACTTGAAGCTCTGGAATGCTTTGTTCACTTTGGGGGGGGGGAATAAATAAATAAAAGCATGTTCAGGATGACTGTTTGATAAAATATATTGTCTAAAATAACAACAAAATAGCACCTCAAAAATTGGAACATGCTAATATACTAAAAAAGAGGAGAAGAGAGAGAGTGGAGGGGGAGGGAAAAAAAAAAAAAAAAAGAAAAAAAAAAAAAAAGAACCACACACACACTCCTATACACCACAAAATAAAAGCAGGAGTGCTGACTTCAAAACCCTCTTCCCTCTGCAGGGATTTTCTTCCCTAGCAGGGGACTAAGGCCAAAGGTGGAATAACAAGAGTGACAACAGGAAGAACAGGCTGAAAATAAAGGTGACCTTCAAAGAAACAGAGAAGCCCCAAAGAATGAAACACAGTAAAAGTGACCCAGATCTCTAAGTGTAAGTACTGATGCACTAGACAGGAATTGAGACAACCTGAACATTATACCTAGTAACATTCATTCAAGAATGTTGTCTTCAGCCTTAAAGTTTTCATATCTCAAACTTTGTGYTTAGCTGAAATTAAAGGGAAGAATTAAATCCTTTAACAGTCCTGCTGCTGTCATGACATCTGAATTAAAGATGAAAATAATTCCATTCAGTACATTTGTATTCCAGTAGCATAAATTAAAAGATTTACAACTAATGTTCTAGGTTACACGAGTGTTGTAAAAAAGGATCTGTGTGACAGTAGTTAGCAACATTTCTACAGAGCAGACCCAAATACTTTTATTTCATTCCAGTAAAGGTCACAAATAGATGACGGAGAGTTCTGTACTGCAGACAGACTACTTGCCATGCCAACAGTGATGATTCAGATTCTCAAATAAATCAGATACAACCAGAACATTCTCAAAGGAGAGAAGGTCTTTCTAGGTGGTAAGAATTAATGTGAGGAGAACCTACGGAGCCCCAAACAAATGCAGCCAACTTCACTTAACTTGGTGACAGGCAAAAAGGTCTAAACAGATTCTGTTAGCAAAGACATGTCCAAGAAAAACAAAAATTTTATCTCTAGTATTTAAGTTTCCTAGCACTGTTTTAGCTTGCAGTTCTACCCAATTATATTTCAGATATAAACTAAAAATCTGCAATGCACATAGATGTGAGATCAAGGAAGAGTCATGAAGAACATGTGGGACAATCTGGACAATCRTAATCCACTTCTGAGGCACCAAAAGTAGAGGAAATTACTATAGTTTCACCTCTGAAATATACAAATGAAACACAAATAGCCACTGGATAGCATATTCAATTTATACTGCATCAAGCAGAAGTGCTTTATCTCCTTAAAGCTGATGTTTTTAAAATGAGCTGCTTCAATTTCAAGTTACATGGCTACAGTCTTCCTGATAGCGCTATTGAGGTGCTATTAAGGACTGTGATTCTCCCAGGTGAAGTACTAAAGACTCTTCCTGCACTCTCCAGGAATAGGTATTGCCAGAATAAAATGGAATTTTRAAGTATTTTACTGTTAATACATATCTATGCCTATAGAAGCCATGGCACCCTATGCGTGTTCCATGTGCAATCCCTGTCCATCTGAAGTCCATCACTGGAATTAAGCCTCATCACTTCATGTTGCAAAGCATAAAATACTTCACTATAATTTATAATTAATGTGATCAAAGCAAGCATAAAAGCCTTCACTTCCCTGAAAAAGTTCCTCCAATGCACTATCTCCTAATTTTATGCTGCCCCATGAAGTTATATTGAGCAGCTCCACACTCCCACTACCCACCAGTTTCCCAACTTCTCCTTTAACAGCTCTCTTAATTAGTTAAAAACAAAACAGAAATGTATCCTCTTAACACTACAGGCTGCAAAATAGTAGCCCTAGTAATGACAGGAAAGCTTCAGATACACACAATAGAAAGCAAGCGTTTATTATTCCAGACTTTCTTAAGCAGATTCAAAAGTTAGAGGATCCAGGCAGGGGTCTTCAGAGTCCTTTCTGATCCCCCTGTCCTGAGTTGGGTGGGCAGTTTTATGCTACCTCTAACAAAAACACCAARAAGTTTGAACTTGAATATCTGTAGCCTACTATTATTACCAACCCAAAAAGCATCTGTTTCCCCTCACCATCAAATTCCTTCTTCATCCCCAGATGCCATTGTGACAGAAATCCAGATAAAATTAATGATATTTTGGAAAAATTATTACAGTATTCTGATGAAGGGGAGGAGGATCTGATGCAGAATATGCTCCAGTCCTCGATCTTAATGCAAATGAATGATCAGAAATAACCAAATCAGGAGATGAGTGCATCCCTATGACCCACTTTAGAGAGCAAAAGTGAAAAAGCTAAGGAAGGCTTATCATATGCCAAAGCCTTTCCCACAGTCTACTGAAAGGTTTCTGAAAAAATAGCAAAAAGGTATGTATATCACACTGAATAATAATGGAGCTTTTTACTCCTTTAAAATTCCATCTTAGGTGTCTCAAAACATTTAGAGATYGATACAATTTTATTCTATCTCAAGTCATCACAATGTAGGAGCCAAATAAAGTTTTGTCTCGTTACTCATCTCTCAATGGAAATAACCATTTCCATTGAGAAATGGTTCATATAAACCATTCATATAAAACTCACTGTCACATCAGAAGCACAAAAATACAAAGGTACCATTCTTGTTTTTATTTTTTTTTCTTTTTAAACAGGCATTGGCAGTCATATTAGAAGCCTTCCAAGGTGAATTGTGGGAATCTGCATCGTGCAAAATTCAGAATAGCTTCACTGTAACTGACTATTGATTTACACAAACCTTAAACACTGCAGAAAATTTTAAGTATACAGACAGGAGATACTAATATACAGAAACTTGTATCCTTTATTTCTATCATTTAAAAAACAGCTACATATAGTGTGAAAGAAGAGTGCTGCCAGCAGGTCGAGGGAGATGGTCCTGCCCSTCTACTCAGCCCTGGGGAGGCCTCATCTCGAGTACTGTGTCCAGTTCTGGGCTCCYCAGSACAAGAGAGACATGGAGCTACTGGASAGAGTCCAGCAGAGGGCTACAAAGCTGATCAGAGGGCTGGAGCACCTGCCCTGTGAGGAACGGCTGCGAGAGCTGGGCCTCTTCAGCCTGGAGAAGAGAAGACTGAGGGGGGATCTTATCAATGTGTACAAGCACCTGAAGGGAGGTTGTCAAGGGGACGGGGACAAACTCTTTTCAGTTGTCCCCTGTGACAGGACAAGAGGCAATGGGCAGAAACTGAACCACAGGAAGTTCTGCCTGACCATGAGGGGAAATTTCTTCCCTGTGAGTGACGGAGCACTGGCACAGGTTGCCCAGAGAGGTTGTGGAGTCTCCTTCTCTGGAAGATCTCCAAGGCCCGCCTGGATGCAATCCTGTCTAATACACTCCAGGTGATCCTGTTTGAGCAGGGAGGTTGGACTAGATGCTCTCCAGAGGTATCTTCCAATCTTAACTATTCTGTRAAAGCTCATAATTACCTTTGGTTCAGATTAACCCAACAAGTATTCATTTGGTCAGTGGTTTCCTTCACCCTCCTTGTGTCATCATCTCGATACTCTCGAAGWAGTTTATTAGAAAGATCATTGAACGCAGCTACTGTGATGTCACCTCTATGCAAATCCTGAACTAACACCTAAAAAACAAATTCAGAATGAGATACACGAGCAAAACTAATACCAAACTATTTCACATATTGTGCATTTTATAGTATTATTAAAACTTTTACAACAAATGTACATATATCTCATCTAGAATATGTTCCCTCTTAAAACAACTATTAGAAACTAGCATTCTGACAATGAACCAATCAAAGCACAAATGAGAAAAAATATATTTTTCAGAATTGCCAAAGGCTAGAAAAATCTTTTTCTGTGTTTTACTAATAACGAAAGAAAAAGTGCTTTCATATTTTTAGTAGCACGAATACGTTTAAATTTTGCGAATGACAATACAACCACCAGCTAAATGTGACACAAATGAAGTGTGAAGCAGGATTTTTTTTTTAATTTCTTTTTAAAATGAAGAAACATATCAAATATAGTCACTTATTGTAGCAGGATATTCATAACGTGGCTCAGCCTTACAAATTCTTCATATATTTCTAACTCTAGAAAAAATATATAATGTTTAGTTATATCTTATATTATGCATATGTTCAGTTATAACTTAAGTTCATGCATAACCTGTGCATGTTCAGGCACAAGTTAGCTTTCACTTAAGAAACAAAGCAAACAGTCCTAATAGCCCATTTCCAATCTCCTGCTCAAATAAAGACAATGAAAAGCAGGTAATTTACTATTTATTAAACAGGGCAATAGTTCAGTGACGGATTCTCATGACCGCACCTCTCCACTTCTTTCCATATCCAACTGCACTCCTATYCTATCCCTCCATGAATACACATACATTTTTTTTAAACTCCTTTATAGCCMTGTTCCTTGTAGCACTGATAAGAGCCCCTCCTCACTGACTTCTCTCTCCTGTTCCCATTCTGTGGCTCCTGTAGCCTGCCCTTTTCCTGATAGCCCTCAGAACAAAGGACATCAGACTTACTGATTTATCACAGCAGGTTTGCTGTGAAATAAGCAGTAAAGATTGTGAAAAAGTTAAATATGTCCAAGGGACCCATCAGAAGTGAAATTCAGGATAATTTTTATATATCTTGGTCCATCCTTGGATTTACTGACCACCATTAATAGGTCTCTATGCAGTAACACACACTATATTCTGTGATCACATAAATAAAGTTTTATCAGTCTGAGGTTCAAATTTTCTGCATAAGATCATTCATCTGTTGTTATACTGTATTGACTTTAATTATACATGTTAAAAGGAAGACCTRCTACATGCACACATGCCACCTGTCTCTCTCCCCCAGAAAACAATTCTCAGAGAATCTGATTAGAGGGCTGAGGGGACAAGGAAGGGCAGGGAAAGGGGTGGGGAGAGAGGTGAAAAGAGAGAATTTAGAGTCTTTCCTCCCCCAAAGGAGAAAGAATTGCCAAATCTATTTTACAATTAAATCTTATACTACACAGACTGAGGAGCTAGTGGGGACAGCGGAAAAAAGGCACATGGGGAAGCTGTTTAAAGAAGAACAAAACCCCATACAGATAGCCTTACTTTGTTATCTGCAATCTGTTTAGCAAGCATCTCTTTGGAGGCCTGCAGGAGCATGCGAAGACGGATCTCTGACTGCTCCATGAGGTGCTCCATTTCTTGCCTCTGCTCCTCCCACTGCACGCTGTCAGCCAGCATGTACTTCAGCTGCTGCTGCCGGACCTCCACACCATGCTGGGTACTGTCCCACTGGTTCTTGACCTTCTCCACTGTGGAGGACAACGCAGGAAATCAAAAACCTCAGGCAAACAACCAAGTGGCCATACCTAGCAGTTGCTTTGCAGGACAAGATGCAATAATACAACTCATTCACTGAACAGAAATTTTTTCAGTATTCAGTGTTTTAGTTCCCTATATAGTTTATATATTCACAGAAGCAAACTWAAATGTAGGTGTTTGGCTGTCTCTTGTCTACACAGGCCAGCCCAAGATGGCAAATATTTGAAAGACTTCAAAATCATGATTCTTTACTTTTTAAGAAGGCACATTTGGCAGGCCAGTCAAYTGCAGCTCCACTATGAAAATATGCAAAAGCAGGGTCTTGAGGAGCACAAGTTTAAGGTGATGACTACACCAGCAAATCATCTTTGCRCAGCTGTTGCTGAAACCAGTATAAATGAACAGACAAATAAATTTTGTTTATACCCATGTAGTTTACACGGAGTGAAATAAGTTTTACTGGCCAGTGTGCTGAAGCCAGTAGAGCAGCATCTGCACTACAGCTTTGGCTAAGGCAGAAACATTCAAGTAACAACCTGCTTTAATGCTTTCATTTCACTGCAAGTTTTTACAGTCTGAAGTTAAGTGTTAGAGCACAACAGAAAAGTTATTGATCACCTCCCATTTCCTTCAACTATCACATTTCTCTCTCAATAACCAGAGTTACATTATATGATCAATCAACAGCCTTTAACCTTTAATAAACGAAGGGTGAAAAAGCCACCATGATGACAGCCTAGGGAAAAAAATTATAGCATGTCAGGGAGAGTACCAAGTCTGCCTGTCCCAGAGAGATAAATAGCATTATACTTTTTTCTTAATATTTAAAGACCATTAAAAATAAGGGAGGGAGGGAGAGAGTTACTTGACACTCTCTAGAAGGTAGTAACACACTACATTGCCAGAACAAAACAGTCAAAAAGCAAACATAAGAAAAAAAGTTAAAATAAAAAACTCAATCTGAATTTCTGGAGTACAGCTGTTAAATGATCTAACTCTCAAAATAAGCATCTTTTTTATTTTACTATCTTACCCTAATATAGATAAAGAAGTATTGTAGTAAGATAACACTCCTTACAAAGCAATTTCAGCAGTTACAGGGAGGCCATAAAAATACTGGCTCTGTGGTCTGCACCCCCACTGGGAAGAAACTCTGCTGCTCAGTAGAGATTCAAATCCTTCACACTGATCATGCAAGAAAGTCTGTTCAAGTCAATTTGTGTCACTCTATCAACTTGTGTGACTTTAATCTCAACTTTGGGACACATTACACGGCTGATTTTTAAACAGAAGTTTTTAATTAAATTAATGGCATCTTTACTTGTTACTGACAGGAAAATAAAAGCCTCATTTACTCACTCACCTGCAGCAACAGGTAGATAATATGCGAAATATCTTATGTTTATCTTAYCAATAAGCAAGTCTTTTTACTTCGTATACCTGAAAACTAACATACTTGATGCTTAGAGAATTTAGGAAACTTTAATCTTCCACAAAGTACACATGTCAAGGATAGCACATAAGCTAAAACTCACTTAAGTGGACTTTACCCTCCCCTCCTCCTCTAAAAAAAAAAAATAAATAAAAAAAGAGAGAGAGAGAGAGAGAGAGAGAGAGAGAGAAAAAGCCTTTTATAAGCATTCAAAGTCATTATGCTTTATCTGCTGAGGAAGATCTCTCATTAAGGACTACGTTTAATGTAGTGTCACAGTGCTCTCAGGCTGTGGCAGTGGAGCTCACTGGCCAGAGCAACTGTATTACTGCTGAACAGAACTGTGTAACACAGCTTTGTATTCAAGTCACAGGCAACTTCTGGATTAATTTTCAGGTATGGTGTAGGTCATATTGACTATGAGAATTCAGAAGAAAGTTTTACTACCCCACCGTAAAAATAATACATTTTTTTAATATGTTTCTAGTTTGAATAAATAGTATGTTCAAAAGGAAATCAGCAGCAGCTGTGAGAAATCAGTGATTTTACAAAAAATAGAAAAAGTAAAAACAGCAGGAGTGAAAAAAGGCTGTGATACTGTGAGCTGGCTAATGAACTACAAAGAAAAATCTAAGCATTCAAGTTCTCCTTGCAAACCTGGAAAGAAGAAAGTAGCCTGAGAAACAGCTGTCAATGATAGCAAGTTGATTGAAATGGATATATATTTGAAGTTTACATAGCATTACTATTACAGAAAGAATATTGCTTGATTGTGTTGCAAGTTTTTCCCTTTGCAGGCCTGGGTTAATCTTACCTCAATTAAAACCACCTTCCAGTCAGAGTTACAACAGAATTGTCTACTGCTGACATATTTCCCTGCTCTTCAGCCTCCAGCAAAACAGGACAGTGAAATTCTCAGTAACCTTAAGAATCTGCCCTCGGGGGCAATAGGTTGGTCCATAGAAAAAGCAGTCAAGAGCACTAGTCTGATATCAAAGTCAGAAAGATTTGAAAGAATTCCTGATGAGAAGGTACTTTTAATTGCCAATGGCCACATAGTAATTGAGAGGGAAGTTTCAGAGAAGGAAACTTTCCTTCATTTCTGCGGTCGTAGCTCTCTGACTAATTAGGCTTCATCTACAAACATACAACAGAGTTTGCAGGACATAACAACAGTTCTTAGTGTTTAAAGCAACACAGTACACAAAATAGTCTTCACCTTCACTTTTCTGAAAAGAAAATCAAAATCATCATTTTTTTTTGCAAATRTCAGAGACAACAAAATCTTCATTTTTTTCCCTGTTTCATGACAGGCCACAAAATCTTCATACACATGCGTTATCGAAGTTTCATACATGACAGTGCATACCACTTCTCTGTTCCCCTCTTGTATGGGCATGACTATTGGGGAACTCAAGTAAGTAAACCGTCTGAATACAATTCCTTCATTTCTTTTAACCTTCTGTGAAAAAAACAAGAATGTTTTGCGCCTGAATCTTGCCTTTGTTGAGTGACTCCTGTAGATTATACAGAATTACTATCCTAAGTTTCCACATTTAGTTCTTTTGACAGTGAAACTGAGACACTACAAGTTGCTTTAGCTTCTTTGGATCTTACTCCCCACTGCTAACCCACACCTTTTGCAACTCTAAGATTTCAGGCACTGTCTCATACGACACTTTAATGCAGGCATGGGCCAACTCCATTATTGCCTGCAGCAAGTCCTATAGACATCAAGAAAACTCATGCAGAAATAAAGCAGAACTGCCTTGCAGAGAAGAACATAGGGAAGTACATCTTTCCATTTTTCCACAGATTCTCTATGCTTCTAACTGAAATTTCCTGCTGAATTTTCTAATCTTAACAACTGGTAAAGCTTAGGAGTTCAAAGAATATGAAGCCCTTTGATTTCTAACTGTGTCAGTTGCATCTTTTCTTTTCCTAGTACCAGCAAAATAAATTTTCAATGGGGCACAGACCCTTAAATTAGAAAATCAATTTTAAAGTACATATCAGTAACTTATAAATACACTCTCAGTTAAAGAGTTTAAAAAAAAAAAGTACGAACACCAAGTTAGTCTGAGTTCATGCATTCATCCGTTTTGCATAATAAACTCTTCAGTGCACCACATCTTGAAGTAAAAGACAAAAATAAAAAGAAATATTAGCTTCTTTATATCAATAAATAATAAGTACAGATCAAGTGATAAGGATTTCAAGCAACTCTCAGGTCTTAGTCAAAATATTTACTCTTATATTTCTAAATTGGCCAGCCAAGAAAACCAGTGATGATGCTTCTTACATGAATTTTAATTAGACTGGTACAGTGAAAGCCATTTAATCGCTACATTTTCAGTGTATTCAAGAAAGACAACTTCAAYTAGGTTCAAAATCAAGATTTTAAGAGAAAGATACACAGATTACTTTAATGTCACAGAAACATTGTATTTGCAAACACAGAATGGTGGAACTTACATTTTTCTGTGATCACTGTCCTAACGTCTGAACTGGAAGTTTTATTTTTCAAATTCTGAGCCAATGTAAAAACAGAATCAAGCTGAGGGTGTCGTTGGTCCAAATCAGCCTTTGTTATCTGTTAAGAATTACGATGTGATTTTTCAGTACAAAAAGCAGAATTTAACTAACACAGCATCTGTATTATTTACAGATGAAACATGTATGCATCATTGTAGATAGATGACTGTTCCCATTATTATTTTACAAATGCAGCCCTTGAATGCTCACAATATTCTAGTGATACTTTAAAACCCAAATGTACTCTGAATGACAGTTACTGAAAATCCAGATGCACGGGTTAAACTGTGCAAATTATCCAGTTAGTGGAATCATTGCATAATATTTTCCAATAGCTCTTTTCCGCTCTTCCGTAAGTTATTTTTCCATTACCAAGGCCATTACTAAGTTCTTATTATTTAGAAGAAGAAAAAAAAACGTTGGATGGAGGGAAGGGAGGGAGGAAGAATTGTCTATTAGACGGTATGCATTGCACACAAAACTATGGCAATGTACCAGAACCTCATATTACACATACTACACAGCTAAAAGAAAAAAAGAGTTTCTAAGTTATTGTACACCAAGTTATTCTTTCAAATTCCATGTGAGGTTAGACACCCACAGGAAGAATTTAGAGCTTGTTTAGGCTGCAGCTTTTACTCACAGTTTCATTSATGTTAATTGATACCAAATCAAATAAAATGAAATTTAACAGTACCATACATCTCACAATGCAGCCCTTAGTCATGGCTCAGCAAAACAYGAGCTATTAACAGAAAAAAGTATTTACATCATGCATATTTAATGTTACAACTTACAAGCATTTTAGTATGTTTCTGTAAACCAATGTATTCTAGTTACAATACAAAAAAATTCATTAGAAACCACTACAGTGTGGATCATAAAGATCACCTTCCAAACAAGTCTGAAGTTGCTCAGAAGCTCTTCTTTATATGGTTAAACTGAAAAAACAGCATTGCATAGATCGCATAGGGAGACAAAAAATTAACAGAAAAGGGTAGAGGGGAAGAGGATGTAAGAATGACTACAGGGCTTCAAATATAATTTTCAAGTTATGCATGTACTGCAGTCAGTTTCAATTATTTTTTGTCTTCTTCAAACTTTTTTTAAACATTACTGGTTTGTGTTTTAAATAAAGAAGTTACAGGTATCTGACAATTTTCCAAACCACTAGCCTTCTCAAAAACACGTACTTTCATTCGTGCAATAGTCCGGCTGATGTCTTCAGCATTTCCCACAGTGACTATGTTTGACTTGAGCATCTGATCAATCAATATCAACCAGTCAGCCAGCTCAGTTATAGTTTTATCCAGATCAGCAGGTGCAGAAAGCTCTAAAGCCTGCGGAGTCTGAACAGGAATTTCAAATGAAGAGGATACTAGCACCACCTTTTGGACATCTGAAAAAATAGAGAGAGTTTTGAGGTTTTGTTTAAAAAGGGGGAAAAAAATATCAATCACAGAATTACAAGAAAYGTAATTTGGTATGTGTGAAGGAGGAGACTAACTTCTATAAATATGCAGCAGCATCTACAGAACAAGGAGAGCAAAATTATTATTTGAGACTCTTCAACCATCAGGAACTAAGTCACCAAAAACTGCTTACCCCAACTCCTTTTCTCTCTCCCTCTCTCTTTTCATTTTTTTTAAGTTAGTAATTATTTTATTTCATGACAGAGTCTCTCAAATGATTCAGGTGTAATACAACACAAAGAAGAAAACATAACTTCCAAAGGCAAAACAACATTTAAATCCAATGGAGTGAAGCTAAATACTCCTTGAGCCAAAGATAACACTTTTGACCTCTACTGGGAACAAAAAGCAGTAATTTCACTTAAGACGAACRTTTAAAATTGTCTTCCTCTCTTGCATTGTTTGGTGGAAAGATTTTCCCACTCTTGACCCAGAGGTCCCTTGAGCACAAAGAAACAAACTACTGCAATAGATGCTTCTTGCAGGACTTTGCAATACACAGCTGTCCTACAAGGGGACAGATTCCTGGAAGTTCAGCCCATGCTGCCTTTCTATCCATTTAACCTGACACTGCAAAGCTTAAGAATAAGTTAGGCAGTAGGATTTTCTCTGTGAGTTGTTCTTGATAGTGTTCTTGCTCCAAGAAAACACTAAGTTAAATCAAGCTCAATCACAAATACAATTGCCTCAAGCAGTAAAAGACAGTAGCTTTACTTAGCAAATAGCCTGTAYGAACAAAAGCAAGCTGCAACAGAGTTTTGAAAGGCTGATACTACAACAAAAGCTATTTTTCACCTTTAAATTTAATTTGTCACTACTGAATTAGAAAAAAAAATAAAGCTTAGCCCTTTCAGGCAAGAGCTGTCCTTTGTTTCCCCCTCTGGAAAAAACAAACAAACAAGCAAAAAAAAAAAAAAAAAAAAAAAAAAAAAAAAAAAAAAAGCAGATGCATAGATGCCCTACAATCTGTATCTGGTCTGCCTCCAGTAACTTTTCCAAAAATTTCTGCATCTGATACAAGGGAGGCTGCCTCAAAAAAACTATGTTCTGACAAGGTTTGGGAAAATAGGTAGCTAGAAGATGAGAAAGAATTTGTGTGTCCCTGTTGAGCCAGAAAATATAGAATGACTTTTTTATTTATATAGGACTGCAGAGAATCTGCATGCAGGAGAGACTTTACAAATACTCAGCTGCAGGAAAAGCCTCAATCAGATCTCAGTTAATAAAAAGCATGACCACAAGGCACAAATCTATAAAAAAGCAGGATTTCACAAACAGAAGTATTCTGGCTTTTATTTTGTACCTGKTGCGACAGCTCCTGATCAGGACATCTCAGCTTTACTAAAGCACTTCTTCATTTCAAGAACTTAGGAGAACCCCAAAGAACACCCCAAACCTGAACTGTAGAGTCACTTCTCTCTCAGCCATGTGTTCTTTCTCTCTTTTCCCTAATAACATAAAGGTAGCTCCAAGTACATTGACATACAACATTTCTTATTTCCACTTAAGTTCACAAAAAAAGTTTTCCTTTTTGGATTGTTTTGGACTGCAAATAGGATTCAACTTAAGCTCAGTAGAAGCATGTACCTGTTCATCACTCACCAGAATGCTTTCTCTGCGTTACAAGATGAGGCTGCTGAACAAATACCTCTAGTTCTCTCAGTCTGTCAGGCACTTCTTTGAACACCTACAGCCCAGCAGAGATCAGAACAAAAACARTAAGAAATCCTACATCAACAGGAAAAAAAAATTTACTAGAACATGCAAAATATTCTCCTTTACGTTTGCTGCAATGGAATGGAAAGCTATATTTCACAGAGCTTTTCAAGCTTAACAATACTAAAAATGCCAAGAGGTACTCAAGAGTGTTATTTCAATACCTTCCAATGTCTTACCTAAATACTGGAGTCAAATAAAAAAACTTTTGTAGACAGGTCATTGTTTACATTTTTTTTTTAATACCGAAAGTACTGAAGCCATGACTCATTATTTGAATGCTTTCTGAAGGAATATAAGACACACAGCATAATATGCGGTCAGTGACAGGAAGGTAGAGAAATAGGRAATTAAACTAAAACAAAAAAGAGTTAGCACTAATCCCTACTGTAATGGAAACAAATTTGCCTGCAATTTTGAAGAGGTAGTGATAAAAATGTAAAATACAAAGGAAAAAAATCCTTGTTTCCATGGCACTGGAGGGGTAAGAAACATTTCCCTGAGCTATCAACAGTCCCCTCTTCTGACTAATTCTTACCTCCTGGATCCACACTTTTATCAAAACAAGTAATCCTAAATAATTTCCTTTTTCACATGGAGCTCCAGACTTTGCTTGAAAAAAAATTTGGTTTCACTCCAACCAATGAGATATTTTCACATGGTTWCCACTGAGACCAAGGAGTTGACTACAGTTTCTAATTTTCACCACTCATATTCAGGAAGAATCCCAGAGAACTGTCCAAAACTTTTCCTCAAATAACCTTACCTGAACTTCATTTGTTTTCTTTCTCAGCAGTTGTAACCATTTGGTTTTCCTATAAAGCAAACACTTATTTTGACACTGTCAAATTGCTGTCTTATGGTTTGCCTCAAAAAAATGAAGTATTTTCAGTCAAGCTACTTAGAAGAAAGTTGATAYAAAATATCTAAAGCAGTGGAGAACTCATGCTCTGATGGATAGATGTCCACTAGGTTTTCAGGTGGACATAGATTAGAAATTCATGCCTGTGGTCACATTTCCTCAGCATGCACATGCATGCATGACTTCCAAGATGTTTTCTGCATATCACATCTACATGGCAAGGAAAATAATCATTCCAAATACACCACTATTTTCCGACTATAGGTAATCAGTGTTGCAGAAATGCACACCTTATTCCACCTCACGTTGACAGACTGCAGGCTATCAGAAAGTTTGTCTTTTTCCTGAAGACCAACATTTTTATCCAAAAGCACTTCAGGTTCAGTTCTGTTCAGCCATTCCAATTTGTCTCCCTGTACTTCCATCTCTTCACTTAAGACCTAAAAGAGACAAGAGAGTTACAGGCTGAAGCTGAATACATATGTACTCAGTAACACCAGGGAGGAAAAAAAAAAAAAAAAGTTTTCCTCACTGGAAATATATGAGTGTTGACATTTTGAATTGTGTGATATATCAAAAAATTATTAAAACATTTATTTAAATATCAACATTTATTTCKTAGTGGAAAAGGAAACCCCTCCCCCCTCAAACTACAAACACAGTAGCCAAGGTGCCCACAGCCTCATATCACACACACACTGATTCTCATCTCACAAGATGCTACTGTTTGATCACCTCTGGATGTATCCCTGTATCCAAAAGGCAATACAGCATCAATCAAAATTACAGCCTGCCTTAGACTTTTATCTTTATATGAAAATGTGGTTAAGATCCTGCAAAAAGGCGGTTACTCTTGGACATACTTCTCACTGACTTTCCAGTAACTGTGCTATCATTTGCCCACAGACCACAAGCACTGCAGAGAGGAAATCACATTTTTTAAAAAAAAAAAAGCACTAGAACAAATAAACAAATGACAACAGTAAGCACATCATATCCATCCCATTTTTTATACTGTTACCCAAGTATTACAAGGCGTACATAGTAAAATGTCAGGAATACAGGCCTGGAAAGTGGATGGTGGATGAAGGGAAAGCAGTGGATGTTGTCTACCTTAACTTTGGGAAGGCTTTTGACMCTGTCTCCCATAACATCCTCAYAGACAGACTGATGAACTATGGGATAGGTAAGTAAACAATTAAGTGGACTGAAAAGTGGCTGAACTGCCAGGCTCAAAGGGTTGTGATCAGTGGCACAAAATCCAGTTGGAGGCCAGTCACTAGCAGAGTACCCCATGGGTTGATACTGGKGCCAATACTGGCACCAGTATCAACTTCATCAGTGACCTGGATGAAGGGACAGAGYACACCCTCAGCAAGTAGRCAGACAGTACACAGCTCAGAGGATAAACCAGAAGGCATTCAGAGGGACCTCTTCACACTGGAGAGATGGGCAGACAGGAACCTCATGAAGTTCAAAGGGAAGTGCCAAGTCCTGTCCCTGGAGAGAATGCACCAGTACCAGCTGGGGGCCAACTTACTGGAGAGCAGCTTTGCAGGACAGGCTCTAGGGGTCCTGGTGGACAAGCTGAACTTGAGCAAGCAATGCACCCTTGTAGCTAAGAAGGCCAACAGTATCCTGGGTTGCATTAGGGTGTTGCCAGCAGGTTGAGGGAGGTGATCCYTTCCCTCTACTCAGACTTGATGAGACAGCACATGGAGTGCTGGGTCCACTTTTTAGCTCCCCAGTATAACACAGACATAGACATACTGAAGCAAGTCTAGCAAAGAGCCACAAGTTTATTAATGGACTGGACCTCCTCACAGAATAAGAGGCTGCAAGAACTGGGACTGTTTAGCCTGGAGAAGAGAAGGCTTGGTGGGATCTGATCAATGCCTCTAAGTATCTGAAGGGAGTGTGTACAGAAGATGGGGCCAGATTCTTTTCAGTTGTGCCCAGTGACAGGATAAGAGACAACAGGCACAAACTGAAACACAGGAAATTCCATTTAAATGTAAGAAAACACTTTTTTTCCACTGAGAGTAGTTGAACACTGGCATAGGTTGCCCAGAGAGGTTGTGGAGACATTCAACAGCCATCTGCACATGGTCCTGTGCAACCTGCTGTAGGTGTCCTTGCCTGAGCAGGGGTTTTGGACCGGATGATCTCCAGAGGTCCCTTCCAATCTCAACTTATTCAGTAATTATGTGATTCTGGAAGGGAGTTTAGYACCTTGCTATGACAAGCACTATACCAAAAACATGTCTTCCATAAATTTATAAAGGTTTGTTTCAAGACAAATCAAATTTTCATTTTTTTTTACACTCTATATCCTCTTTAATTGGAGGCCATTCCAGAATCTCTATTTAGAAATCTCATTCTCATTCCCAGGTTATATTTATTCCTGACTGGTAAGTTTGTATCATTTGTTCTTGCTTCCCTAATACCAGTCTTTAATAATAGCTCCTCTCCCCAATGTTTTCGTATTTCTCACCATCCTATGCCCTCTCATTGTTCTTTATTTGACTAGACAAAACAAGGCAAGCTCTGCTAGTTTCCCTGCATATGAGAAGGGGTCTGAAAAGCCCAATAATCTTACCGTGTACCTATTCTACTATACTTAACATATGTAGCCACAACTATACCTGCTGTTCCTGCAAAGCTTTAGTAGGGCTGTCAAATAGGGTATTTAATAACACCCTACCTCTGTTTTTCCAGCAAATCCTGCTTTTTTGCCTTACCCTAATCCCACTTTCCACTTCAGGTATCCATTTATATTAAGATCGATGAGAACAAAAATTTAATTTTCATGGTAGCCAAGAAGCCAATACTCAATTACCATAAACTGGTCTAAATTTGATTAGACAAATACAACTCCAAATACTTTACATCACTTATACAGATTTGCTGGAAGTTCAAGTTTTTCCATCTGATTTGGTCTGGCAGTAGACTTTTTATTAAAATTGTTTTCTAAAAATGAACAACGAAATTTTTTGGATTCAGTGCTTCTTCTGGTCTTTAATAATTGTAGATTAGGAAAAACACACRCACACACGCACACCCATATTACTTAAAATGACAAAAGCCTTTACAGTTTGATGAAAGGTTAAATAAAATATTATAGATGTAAAACAAGGTATTAACCTGTCCAGTGACAATAGTGTTTACTTACTCATCTTTCAACAACTTATTTTGCAGGCAAGAATTTCTCAAGAGTTATTGAAGTTTCTAATATATTCTACTAAAAGCGCACTGAAATATTAACTTKCACTGCTATAGTTAGATCTTATTAGCACCATTTTAAAACTATTGGTTTTTTGTTACAATTTCAACAATTATAAATTAGGTCACATGGTGACACTAGCTTGAGTAAAATTCCAACTAAGTTGTATAGATCATATATTTTTTTCTCTATTTCTGAAACACAGCCACCATCTTCTGACTAGATTACACAGTTATCAACCAACCTGACCTCATTATGAGATGTTCCTTGCTTGGGTAAGTAATCTCACAGAACTGTTACAYACAGACATAATTTTTCTTGAGCTACTTGTCACTGTGAAAATTCTCCTGCCCAAAAAGTCAAAATTATGACACTTTTCATGAAATACACATGTACATACATATACACACACAGACACACTAATCTCTCTTGCCTTTAATTCTTGCAAATTTTCTTCGTGATTGAATGTAAATCTTGTATCCAGAGCATTTTCTACATTTTCCAACCAGCAACACAGCTCAGCAAGTTTCTTTCTGTAGTCTATCAGCTGCTGATTCTCACCTTTCAGCCTTAAAAACAAAACCAAAAAACCCACATACACTTCTGCAGAGAACTTGGCATGCCAGTCTTAAACTACTTCTTATGCAAGAGTTGCATGTCTTTCAGTGGCAACAGCATTTAAAGGGTTAATTTTAGTATTCAGAATTTTAGTATTYAGAAGATTCTTCTCTCATATTAAAATGCAAGATATTTTAAAATTAATACTACCACTTAAAATAGATAAATTCCAGTTCAAAAGTATAAAATAGACTTTTAAAAGTCTATAGAAAATATTAATCAGAAGTGACAATAATGACAACATCCTCTAGCCTAATCAATGTAAGCTACTACATTATCGCTTTTTATGAAAATATCAGAAATGCCCCTAAACTCTGCAAGGAAACTATCCCTTAACGTAACTTCTCAAACTAAATTAATGAAAGTGTTATTTCATTTTTAAATGCATTAGAAGACTTAAGGTATAATCATATCAATAACCTACAAAAATAACTATTCATTCCAGAGATTTATCCTTTAAGTTTCATTAACATTAAGGGGAAACTTTATATTCAGGTTTGCACTGAAAATTTGTGTATTTATCTAAGACAACCTTGCACTCCTACCTTTTGAAAGAAATTTAAGACTTTTTCACAATGGATTATCATTTTGTTTAGAATTTACCTGGCCAAACAGATAAAATAATTGGAAATGTAGAGCTAAGCCTCTTATTTTATAGTATCTTACTTGAATATCCACACTAAAAGAGTTTCAACCAGTATCTCCAAGACAATGCAAAATTAAAAATCAAAGTAACATATTAATGGTTCAAGTACTTCAGTCAGAGGAACTAGTCTGTTTCCCCTTCCCCTCTTACCCCCTGCACCTTCCACTCTCCCCAGAAAAAAGTCTGGCTTAGAAATAAAATGATTTTAAAAACAAAGGAAAATTGCAGAAAAGGAGTTGTTGTGGTTGTCGTTAGGTTGGTTGTGTAAAACACAGACTCTCTAAGCAGTCAATTGCAGGTGAATTTATGAGAAACTGGTTCTAGGAGGCAGTTCAAGAACAGAGGTCTGGATGTCAGGAAAATTCAGATTAACAACAGTATGCTAGAGAATGCACTGTCTCTCCCAGTCTTCTAAGCAAGATTCTCCGCATCACATCTGGTCAGACATGCAAATTTCTGATTAACTTATTACCTCTGCTGTCTGTCCATGACCTCCACAGTGATTGCTTTCCAGCGCCTATTCAATCCTGCCAGTTTCTCCTGCAGGAAGCTTCCATCTGTAGCCGAGAGTTTCTGTATAATTCCTTCCCCAGTTCTGTTCAATGCCAAAACACTGGTCTGATGGCTGCTGACTCCCTCCTCAAGCTCCTGTCAGAAATATGAAAGACACACAGAATTTTACTACTGACCTAAAGTGACTTTGATCTGCGGCTCATAATATTGAGGACGAATGCTGGGTGCATATTATTTTGCTAAAAAGGGCACTTAGAGACATCTTGCCTAAAATTGGATGCAGTTGTTACAAGTTAAGAGTCTGTTGTTAAATCTAGTTCAATTTCCTAATGAGCATCATGAAAGAAGATAATGATACAAAATAGGCTGCTGAATACTATTAAGATCAAAAGCAGTCATTTAAACCATCAGTATTAGAATCCCCACTCACTTTTGATTTCTTTCCTCTTAACGTGTAATGCTTTTTAACACTGGTAGCAGACGGTATGACTTTTTAACCAGTTCTTCTCATAACTCATACCCTTGACTATTTCTATAACTTTACAGTATTTCAGTAAGGATAACCTTTACAGTATTTTAGCAAGGATAATTATGGCTATGCTACTCTGGTCTCCAGACATCACAGAAAATCTATAAAACTAAGGGAAATCAGAAAATGTCAGGATCAAATCTTCAAATATCCTTAACAACTATAAAAAGCTTATATTTATATATTAGTATAAATTCCTTTGCAGCTACACCAGAAAGAAGACAATTCACAAAAGAGAAAGGAAATGCCCTAAAAGAAAACTCCAAGCAGCTCTGACAATAAGATACATTAGGTAGATCATACATTTCCTTTGTAACAGATATCAAACACCTGTATAACCATTCCTTACAATCCAAAAGAACAAAAATTTCATCTTCAAAGTCATGTTTTCATCTCCTTATTTAAAAAGGAAGCAAGATAGTTTCACCTAAGCAGTCTACTCTTTCATAATGTTTATCTAGAAAAATATCATGCGATTAAATTCTAGAACCAAAGTCAGAAACAATCAAAGGTAATGCCTAGAATGTCTATTACTGTCTGCATGTTTTTTTTTCTAGATTCTCTATTCAAGGCACCATACTGCAAAATTATATAAAATAATAATTTCTGAAACTATAATCAAAGTTGGTTTCAGTATTTTTTGATGAGGAGTAAAAAGTAAGTGAAATAACATGCTGTATTTCCTAATTGATGAACATACAYATTTTTAAAGCTGTATGTAATACTCTGAAATCTTAAAGATTATAAAAATGGTGCCAACAATTGAATTTTGAAATTATCTCAAACCCTTCCATACAAGCAGTCATCATTAAATCACATAGTAAAGCAGGGACTGTGATCTTCCCCTCAGAATCACTTTAAGCTACATTTGAAAAAGAAATTTTAAGTTGTCACTTTTTGCAGTATAATTATACAAGCTAGTTTCAAATCTATACTCTGTCAATACACAAAATCACAATGTTGCACAAAAACCTAGACTTTTTCCAATTTGCCTCTTTTCTACACAAGTTCTGCATACCTGCTGATGCAACCCAGCTGTTTCCAGCTCCAGGCTACCATCTGGACCACGGGCATCAGCTAATAACCCTTCAGCTTCTGTTATCCACTGGGAGAGGTCGCTGAGATCACAATGGAATTGCCTCCATGCCTCAATTGCTCTATCAAAACAACTGTTTGTAAACAAAAAAAATTAAAAAAAAATTTTTTTGTTTATTTTTTATTGTTTAAAAATTTATCCAAAGCAGTACAGAAAAAAAGGCTAAAATTTATGTACTATTAGTATTTAAGAACTGCTAATGCATACCACTTGCCTTGCAAAATACAAAGGCCCAATACAGCCCAGTTAACAAAGCCCCTGTACAGAAGACTTCCTGATACTGCGGTAGCTGGTAAAAGCCAAAAACACAGGCTCTCATTAACTTCCAGCTGAAAGGTGGGGGGGGATAGGGGGAGCATTCCTAGGCAAACTTTTCTTTCAATCACTAAGATAAATAAAGATTGATTAGCTGCATCAAGTTGGTCCGCAGAACCTTTTTTCTCTATTATAAAACAGTTCAGATATCAGACAGTGTGAAATATGAAATATGATTAATTGCTCAGGGGGCTTTTTGTTCATAAAACCATGGGTTGCTGCTGCCTGGAATCTAATAAGTGAAGGTGATTTTGATTACGTAGAACTGGCTGCGTTACCAGTGGACACGCATAAGTAGGTCTTATACAGTTTAATCACATCATTATTTTCCATGCATTTTGCTATTATTGCCATATTTGGAGTCTCAAATGAATGTGTAGCTTAACTTAAAAGGCAACATTTTCTAGCATGAAAAAAGCTGAATTACCACAATAGAAAAATTAAATAGTTATTTTAAACTAGCTAAAGAGACAGAGTTCCACACTACTAACAAACCAACAAGAACAGTACATGAGTATTAAGAAAGAAAAGCATTGTCAGAAAGATATACAGAGTGACTTATTTTCAATTTGTTGATTGCTAATACTATGTTAACATTGCAGAGAAAAAGTGACAGAAGTCTCAAAGGATACAGGACTCATTTAAAACAAACATGAGGTTCACATCAACCCCAGCAGGCTGGACAGTAGCCCACTCCAAATTAATAAAAATGGTTTTCTTTAAAGATAAAGGAGGCCAAGTCGTCTGCTAATCAGAGGGCCTCCACTGATGTAACAGGAGCAAAGATCAAGGTCTTATCTGTGGCCCATTTTTGTCTTAATTCCAACAAAGAGACCAGCAGTGCTGCACATACACAGATGCAATCTGAAATTAACAGCATAACATCAAAKTTATCTGAAACCAAATTTTAAAGAGTTACCATTCCATCTATTTTCTTCACTAATTAAATTCAGCAATTGTGGAGTTATTAGAGAGATTATTTTYATTCAAGTTATATCTTGATTTTAAATCAAGGCTTATCCATATTTCCTGCACACAAGGTTGTTTGTTATTAYTATTCACGTAGTTTAATTTTAAAGAACAAGAAAGCCTGAAAAATATGTATTTAAAATTTTCTGACCCTGTCTTCTAGGTTTCTGGTCAACTCTGCTTAACTGTGAAGCAAATGAGATTTCACTGACACTTACAAAAGAACAAAATTATTTTTTAAGTTACCAAAAGAAAAAGTCACAAAATAAGTCAAAACTTAGTGTGCCTCATACGTACAAAGAAAGTAAGTTGCTGAGATACGACATACAAACAGACACCAGATTCTGGAGGAGTCATCTCCAAATACGGCAAGTGACCRCTGGTAGTCAGCCATCTTAGACAATACCACCGACTTATATACCTACACATACACTAGTGCTCTGTTAAACAACTGAAAACATCAGCTTGTGTGACGTACTTTTCCTAAAAGCATCTCATCAAAATATGCGACCAAATGTGTTTGATAACAGAATTCCAGTGCTACAAAGCAAACAAACATGGCTAGACATTACRTTATACTCTATAGAACACTTGCATTAACTATCACTTTCTTTACATTATCATTGAAAAGCAAATACTGTAAAAGTAWATACACTATGAGCCTTTTCACTTAATTCTAGTTTTGTACAATCCCTTTCAGTCATTCAGTTTCTTATATAGCAGTAATCATAATATCTATTACTGTTTGCAGTTTGAGTACCATCAKCTTACTTAATGGTAATCCCTGAATTACATTAGATACTTTCACCATTACCAGTTTAAAACTCTTCTGTAATCAGCCTATGCCTTTCTGAGATACTTTCCCAAGTGCAACAAAGTGGTATTGAGTTTATTTTTTAACATTTAAAGATGATTTCAGATGAAAAGACATTTTCAGTGTAGAATATTTTTTGTACAGGACTGAGTGAAAAAAATAATGCTCAGTTTAGCTTGGTTTTCTTTCATTTTTGGGCATAACTGAAATTGTAGCTTTTTGATAGTCTCATTGAAAGGAAATTTTATATTTTACCGAAAAAAAAAAAAATCCTGTACTATAAAGTAAAACAATCAGCTTCATGAAAGCACCCAAAATAGAACTTGCATGCTAACTTGTTTCAGCATTCAGTAATTCTGGCAACTATTCTGTAATACTAAAACACTAAATACTATTTCCAAACTCTCAAACTACATTATTTGAGTACTTCTGTAAAACACTTATGTTCTTCAAATACATAAAATATTTACCACTTGGTCACATAAACTGGAATTCCCTGACTTACCACTTACGATCGTTGTACATCCTATTAATTCTGTCCCATTCTGCATTCAACTGGGTTAGTGCATCTCCAATTTGTATAGCCTCAGGTCCAGATGCTTCTAATATAACATCAGGCTGTTTCTCATGGATGACTGCAATCTGATCCCCAAGTTTGTCCAAAATGTCTTTTATGTTCTAAAAGCACAATAATGGCATAAACCATTAGTAAAGTTAACACTAGCAGCAAAAATACGTATACATACATATATATATATACATATATATATATATATATATATACACACACAGTATTTCTGAAATACTGTTCCAAAACCAGCATCTGCAGTAAGACTGAGACCACCAGAAGCACCAGTGGTTTATAGATTTAATCAGCTTTAATAATCCAGTATAATGGATATATGCCTGAAACAGTGTTTTTTTTTTTTTTTTTTTTTTAAAAAAAAAGGGGGGGGGGATGAAATATTTTATACAGATGATCTGTTTCTGAGGTAAAAATTGATACTATTTTTCTTAAAAATAGCATGATCTAACTTAGTTATTAAACAAAACCACCTGTGACATGAAGACATTTCACATATTCCTTCCTCACTTAAAAAAAAGAGTCACACAAGATGTATGACATCATTACTGTTTATATAAACTTTGCTGTGCACAGATTTAAAAAAACAAAACCTACATAAAAGACAAGGGATATGATGAACGACAAAGCTACTCAATCTATCTCAAATACAGTTGAACTACAACATGGCAATACCTTATATAAAACCAGACAGCATTTTGAGAATTCCTTAGTAGAGAGAACAATCAATCAAATGTGCAAACTATGAAAATTATTATATTTTAAATTTAGAATTTTTTTAAATKGTGATGTTTAATGTTCTATTTACTTTTTCTGAAAAGGTTTTCAGAACATACCAAACTTTTAAAATCACAGTGATATGAGACCTGAAATCTTTTAAACCCATTCTAGCATAAATAATCCTAATTGCACTTAAGGGAGCACATAAATGCAGTAAATAGGGAAGAGAGAATCTCATCAACAAAACAGAAGAATCACCCTGRCAAAGGCTGGCACCATTCCCCTATTTGTT
Source organism: Rhea americana (assembly GCF_003343005.1). Classification (NCBI taxonomy): domain Eukaryota; kingdom Metazoa; phylum Chordata; class Aves; order Rheiformes; family Rheidae; genus Rhea; species Rhea americana. The sequence goes on along the minus strand of NW_028185128.1, from coordinate 41,676 downwards.
TTTGAAAACAACATGAAAAGCCAAATATGCAATATAACTGTTTCTTGCAGCCAACCAGTTATGAAATGTAGATGCTCTCTCCTGTTCCTAGSCTACTAAACAGTAAAAGTTCAGGAAAAGGCTGAGCATGTAGCACATGGGAAGCTAGAAAGTGAAAGCTTGCTAGCTTCTTTTTCTTTCAGCTGCYTTTACAGTCACTTGCAAAGGAATTACACAGTATCAGGACACGCAAATGCACTCAAGAACAGAGAAAAGCTGTGAAGGCAGCTTCCTCTGTCAGAGAACCAGGCCAAGTAAGAGGTAACCAGAACAAAGAATAAGGTATCGGGGAACACATACAGAGCACATGGGCACCAGAAGGTAAGTACACAGCACAGGTAGAGAGAAAAGACTGTAAAATCCTGAAAAACTTTTTAAACAGACACACATAATGGATACAGAAACAGCTGAACAAACTCTAGGTGAGAGGCAAAGCATGACAAGCTGAAGTGCAAAGACGCATGAACCCAGCTATGCTTTCCAATCCACACAGATACATCCTCACTGCACCACACTACATGAAATTTCCAGTTTAAGTTGATCTTTTCTATGGAAATCTCTGTATCATGCTCCTTTGTGTGCCTCAAGTCAACCACAGGACTCRGACTTCTGCACATTTAACTTATATTTGACAGTAGGATTCACAATTTTCAAATATACTTTTATCCTCTCATTTTGAAAAAGTGCAAATTCTTAACAGCTTATGACTAATTGCAGGAGCAAGTGCACTGACTCAAAATGAGGAGCAGAATCACAGAATCAATTGAGCACATATTGGCGCTTTGCTAATCGGAACTGAATGAGCACTATTGTCTTGTAGCCTTACTCATAGTTTCATATTAATGTCAAGAATATCCCTTTCTTCCTGTACCCAGGTAACCATTCAAATATGACACAAAGAAGAACAGCCATATTAATGAGACCAAGGAGGAGTGTTTGGAGTAGATCATCTTCAGTGTTCATGTATATTACATGCAGGTTACATGACAGAAACAATGACAACTTCTACAATAAAAAAGAAAAAATCTCCGCCTACACCACTATGTTATGTAATTTGCAACATACATTGATTCAGCATATATTGAGTGAAAAGGCAGCTGCTAATAATCCTTTGGGGTTTTTCCGTTTGATTGGTTTTGTTTCAATATTCCCTTCTCCTCTCCCAATCTTAAGTATAATACATGCAGTACCTTCAGTGCGTCTTCCTGAGTTGAAAAATCCTCGTAGATGCCAGTGTTTAGCTCTGGTGCATTCAACAACAGTTCAACATCAGCCATTGCTAACAAGACTTTGTTGATCTCAACCAAGTATTCAGTTGCAAAAGGCAAGGCCCTAACTCCTGAGGCAAAGTGGCCTTTTAACCTCTGTTGGACAGGGATTACCTAAAGAAACATGAAGGTTTATATTTCAAAGAACAATAATTTTAAGAAAAAATATTCTAAATCAAAAGACTATATTCTGAATAAGTACTTTTCTACATTATAAGACAAAACAGGCCTTTATATAAAACAAACTTATATARTATCAGGAAGCTCTATGACCTATGAAGCACTGGAGTGGTTCTATATTGACAAATAACAAGTTAAAAAGCAATATATAAAATGCTTCAAAACAACTTTGGGGAGTTGGAAGGATGCAGACTGCTTTGTTTCCTCTCATCTTACTCTTACCCTTTCACAGAAGCTACACTTCTTGATTGGACGTGTATCTACTGTTGCCATCAAATGTGCTTCCTTGGCTATCAAGACCTTCCACTAGTTATCAGTTCACTGAAGAAAACTCATTTTCTTTCTACATTCTTCTCAGCAGGCATCCCCACCCACACTTCCCAAAACCATTTGGTAAATAAAGTAATGCTACACTGGTATTAAAACATTCATTTTGCAGGACTACCTCCTTCAGATCTTAGCAATTGTTATTTAGCCAAGTACCATGTTAGCAAATAAGAAAGCAAGGACAGTAATTCAGAGCAGCTTTTTCTTGGATTACATATGATACACTAGATCTGAGAAATGCATTCTGCATCTGCTGTAAGGAGTCATACTGTTGCCATGCCTGGCAAAGGTAGCACAGAGAGGCAGGTGAAGCACACGCTCTACAGATTGAAAGTAGTTTCTCGCTGAAAAGGTTTCTTGTTCAACAGGATCCCTTTACCAACTTTGAAAACAGCACAGTTTTTAAAAAGCAGAAATAAAAAAGTAAACCCACCTCCAGCTACTGAAGAATTTAAGCAATATCTGACTAAGTCACTGCACTGTACTCAGTGAATTTGAGTTGTCTGCAGGACAAAGTTGTAGAGGTACTCTTCTTTTTGTATGATTTACTAAAAGCAATAGCTGAGAATATACCTAAGTGTGTGAAGGTGTTAGGTTTAAACATATGTTCACAGTGTAAATAAGCCAGGGCATTCCACTTTGAATCAGCGTAGGCTGGGGATACATGCAGACAGTCAGCACAGCTGACAAGCAAGAAAATATTAAGCCCCTCTAACAAAGTTGTTTGCAAGCACCTGTCCCTATCTTTATTCTCCACATTTCTGAGCATCTCAAATATGTCATCCAAATTAACTGGAATCTAAATACATAGCCTATGSAGTTCAAAAGCAAAAAGGACTGCAGCAAAACATGTGAACTGGTAACACCATTCAGGACCTCATCTCATGCACTGGGTGCTCCTAAGGATGTTTTCTTAAAAGTACACAGACATCTTCCATAACTGAAACTGAAGACAGAGTTGTGCTTCCATAAGACATTTATCACAAAATACACTGTGCTCGAGTCATTCATTGCACACCGAAGAAATATGATATACACACACGTATCAAACTTAGTCCAATRAAATCAACTATTGCCTACAGAATGCAAACATCTTAAAATAATCAGCATTAACTTCTGATTTAATACCATTACAACAAGCAAGCTGCAATAAAATCACCCACTAGCACATATTAACATATGTGTAGTTACGACTTTAGCATCATGTTCCCTCATGCCCTCCAAAGAAAAATTTTCTTGGAATGCTGTATGTGTTTTGCCAGCTGCCATCACTGAAATTTGAACCAAAAAGCCCAACACTTAGATACTGCCAAGATTCTCCCGTGGAAGGAGATGCTCTAGTTCCGAAGATATCACGCAAAGTAAATGCAAAGTAAATGCAACTGAAAATACCTTTTCTCCAGTAGCACAGATAGTGTTGAACAAGACTGGGTTAGAACAAACACCAGTATGTCTGTTGCAGCTCAGCAGCWTGCACTGTCTTCACAACGTATTTTTGCTAATACTCCAACATGCCAAAAGACCCATTTGCACACAGGCAGGTGTCCCGAATCTGGACTTCACCCAAATAAACAAGGCTCTAGAGTTATTTTATTACTCTATTTCACACACATTGCTCGATCCACCCATCATGAAAAACTCACATGAAGTTTAAACAGCATCCCCTAGCATGTGGCACACTGTCTTCCCACTTGTTGATAATGCTGACATCTATTGAAACTTTTTGTTTTCTCAATAGCACCACACTGGGCCAGGTTGCTGCTCTTTCGCAAAGCAATGAATTCCTCCTGATGCTGTTCTAGCCCCTAATGCAGTTCCTGCAGAGCACACCTAATTACTAATTTGCTCCAGCTGCTTCCAGTCACAGAAAGGTTATTTCCTCCTTTCACAATCATTCTTCTCAGGCTGAACATATGTAACTGTTGTAAGCAAGTTACTGCCTTATTGCAGTTGAGTTTTAAGAGTTTAGCTGTTCGTTACCTTTCATTGCAGACTGGCAGCTTCTAAAGCACAACATAAACATGACTAGCGAAGGAGTAGGACCTTCTGATATCGTTGTGCTTCATGCAGCGCACAGACCTAAACCTCACAGAACTTGGCACTTTCTAAAACATACAAGCATTCAAGTTTTGCTTTCTTAAGCATCCATAAATACGGAGTTAATCAAAGATTTCTTATGAGGAAAACTGACTGGATGATCTAATTGTCCTAATCTACTTTAATTTCATAGGTGAGAGAGTAAGCTTATTAACTATTTTATAATTCACTTTCTTCATTCAAAAAAAAAAAAAAAAATCCTAGGAAAATCTTAGGAAAAAGTAGAACTAAGGAATACCTAGTAATAAGTGTACACTCTGTAAATAACAGCTCTCAACTAAAGCTGCTAGAAATAATTTTATTTCAGTAGCCAAATAAAAAGATCCACTCTCTCCCATCTAGTATGACCTGCAACTCAACATTTGGTTTTAGGTTTTCCTCTTCCTTCCCCAGTTTACACTTATACTTTACACATTCTGAAGCAAAACCTAAAAAATARAAGATTCAACTTGGGCAGACATTCTGATTTCCTTTTAAGTGCATTTTGGAAGATACTGTCTTAAAATTGACATGAAATTTTATAGTTTACCTTATGTTTTTAGTAAAAGTTTGAACCAAAAGTGTTTACCCAATCTAATCTCAGATTATCACATATTAGTTGCCATCTTTGCAAATAAACCACCTTTTGATTTGAAAATGCCCACATATTAAACCATTCCTTGCCCCTTCTCTCTCAGCACTCAAAGTATTTCATAGCCAGATTTCTGGAAAAAGTTTTTATAAAGCCAAAATTCCAGGTCTATTTTATTTGTTCTTCTGTGTTGATTAAAGCAATCAGTAAGCAATCCATTTGAGAACAACAAAAATTAATGGTTCATATTTAAGTAATGCAGAACTTTCCCCATAAAAAGCRTAATAGGCAAATAAACATGTTTTCTTTACTATGGGCATAATACTTCAACAGCCTTCAAGATGGTATCTGTATTCCAGTTTACAAGAAAAATAGCACTGTGTGCAATAGCAAATTCACTCACCATCTGCAAAATGATCATTTCACATCAGAACAGTTTCCAAACACCTGGGAAAAAATCTCTCAGAAACTTAAGTCAACTAATTACCTCTKCAATTTAAGGTTTATTTTTTTCTTCTCTTCATTCCCAGCTAAGTCAGAACAGAGCAATTTAAATACTAAAGCAAGATTAGAAAAGAGAGAACTCAGAGATGTACCACATCACTGCAAACTTCTGATGCAGGCTTTTCTGGTTATTGCATGGGTTGCAAAACAGAGATTATTCAAAAAGTACCTGCAAGGCAGAACAGTCACCAATATTTCACGCACACTTAACTTCATAATCCACAAAAATAGTATACATGATCAGGATTATTTGTGATCTACCTACTTGTAGCAAATGCATCTATTGACATGTATGACCTTTAAGCACCATAAACAAATCATCTCCTTCACACTCACTTGCAAAAAAGTAAGTAATATTACACAAAATCTTAATTGAATTCTTCTCAGSGTGGCTGCTGAAGATCTGACTTCCCTACCGGCTTTGTTCATTTCAACTGCTAGTGTCTCCTCCCATGCCCCGGATCCCCTCCTCACATCAAGGGGAGGTGTCAAGCCAACAGCACACCAGGAGGCCAGGATTTCATTTAATGTTTCTCAGCCACAAGATGAGATGAGCAGGAAGCATTGCAGTTTGATTTTTGGCAGTCTGAGATACCTCTGTATACTCCCAGGGTTTCCCCCKCCCCATCATTCATCAGGCATCCCTACTGATCAAACTCAATGGGGGAAGTGAGAGAGAGAGTCCTCAAGTACAGCTTAGAAGGTAAAATTGGGGGGAGGGTAGTCATTTTAAAAAAATACAGCATTCCTCGTAGTGATAAGGATGAGTCAACTGTTCGTTCTGAAAGAACAACAACWGAGTCCATCTGAAATTATCTATTCTTTTCGGGGAACACTTATTTCTCCCTTCAGAAATGGTATGGGCCTTAAGGAGAGAAGAGAGAATAAAGGAAAAAAAGGCAGGGAGGGTAGCAGAACCTCAGGGCACAAGTGTTCAAGATCAATTTGTAGAGCAGATAAGAGAACAAGCCACAAAGTAAAATACGGTCAGCTGAGGCAGGTTAGCTTGCTACACAAATATTGGAAGACTGGAGGTGCAAACACGTGAAGCAGAAGCACCAGTTTCAAAATTTCGCAGCAGTAACAAAAACTGCTCTGATCCCTTTCTGAAAACTCAGCTGATTCAGCCAAACTAGAAACTACATCTGGAAGTATAAGGATGTTTTTATACAGTATAACTAATTCTGAGCAATGATAACATTTCCCCACCAACAGTCTGGTAATTGCTATTATAACCCATATTTACATAGTATTCTGCATTCTGTGCCCAGATACCAAAATGCAATAATTCAGGAATTCACTTTATCCAGCAACACGAGGGATTAGCTTCAGGACTCAGAACATCACTAAATTTAAAGGACTTTATAGGAAGCAAAAGAAGATCAGTCAATCTGCGTGAGATGAACAGTGTTCAGAAGGGCCAGTCTGTGGCACAACTTGTTTGTCCTTGTTGGCAAGGACCCATCCAGGTGCACTTTTCTCCTTTTTAATCTGCTGATTGAGTCACTCTAAGCAGCTGAGGGTCAAATAAATACTGAAAACAGGTTGTTTTACTTCAAATGTCTACAGACCCCCATTTCTTTCAACCAAATTTCCTGGCATCAATCAGGTTCCTCCAAGGAGCTCATGTGCATGATCTTGTTCATTGTTCCACAATGAACAACAGGAGCAACTACTGGGGATCCAACATAGCAGTTAGATAGCAGCTGGTAATCAGACCCTGGGATCATCTCTGCTGCCCAGCTGTCTCCCATGCACTACATAGGAAGCTTACAATTACTCTCTGCTACAGGTGTATGGCAATCAGAGGCACCTGAAGCCATGTAGCACTGCAGCTGTGAACAAGGAGCATCATGTTAATATCTCACAGCACATGGGACCAGAGCATTCCACCCTCGCATCCTGATTAATCGGTCCTGAGTTAAAAAGTTACAGAGCAATCATAAACAGATTGATTGGTTTTAATTATGAAGCTTCATAACCAGAAATTGAAAAGCACTTAGCCTGCCTAACCCCCAAGCTTGTCCAAGAAATTACTTACTCCTTCACAAGACTCCTCACTGTTATTGTCTAAACTATTGAAGTAATTACCATGAAGCCAAAGTGTTTTGAAGGATGAAAAGGAGAAATTAAAATATATATATCTCATATAACCTTCATTCCATTCGCTTTATGAGAAAAATAAATAATAGGCAATAATAATAATAATCTCATTTACCTGTAGTTTTTGTTCATCTTCCACTCCTTGCAGCCCTGAGAGACTGTGTTCAGCCTCATCCAGCCACTTAATTAGACTACCATGTTCCTTCTTATACTGTGAAAACACCGGAGAGAGTTCCACCACCTGCCTCCTTTGAAACGACCTACGCTCCTACAACCCAATATATTAGGAAAATACAGTATGAGAAGAGAGAACTGATGTAGAGCTAGGTATGTCTTATTTATCCAAAAAACAAAACAAAAAAAAACCCACTAAGGAATTCACTTGAAGAAGCAAATTCCAAATCATGCAATGATACAAAGCATTTAAGAAAAAAAAGACCATCTATTTCTTGATCTACAGTCAAGTGTATCAAAGTAGTTACAAAGTTCACCTTAATAGTTATACCCTGCCTTTGACCTACACATCATCTTTCCAGCTTGAATACAAGCTGTGCAAGTAAGCTGAAAGGAGGAGAAAGATATGGATCTTGTTTGTTCTACACAAACATATTATATATGGCACTTGTATGTAAACTCCACAACATACTAGACTTAGCAATTGTTGATAACACCCACTCTAAGAGATGAGGGGAATTCATTGGCAGACTCGCATTCACTTCTATCTCTTCTGCAAATAATTCCATAAATACGTTTGTGCACACACGTCTGAGCAGTCACTGTTGCACACCCCTGTATGACTGAGATAAAGCTTTGTAGGAAGACTGGTAAAGACAAAGTGAAGCAAATGCCCTATTATCTACACTCAACCATGTAAATACACATAGATTGGCTCTCTGTGAAGCTCTGAAAAGGACTTCAAAACAAATTAAAAAAAAAACACTCTGGAATAACATAATTCATATCTTGGAACTGTAAAGATTCAAAGAGTCAGAACGTACGTATGCTTATTTTACCTTTCCTAGGGAATTTTATAAGCTAAAGAAAGTCATAAACAGATTGTAAATTGGCTACCAAAAGAAAGACTGTGTCAGGAATGAGCTGTAACTGTAAAAAATTATCATAATCATACCTGTACACTGTTGTACTTAGTCTGCAAAAGCAACAGCTGTATGTGAATCTTCTCTCTCTTATTGTCCTCCATAGGCTGCTGTAACAGTTGCCCTCCTCTCTGTAAAACCTCCTCAATCTGAGCTCTTTCTTGATCCACCTAAAATTACAAAGGTCATCTACAGAAAGCTCAGCTATGGTTTCCAAAATGAATTTATCATTGCCCAGATATTAATAGTAACAGTACCAAGTTTTTTTTATTACTCAAATGTCAACCAAATAAATCCAAGCACAGACATTCTTCTCCGTAACTACCAAATCCTAAAATCCTCTTTAGTCATCCTATAAAATTCACAAAGTGATGCCCTGCAGGAAGCTCACTCAAACAAGCAGCAGTTGCCAACCACAACAGGAGTACACTATGACTTCAACTCCATTTATGACTTCTTAATTATTCAAAATACTCCTTGAGAATAATAAAAAATAAAAGCAGAACAGCAAGAAAATAATAAAAATGGTACAAAGGGAAACATATGTTGGTTTTCCCTTGAAGGGCTTTTAAAATTTTTTTCTGTGTAATATACATGCTATTTTCAATTGACTTGTATTCAGTTTTACAGTTTATTTAGCTTATACATAACAAGGTAGATAAGATGGACTATCAGGACTTTACCAAATTTGGTAGCCAGTAAGCCTATTGTGGTCAAGATGCAAACAAAAGTATGCAAGTTTTATACAGGTGAATAGCATAGCCCAGATTAGAATCTAGAAAAAGGAAAATTTTAATCAAAGTTCCCATTTCCACTTGTCACGAGCCATATTACAGCACTCTTATTTGCACCTGAACTCACAAACAGTACCATCACATTTAGCTGACCTATGTACTGTGATTCAATATATAATATTAACTAAAAGTTAAATTAAAAAAGATGTCTACCCAAGACTCTGGATCAGAGGAGTAAACTAACTGTCAACTACATAGTAAAATCTCAGCTGCATTAAGTAATCATTGCAATAGAACTCCAACAGCTAAATACCAAAAGAAAATGCTTTGTATCGTGTTATTTTTACAGGAAGCATACCTTACAAGCAGCTACTTTAAACAGAAGAAGAGAGAAGGGCAATGAAAACTATAGTTCCCTACATGTAGCAGATTTTACAAAATCACAATGAAAATATAGACTGAAATAGGACTTGTTACCACTTGGCACCAGCCAAGGACAGGCAGCAGCTACGGGGAAAGCGTGCAGAAAWTCTGCAATATTTTCAACAGGCTGGAAATTCCCTTCATTTTTGATTCCTAGATTTAAATAATTTTCTCAGAAGAATTCCTCTGAAGTCAGGAAAAATGTAACATTGAACTGAACACAACAGAAAGATTTAAGGTTTTCCTTCTTCCAGTACTCACAAACCTTATCATCTTCCTCACTCAACTCCAGGTGTTTTTCCACAACCTTTAACATGTTCTGTATGTCACTCTCAAATTTGTCCAGGTCTGGAAAAGATACTCTGACTTCACGGGGCTCTGACGTGACAGGAAGTCGTTCTTGTCCAACAAGCATCTGCAAAGCAAARTAAGAAGTTTTTCAAGATGAGATTTAGTCTGACATGTCATACACATTTCCATGGAGTACTGGTTTAAATCATCAACAGGCATTCCAATTTGTAGGACCACCAGACAGCTGTATAATAAAATTGCAAGAGTTGTTTGATACAACACTGACGGTTAGCTTGGACAAGCATTGACTGATACCGCCAAGCTTCTACCTTCAACCCTTGTCTTAAAACAAAAAAGAAAAACAAACAAAACCAAACAACCTCCAGTCACATTAGCTTATGGTGTCTGGTCTGTCATTCAAATAAATATGTACTATAATATTACCTTTTTCTGACTCCTTATAATATCTAATTATTTGTAAACCTTCCCTTGCAACTCAAGTCAGCGCCTGCTGCTTAGGTAACTCAGAAAGCAATTATCAAAAATGAGTCAATCCATTTTTAGTATATAAAGATCTATTACTAAACCAGGATCAAAAATAACAAAATTCTGTTTTAACATACAAGGATCTGTCCCCAAAGTTATTTTTAATTATTTTGGTAGATACAACACAGGCATGTTTTGTGGCTCTCTCCTCCTCACCTTGGCACTTTTGATGTGTTGAGAGACCTTCTCAAAGTTACGGTTTAGTTCTGCCAACTTGGGTTCAACAAGTTCACGACACGACACCCCTCGACCATTCATTAGGATAATGGCCTGATCACGCACATTATAGACTCGCAGACTAACATCATCTAATTCAGATGTTAAACGCTAAAAAGTGGAAGAAAAAGCAAATAGTTATGTTAGGGAAAGGGCTGAAGGGTGGGAAGGCAACAAACTTGACTTGATTTTGTTTAGAATCCAAAAGTGGTTATCTGACATCTTCCTCCTTAAAAGGCAACACTTCCTACCTTCACAGTTTCCTCCTTTTTGCTTGCTGGCTTTTTCTCAATCTCATCCAACAAGGCTTCAGCCTGATACAGCCAAGTACTTATGTGGGCAACATTTTCATCAAAGATCTCCAGCTGGCTCTGATGATTCTGGAAATGGAAGGGGCGGGGGGGGGAAGTACATCTATGTCATCTATGTGAGAAAAAAACTCCTGCTTTCAACATTCTGAGTAAAAAGGGAATCAATGGAACGAAAGCTTTATGGATAAACCTTGGAAAGAAACAGTGAAAATTATATTGTACATTTTACCTTCAATAAATATTTACAAGAATTCAATTTTCACTCTAAACCTTCCGATATTATTGTTCCTTATTCACAGGAAGGGAAATAGAGAAGTAACTGACATAGTTTGTCCAATAAATTACAGTCAGACAAGGTATTACAACATTATAATCAGACTACATCATCTCTCTCGGCTGATTTTTTTTTTCCATTTTTCTTTCTCTTGTTTCTCTAAAAAACAACAAAATATGCACCAAAATTAGAGAAAACTGATAGCTAACTTTTGAAAAGAAACAGTGAAACTGCCTGTACTCAAAGTCAACATAACAAAAATGATTCACAAAACTTTTTTTTTTTTAGTTATGACTAGCAGATACAACAGTACCTGTTATGTATGATTGTTTTTCTGGGGGAATACACCAGACCCACAAATTGTGATTATATTTTACTTATTCCATTAAAGTATTTATTCCTTTTAACAAAAATTTCCACATTACAGATATACTAATTAGGTCTGCTTTCATATCTAGTCAGAAATTGTAAGGTTACATGCCACCAACAAAAACAAGACATTAAGACATTATTCTCTCCTTCTGATAAAAGGAAATCCCAACATTCTCACAGGAGGAAGAAACTAATAAAAGTACCACTAATACTTTTTTTTAAAAAAAAAAAAAAAAAAAAAAGAAGTATGCCATAACAAGGCTAGGTTAGGACTTGCACATTAATTTTCAAGAACGCTTTCTACATGTGAAACCTGATCAGATTGGGGACAAAATGAATAAACAACAGTAGAAAGCTGTAGCAGCAGCTACATTTAGCTAGCAATGTGACACAACTATTAAAAAAAAGAAGGTGCAGCTATAGGATATATGAGAAGAGATGTTTCAGGTAGATACAGCGGCAGTTCTGTCAGTCAGATCCTCCATGAACGGACATCAGGAGGGCTATGGCATATTTCTGATCATCCACACAAAGCTATCAAATTCAGACAACTACCAGGATGATCACTTGAGCACAGAGCTTATTACACAAATAAAGAATGGTTGAGTTTTGCTTTTTTAGCTTAAGAAACCAAAGGAAGGAGAGGAAAGGGGGAGAGAGACAGGCTATGATTGCTCTTGATATCAACATCAAGAAATGTTTATCTTCACCTACAGAAAGAACAAGTTAATGTAACAGATAAAGTCAGCACAAGAACAAAGACTTATAACCAGACATAAACAAAATTATTTTAGAAGGTTTTTAATTGTATTTCTGCAGCTTCAACCCATACCAGTGGTTTCTGACAGTGGAATATCATAAATGCCTCGACAACGAAGGAATAATCTTAATTATCTGGAAAACATCAGGCTGATACTAGCATTGTAGATTGTTTCATGTTTGTTTAGCAAAACGTACAGCCTTAGGCTGTAATACTGGTAGTCTTCCATTTACTCAGCCTAACTGACATTGTGGGCCTCAGTTCAGGAGTCAGCACATGCTTTAACACTCAAAGTTGAATGCTGTCCTAGAGAGCAATAGGCTGACAGAGTCCCAAGTGCTTTGCTGAACAGAACTAGGAAGTCACCAAATGTCTGTTAAACAGTCATTGAATGGGCCTTGAGGAAGGTTATCAACACAGAAAACTGCCCTGTTCATGCGGGAACTGGCAGAGGGTTTTCTTCCAGGCTGAATAAGGAGAAGCAGCCCCATGGAACCCAGTCTTGTGGAGCTAGTTCCTTTTGTTTTTCACTCTAAAATAATAAATTAATGAGATTATAAGAATTTACATAGGCTATGTTAACATAAGATCCAACCTCTGAACTCTTGGTTAACCTGCTACTGAAGGAAATAACGTTTCTATGGTGCTTTTTCTTCCTTCCTTTTTAATTTGGCAGAATCAGCTATTACCAATTAAGGACTAACCCACTAAAAGTTTTCTGAACACCTGTTACACACCATAACCCACCCAAGGCTGTGTGCAGTGGTAAATGTCTTTTCAAGATAATTTAGGAAGTGACTTCTATGCACTAGGTTTGGGAGGATGGTAGAAAATAGGTAACAGCAAACGTAGCTGGACAAACAAGGCAGCGCTATTGGTGTAGCTAAAGGGAAGAGATAAAACGTTAACAAGCATGAGGGACAAGGAGATGCACTTGCAACTAAGCACCGAAGACTAAAATGTGATGATATACAAAAGTGAGGGAGAAAAGGAAAGGCAAGGAAGGTAAGCCAACAAATAAGAATGGTGTTCACTGAATGTAGATTTTTCTGGATTTTTTTGATGGGGGAAGAGAGCTGACACATGCATATGGAAAACAGGAACTCATACCAAGAAGTCTAGGGAATGTAAGAACCCAGGAAAGAGTCCTAGCACTGATGCCAGAAGGGGGGGGGGAAATAATAAAGACAATTGAAAGTAAAATTAAATCAACAGCTTTATTCTCTAGAAATAAGCAGGTTACTTCCCACTTGGCTAAGTTAACTGTCTGCCTGTGATATTTACATAGGTTTATCACCGCAGCACCCAGACTGAGAGTTTTTATCTCCTACCCATTAAGTACTACCCACTGCTACTACTCAGCACACAGTATCAATGCCTATCAGCAAGCAAGAAACATTCACAGAACAACTTCCCACCTTCCTCATTCGATGTTCCTTTAAGTCCATGAGGCACCATGGAAGCTTCACATGACAGCAAAGCAAGACAAATGAAAACTGTAGCTCACCCTGAATGTTTTTGTCACACACACAACTTACCAACAAAGTGTCACACCAGTCTTCAGTCCAGGTCCGAACTCTGCTCCAGCCAGCATTAAGGACACAAAGCTTCTCCTCCAGGCAAGTCTCGCTCCCTTCCACTAAGGCCTGGAGCGCAGTACAGCTTTCCGTGATGCTCTTCAGGTCAGCTTTCCTCCTCTCCAGCTCTCTCAGCACATTCTGAAACAAGAGGAACCAAGCACAGTACACTGCAAACTGCTCAGGATCACAAAGATACAGGAGCCAGATTTTATTTCCATGGGAAACAAAATAGTGTAATAGATGATCTTCACAGSAGAAAATCTAAGCTATGTAAAATCAGCTTCCATTTATGCTCACTCTCAGTAGACATAAATCTCTTTTTTTAAAAGCATAATGCAGATATGTGTCCCAAGTAACATAGCTTGGGACTTTTTGTTTTTTTATGCCATCTTCACAGCCTCTTTTTGTTATGTAGGTATTTAAAACAAATACATCGGATTATAGATGTAATTTTTAAAAGTCCTTTTTCATAGTCATATGCCAGAGAGAATTCAGTCATCAGAGATGCCTTCCATCTGTCAATACCTTTTTGCACTGATGTACACTTATAGTTGGTAATAATAAGAAAATGGTAGGCTGAGCCTGAATGCTTTTGCAAACACCCAACACCTGTTACTGTGTCCATTTATTTGCTTACTAGATATTACCAAAGCCTAATTGCTTAACTAGCTACACTTACATATACAAGAAAGAATACTTAGCTCAAGWATTTTTTTAAGCCAGCTCTGATTTTAAATAGTTTTGTTTATCTAGAAAAGTGACCTTCTGTGCAGGAATGCATGTTTAACATAGAATTCAAATACTATACCATCTCTTTAATATTAGTAATTGATTAACACATGCCATACAAGATCACTGATAATTATTGATATTACCTGACCATTTAAAAAGCTCTTTCATGTCAATAATTGCATTCTTTCACACACCATTCAATCACAGGTAAGTATCTGGAATTCCTTTAACATCCTCTTCTCCATTAAATAATTTATTAACTGCAATGTATCAGAGAGCTCAGTACTCAAGTTACTACATTACAGACTTGCCTCTGGAAAACCTTATGACAGGAGGGGCACCTTTATATGTAACAAAGAGTTTGGCCTCCTGATGGTACAGCATAACAGTTCATGAATTATTTGCATTGCTTACAAAGGTATAGTAAATATACTTCAGTAAATATTTACATGCCCATTTGGGATAAATTTTAAGGAGACTCCCACAGCACAAATGTACTGCTAATTTTTAATTCAGAGTGAAAGAGGTGAGATTAGCTTATAATTAGCTACTTTTTAAATTTTGTATGCTTTTTTATTTTACTAATATTGTATGAAGACCTACTGCAAAAGAAAAAATGTGATGGAAAACAGAGACTGGAAAAATCAGTACTGCTGAAGTGTATCAAGTGACATTTGCTGCTAATTCCAACTATTACATACACAAGTTTCTGCAATGTGAGAAAATACGCACTTTGCTTTAGAATAATTAGAACACATTCTTTTGCTTCTACGAAAAGTTCCAAATTAAAGATAAAAAAATAAGCACTTATTGGAGCTTTCTCTTTTGCAAATTCACAATTTTGACGACCAAGTAGACTGTTAGTGAAAAGTTATAAACTCCCCTTTCCATTAAAAAGTCAGTATATTTTCAGTTCACTCTACTAATAAAATTTTTGATAGAGCAGAAAATTTTATTTACTGAAAATGAATAAAACAGTACCTATGAACTCTGTTAGAGATGCAATAAACTACTTAGATACCTATTAATATCAAATATGCTGCAATATCTTTACTATTTCACTGTTTTTTTAAGTTCCTGAATTAAGATGCCTGAAATGAAACTGATCAGCTCCTGTAAAGTACTGCATATGATCTACTGAAAATACTACAATTTCATTATGCAAGATATTTTGGAATAAGCTACAAACATTTAAATTCTCAGTCTCTTCCAGATAGTTTTGCCATAATGTTAAAAATAAAAATAATAAATTATTCTATATATTTTTAAAGCTTGCTYACCTTAGCCCAGGCAATTTCTGAATCCAGATCAGAAAGCAAGCTCTCTGAAGTGGACTT
The DNA here is from genome assembly GCF_003343005.1 of Rhea americana. NCBI lineage: Eukaryota > Metazoa > Chordata > Aves > Rheiformes > Rheidae > Rhea > Rhea americana. The sequence continues at coordinate 25,914 of NW_028185128.1, read as the reverse complement.
CTGTACTAGCTCAGCCTCAGTGGTAGCAAGCCACTCTGACAAAGAGGCCATCTCTTTCTTCATTTTTCGTGCCAGCTGGGATGCTCTTTCAAGGTCTTGTTTCCCTTCAGTTACCTACAAGAAGAGACAACAGAAATGATCGAAAAATTAAAAAAAAAAAAAACACCACCACCACAAACAACAACAACAAAAAAGTACTAGCCAGATAAAATATCTACTTAATTATATACAATCCTGGTATTCTAAAACTATCTTTCACTAGGGAAGGAACCTGAAAAGGAGAAAAGGTTATAAATATCTGCATCTTACTATACAAAATAGAATGCACACAACCAGAATAATTTTATATTAAGATTCACTAAAAAGAGACACAGAAACATGCATGCCACTTATTTATACTTAGTAATCGCCAATTTAAACTTTGCCCATCATGAGCCTTAAACTAAACAGATATAGAATCCAGTCAGTCAACTGTTACATATGTAAAATTCATTTTCTTTTGGTATATTTTAACAGATCTCATGACAGGAAGCTGTGAAGAAGGAGAAAAAAAAATACTGAAAAGCTAGTCTGCCCTTGAAAGATGTCAGTAAGGATAAGGAGAACACGGAATTCAATGTTTATTGCAGTATTCTAACTCACACTAACTACACAATTAGTCTGGTTTAACTTGAACATGGATTTGAGAATTAATCCAACCATGGAATTCAGAATTGATTGGTATTTCCAAAAATTATCCTCCACCTCAATTTAGTGTTTGCATGTATATATTCAAAATCATACACTTTTTGAAACTCTAAAAAGTAAAATTAGGACACATATACACAACCATAACATCATACCACAAACAACCTGCCTATCTCTCCCCAATTTCTTGTCCACATGCTTTATGAGCTATAGATATACAGGTCCCACTGGAATCCACACCTTTCTGAATGCTCTCCACTTCATAATGATAAAATGTTTCAAGAGCCTATTTTTAGATGTTCCTACAATGTAATTTGGCCATTTCACAGCTTCACTCACAGAACACTTCACAGCCCTCAATCTGTTTGGACTTCTGTCTTAACTTAGGGACGAGGGGAAAAAAACAGATCTCCTATTCCCTTGCCCCAGCAAAGGTTAACCCAGTTTTTAATTATTTCATTTGGATAAATAACTGTTCCATTATTAATAAAATTACCCAAATCCATATTTAGTGCAATTCTTGGGAAATGCACAGTTAACTGCTTATTGAAATTTCATACTTCAGAATACATTAAATAGATTATGATTAGAAACTATCACAACACATCCTAAAAATATATATATTAACTTCTCACATGAAGAACCAACCATAAAGTATCCTGTAGAGTAGTTTAGAAAGCATAAAAAAGCTTCTGTATTATAACTAAATATCATGGAGGTTTTTTTTGTTCGGTTGTAAGCTGGTTCACAGACAACATGAAAATGCTGCAGTGCACAAACACTGTAAGAAGCAGCAGGTCAGCTTTGACAGAAGGCTGAAAGCTTTATGAACCTTCCTACATTCAAGATACCTATCTTCAAAAATACTCTGTGATCACAGGGATCTTGCATAACTACAAGATTGTTACGTGTAATCTCTGAACTGATTGTTCTGGGATGCGGAAACTAGCCTATACAATATCATCTGCAGAATCAGAAACTTAAAACAGCACCTGACTTCAAAATAATGAAGAAGGGAATTTTTATGTACATATATGCAATTTTTCTCACCTGTGCCCCCAAGTCATTGTAAAGAAATTTCAATGCTGTTAGTTGTTCATCCATTCCTTTGGGATTATCTGTCTGTTGCTTCTGTACGATTTGCCTTCCTGTCTTGATGACAGTTTCAACCTCTAATTTCACCTCACTGAGGGTTTTATAGAGCTTCTGAAAAACAAATATTCATGTTAGTGATTACTTTAGAGTTCATAGTTCAGGTTTTCCCATTTTGCTTGATTTGGGGACCTGCAGGGAACCTGATCCTCAGCATGCACTTGAGCTGTAAACTATGTATTAAGAGCAAAGTAAAACAGGTAACAGTAGGTAATGAGAAAAATATCCGCCAAATAGACTTCAAATACCTGACAGTTAATATTTTATTCTATTTAAAAAATTTTATAACAATATATAAATTTTATTCCAATAGTTTAGCAATGTTTACTCCATAGCATCATCACAGTTGGCAGTGCTGACCCTGTGATCTGTGYTTGATCTTTTGTGTAGTATTTTAACAGAACAACTATGAAAAACCAAGCAAACTTCCCCCTGGAGCAATGTTTCTGCATAACATAAGGAAGAGCCAAGGAGATGAGTTTTTATAAACTCAGCTGTTGCATCTCTTATGTCTTCATTACTTTTTTAGCTATATTTTTATCCAGAAGAATTACATGCTTTTAATTAGCAACTAATCTGATAGTGTTTTGTGACAAGTTRTAACAGTGTTTCCTTTTTCATCAGAATTTTAAGCAAAAATTTTGTCTAAATGCTCTCTTCTCAGGAAAAGAACACMCAAGAAAAACAACCCAAAACATGAGTTAAAAATACTGCAGACTTACCATACATCTGTCCAAATGAGCCTGGATTACATCCGGGTCAGTATCCTTCACATCCAAGACGTGAAGTTCTGCTTTTACACCATCCARCACCCTCTTGCAATCCAACATGCGCTGCTCAAAATTGGCTGGTTTCTGGAAAAGCTGATACTTTGTAGACACTTCCCGGAGTTTTCTCTGTTTTAAAGAATATTATGTTAAAAAGCTTGTTTTAAATTAGTAACTGCACTTCACGAAATAAAAACAAACAAAAAAATCACTTAAAGCACCTGCACTCAGATTCTATTTTATCTTTCATGCCACCATAATTCAGTACTCATGTCAACACCATTTGCTAAGCAAAATTACATCATCTCCTCCCATCTTCCACTTACGGAGTAACAAAGCTGTAATTCTGCATTAAAAAAATAAAGAAACTCCTTCTGACTTTCAGCACTTCACCCATGATATTGATGAGATTTCAGCTTCCTCAGTTAATTTATTTAGTGCTGATTGTTTCTCAGTGAAAGCACGGAAGTACACATGCTATTTCTTTTGATTTGGTTGACCACACCAAAAAATGTACAGGCTGAAAACAGCAGTGTATAATGGAAAACTGAAAACTCTTAAAGCTTAAATTCTTAGTATGACTTATGTGTTTTCACCTGCAAAGCATCCAGGTGAGTTCCACCACGGGGAGACCTGCATTCTGGGGAAGCAGGAGGTAAAGAGCGAGCATTCCTCTTGAGCTCCTCTAATGTGGATTCATGAGCTGCAATCTCAGCTTGAATTTTCTTTCATGTCAGAAAAACAGGAAAAAGAAAAGGTTACAAAGTCTTGCAGGGAGAGAAGAGGAATTTGGTTATTATTTATTACCCAGCAGCAGTAAATCCGCTGTATAAAACCAAACACTACCAGCTTTATCTGAAGTACTCTGGCTGCAGTGACAGCTTGCTAAATTGAAAGCCATTGAGATTATTATTCAACACATTCTTCTTAAAATAGGCAAACAATCCAGATTACTGAAGATGTCACCCAGCGCATCAGCACAGCATTGCAAAGGAGCCTTTATAAATTAAATCTAGGCTAAGCAACATCACAGACATTTCAAAATGCTTTGTAGTAAAAAGCTATTGGAATACCTGGGCCTCCTGGGGCATCTGAAAGGCATCTACCCTATCAGTCAGGTACGACGTCAGCTGTCTATCCAGCTCCACTAAATTTTCTTGCAAGACCTGCAGCATGTGGTCGGTTTCTCTCATGGTCTGAAGCTGCTGTTCCAAGGCAATCTGCCGACTCACTGCCTGAGCAGGATGGATAGGTGAGGTGAGATGGAGCAGTAGTTCAGTAAAAAAAAAACAAAAAACAAACAAAAAAAAACTTTCTTAAAACAAGGAAGGGGTTGGGGGAATCTACAATGTGAAGACTGTCTTAAAAAAAGAGCAAAAGCAAGCCCTAAAAGGCAGTACTTTTGAAGCCTCTTCTGGGACGCATACAGGTAATTGACAACAAATAAGGAAGAAAGCACTGCTGCCAGATCTGAGATACTGAAGTCAAGTCTTTCCTCTTATCATCTCAGTCAACAGGAAGAAAGTATTCTGTTAAAAATAGTCAYGCTTCAAAAACTGGCTATTCTATGGCAATCAGGGACTTTGTAACACACTACAACTTAATATTGTTTGATGTGCAAACTTGTCCTTTTTCCTTCAGACTAATAAACTCTCTGCGTTAAAATGTGAGAGCAGAGGGTCACAGTTCCTTCCTTCTACCATCACTCCCTTCAACAACAGAACTTCGAGGTTCCTTTGAAACCTTGCTACTTGCATGACAGTGTAAGTTCTCCGATATCAACACGCATGCACACTTGCGGGCACACACATATAGAATATCATCAACAGCCTAATGTGTCAGTACCAAAGRCGGGGAGGGTGGATGAGAAAGAGGATCTTTCCCGTCCCCTCCCCCCACTACAGCAACACTGCAAGAGGGGAAAAATAAAAAAATAACAATAAAAATCAACTAAATTGTAACTTCAATGGCTGCATGCACCTTCTCACTGAGGGCACTGAATCCACGTAACTGTAATGATGATGAACTGAAACTCTCTCCCTAAGACACTCTGGTAACATCAGAAAAAAGATCTCCATTTCTGCAGTTTGGAAGAGGCCTGGAAGTATTACCAGGACACAGAACACGAGTTCAAAAACTTATGCAACCTCAAATTCAGCTAGCCTCCTCTGCCCAGTAAATCTAGAAGAGATAAGACCACAGCAGGAGAAAAAGGGGACAACATAAAAGGAGACAGGAAATGAAAGGAAGGCACTCTTTTCCCCCCTCCTTATTTCCTTTTTCCTAGCCATTTCCAAGAGTCAAAATGTCAGCTATTCACGTTCTTCAGTTTTAAGGTCAGTGAGTAGCTCATCAGTATTTATGGCAATAGGAAGAAAAGATTTACCCGGGTTAGTAAACTGTTGCCCACTTGAGATTAGAATTCTCCTTCTGCAAGGTCATCAAAATTATCCAGAAAAATACTGGGAAAATCGGGGAGGGAGGAGGGGAAAGAGAGCATGAGAAAGCAAGTGCACACAGGAGTGTGCATGCACAAGAGTGCACATGTGCATGCAAAACAAAACATGAATCAAACAAGCTGAAAAACATATCTTGCTTAGGGCACTATTCCAAGTTGAAAGTGGCTAACAACATTGTGAAGGTTTTTCCTCCTTTTCTGCATTGCAGTCCTGCATTTGTGAATTCAACTAACAGGAATCATTTCAGACCACTGAGCTGAAAAACTCTAAGTCTACTTCCATCCTGTCCCCAAATTCTTACCAAGTGACTCAATTCCTCATAGCGAGCATTGAAAGCCTCCAATTTTTCACTGATGATATCATCAAGAATCCCTCCATCGATCAGTGTCTGCCCAAGTTCCCGAATCTGGGTTCGATTATCAGCTGGATGACGTAGGACTGATTCCAGGGACTAATTAGCAGAAAAAATTATAAAGGTCAAGACACTGAACATTACTGCACTTTGAGATGAAAATTTGGCTGCATGCATTTCACTGCTGCATTTTATACTTCAGGTATGTTGAAAGTGACCTAAAAGCATGAATTAGTTACGGCTTAATCCATGTCTGCACAAGGCAAATACAGTGGTCATTTTGATTTAGATAATTAAACTTCACAGCACTTCTCACTTATTCACCATTATTTCATATTATAGTACTGGAAGGAATTAACGAATTTACACAGGGCAGGAGACAGCACACAATTTTATCTCTGCATGATAGCAAGTCTGGCACTATTGTTATGAACAGCAGAGCTCATCTTTTCTTTAGAGATCTCACAAATATCCTTTCTAATTTCAGAGTTACATGTTCATTTGACACAAAGAATCGTAACATTCAGTATACATTTCAAAATTCCGCTAAAGTGTAGAATTCTTTTGSCTGCTTTTAAGCTACAGCTGTCTGAAAAGTTGCTAATGCAAAAGAATGATTATAGTACCTCAAGAGCATCACTGACAACATCCAACCTATCAGACAGATTTTCTGTCATTTGCACCCTTTCTTCCAGAGTATTCAGCCAAGCTGTTTCTAGATCAAGATACTGAAGCAGCTCAATCCAGCAAGACCATACCTCCTAAAAGTCACAGCAAAATTAAAATTAGCATAGAATGGCAGAGACAGTTCCTATCTTGTGAAATACTCAAATATTTTGTTATACACACATTCACCTAAAACATGCAAGTAGAACACCTTCAAAAAATACGCCATGCCACACTAAGTTCTAGCCAGAAAAATCTGTAACTACAGGGCAATATATAACAAAGTTCATGCACACCTCCTGAAAGGTAGAACATACATAGTGTGTCACAAACCATACTCAATCCATTTTAATTAGCACCATCATCAGGGTATTTCAGCCTTTACTCTGGAAGATTCTTTCCATCATTTTGGAAGAGGCATGGATAAAGAACAGAGCCATGAATCCAGGTTACTTATTTGCAGAAGTGTTTATTACAATACACACATATATGATCAAAGTAAAGTTGGGTGGTTTCTTGTGGGTTCTAGGGACATAGTTTCAAAGCAGGGGGGGGGGAACAATTGAAAGCATGATTTTGCTAAACATATTTATGCAGAAGTTATTGGATTTAACAACACAACCTGACATCTTCAGTGTTCTCCTCCATTCCTCTTGTGCTACCTACCTCAGTTTTACTACGCTGTGAGTTATACTCATACCTCCAAAGTGTGGCATTTCCCCCGGATCCGATTGCACAGTAGCTGGTAGTTCTCCAGTACCACATTTAGCTCAGTTGTCAAGTCCTGACCACCAGATGGCATTTTGGTGGCCAACATCTTGATGTTGTCTTTGAGAATCTTCACCCGTACCTCTTTCTGTAATACATCCTCCTTTGCTCTCTGCCCAAGAAAATGTATTACAYGGTTAGCCCACATGTTCAACTATTAACCATTCAAACCAACAATCAGTGGTTTAATCTCATACGTGTACTTGCTGAATATTATTTCAAGGCTCATCTTTACTCCAGGATTGAGTCTGAACACAAAAAATGCAACACTAAATCACACAGAAWTCAAATAATGCTAACAAGCATGCATATTCTATTAAACAGTCATAAACATACTGACATATTTTCCACTCAAGGTTTGTTCACTGAAAAATCCATAATTCAGATCCCCCAAAAATCTGAATTCAGTGTTACTTCCTCTCAGGCCTAAATCTATGAAAGACAGAAATGTACCAAAGTAGAAACTAGAGGTTTAGRCATTTTTAAAAATAAATGTATCAGGGAAGAAAAGGTAGGGTGAATTTACAAAAAGATGCAAGTCTTAGAGCTCAATAACTATCTCCAAAGATATTCAGAAAAGAGGAAGTATTTATAAGCGACATGTGTGAATATATAGTTGGGACCTCTTCCACAGCAGGTACACCCATGGATGGGCTGCAGAAATACGCAAAAGAGACGGCCAGAAAGTCTTTCAATTCAATTACATTCACATGAGCTTGGTAGCATACAGGATAAAGTGCAGAGCAGCAAATGCAAATGTTAGCAGGAGTTTCACTCTCCAAATGAGAGCAGAATTAGGGAAACTCATGAAGGTTTTTCAAAATCTTATGCAAAAATGCTCCTGATAAATATACACTGAGTATTCTGTCCCAGTATTAAATGCAGTCCTAGCATAATCTTATTGCAAATACAAGAGGACCTATAAATGTTACAGTAAGCATATTTGCTCACTGACACTTGCCAAATAAAAAAAAAAAAAAAAAAAAAAAAACAGAATATAATCTGGATTTAACAAAGGAAGCTGCTCTAAATTTCTCAAATTTGCCAGTTGAAAGAGGGTTCTTTCTTTTCTTGGCTTCTGTTCAAGAGACTGTGATCCCAACAAACTATGTGATCCCAAATTGCCTCAAAGGACAAGAATATATTAAAATGCTTGTTAACGACTGCTTCAGAAGGGCTCTTTAAGAAGAACAGTTCAGGGTGGATGGGTGTGCATCAAAGAACTTTCAAGTGTAAAAAAAACAAAACAAAACAAAAAAAAACACAAACAATTATKTTCCACTGTATGACAGTTTAGCCAATTCTTATTTAGATAAATAATGTGTAATACAAGTTGAAACAGAGCGTAAAAATGCCAGGACTCTTGTCAAACTGTTTCAAAAACAGACAGAAATACTGTTTTATATCTACATCCAAGAAAATTATCTATTCAATTGGTACGTTAAACTGAAACAAAAATAGCTCTTCTCCTCCTTTTTGGAGCACCAGTCCCAAAATAAGAGAGAAGTAATCACAAGCATCATTCTTCGCAACAGATGAGGAATACAAAATAACCTTCACAACAAATTTGTTTTAAACTCCTGCCCTAAATGTAGGATTACTAAATCTAAGGCACAAGAAACTGAAACCAAAAAGTGAATGAAGCATCATGTCTTAAAACTGCTAACTTGAACAGGTATAATATAACATTTTATTTCTTTCTYGTATTTCTTCCTCCACAACAAGTTTTCATGTTCTTGAGGGCTTAATATGCTACACACACCAAACCTGGCTCAGCAGGCTGGCAAGCTGCTATTCATTATTAAATCTCTACCACTTGTGGCCAAGTAGAACATCTGCTTTTCCATTTGTGCTTTAAAAACAAAAATTCCATGAAGTGAAGCTGAAAAAATACCACTAATCTTGTCGTGACCTGAGCTTCTTTCCATGCAGACAGTAATTCTACTAAAAGTGACCCTCCAGAAACCATTAAGATTCATTTCTCTTTAAYGAGGTCTTCACAGTGGCCTCGTATTCTGACCTTCATTTCCTCCACCGCATTCTCTAGTTCTTCAGGGGACTTGTATTCAAAATCTTTCTCCAGATATTCTTCTTCAGCTTGGGTCATCCATTCTTGCATCTCCGCCAAATCCTTCTTCAGATTTACAGCTTTTTCCTGACTTTCAGACAAACGTTTTTTCTGACTAACAATCTAGAATACAAGGTAGGAGAAGGAAACAGCAGTTTTGTTACTTGAATGTTTCTGTATATGTGAGAAAACACAGGTTTGTGTTAAAACATTTCCTATCAAAGCATTTCTCAGGGTTTTTAATTTAAAGAAAGATATGACTTTTATACACACACAAATTATAAACTAAGTCAAGAATCAATGGATCAACCATGGAGGGGGGGGAGTGTTGTTTCTTATTGCATGTAAACCAGTGACAATCCCTGATAACCCAGTCAGACAAAAAACCCTTCTGATGACAAATATCATTCATTAGATGCATCCTTATATAGAGCACGTAAGCATCTTTCTGACCTCACTTCTTTCCATACTCTAGTCATCCTGTATTTTACATCAAGTGTCAGGATCTCCAAAATAGATCCTCTCCAGGCACAGCAATCTTTCTCTAGACAGAAGAAAACTTCCTCTCAAAAGAAAGACTCATATACTCCAGACTGAAGTGGATCTATTTATAGCCCTTTATTTTTTTCAGAGCCAGAAGGAGCCAGAAATTACAAAGGGTTAGAAGAATACGACAGATTTCAGGGACAACAGAAGAAAAAGGCCAGACTGCTTTTCAGTAAGAAGGTAACAGCTTGCAACAAAGTCAACAAATTAACTTTTAGTTACAAACAACTAAATAGGAAAGAGCACAGTGAACTCTTAGATATCGAGAAGTGCACATATTCAAACAAAATTACTACTGAACAGATATTCATTAAAATATTCATACTTCTGAAGGATTTACTGAGCCAAGTTGGATTTCAGCCACTTTGACAATAGAATACGTAAAATATACTGAAATTAAAGTGTGATGCAACTGCTGCAAAAATTAAACTATGAATTTTCATTCTGACAGGAAAAGTTGTCATAGCTGAAGACTTACCATCTAGCAATTCACTGCTTCACTATCCCAGCAAGTCCCCCTAAACTGGGCAAACATATCAGTAACAAGCAAACATTTGCAACAAACGGAGAACTCACCTGTTTGCTCAGTTTCTCCCATTGCGACTGACAGTCTACTAGCCTAGATTTTGCCCAAGTATTTATGCCTGCAATAGGCTGACTTCTTAAAGCAGACTCTATTTCTTTCATCTCTTTCAATGATAGTTCAATCTTCTCCATTTCATTAACAAATTTCTAAGCACACATCAGAAAAAGCAAACATTGAAAAASTGTTATGGGAGCACACTACAATATCCTCTTCTTCAGTAAGATGTTACATACATTTACAGGATACCAATAATTTTGTAATTTTKAATTATTTCACAGAAACTTTAATAAAAAAGCAGAGTGGTGCTGTGTTCAATACTACACTATTTAGAACAACCCACTCAGTGGCCTAAATCATCAAAACTATGCAACTAAAAGCCACAAAATACAGCTTGCTCTACACAGTGCAAACATTCTCACGTGTCAAATCTSTACACTGGCACACTGCAAGTTTGAATATGATCTGCATTAAAAACCCTGATGTTTCTGGCATKCCTTAGACTTCTATTATTCCTCAGAAAACAAGTATTTGAGGGTATACTTTAATCATTTGCTGTCAAATGAAATTCTACCCATTTGTAGTGATTATCATGTGCCACTAGTTCAGAAGAAAGAATGGTCGAATGGTCTTAGATGTGGGGCATACACAATTCCTAAGCCTTAGGAGTTTCATGATCAGAATTATTTTCTTGCTATTTTTACTACCCATGTAAGTTTAATGAGGACAGCATTTTTCCCTCAGATTCAACTCCCTTATCATAAAATAGGGAAAAACATCTATCTTTTAAAGAGGAGTTAAGGTCAATTTGTAGATGACAGCCTGTAAATATGGTGAAGACCTTTGAAAAGTACAAAGTGTTATGGCTAGGCATGTGAAGAACTGATTAGAACACTGCCTGAAGAACAGTAAGACAAATTTTCTGGCAGGCATGACTGTATGAGCCATGGACAATATTTAGCAATAGTAATAAAATAATAAAAGAAGAGATGCTACTCATACTATTTATTCAGCAGATTCTTTAGAACAGTAAAACTCACTGTGCACTGGTCAAGTTGTCTTTGAAGTCCTTCACTATCTCCTTGAACAGCCTTTTCTGTCATTAAGAAGTCCTTCACACCATCCATCCACTTCTGAATGACTTTTGAATCAGCCTAAAAAGAACACAGTAATGAAAAGTAGATATAATGCTGTGATGAAGAGTGTATGACTGCTGCATTTCAACAACTGCTAGCAATGTCAAAAGAATATTTTAGAAGCAGCTAGTATTGCCTATATTTTGTTTCAGACCGCTTTTTATAATACGTTTGTTCTCAAATTTACGAAAAGTAAATTTGCACTACTACTGTTTTCCCATTCATGCCACAGAATGGTTTAGCTGGCACTATCCTTCTCCAGGCTATCACACACAAACACTGGATTAGGAGGCTATCCTTTACATAGAGGACCTGGCAGAATACTGGGAACAGCATTTTCCTARGAGTAACCATGTACAACTGCTTCCACTACACTCTTTTGAGGGTGTATTGCACTCCAAGGAGAGAGGGCCAACTTCTTTTTGATCTATAGGTATTCTACGGGAAGAAGTGGAGGGAGCAATGCTAAACATACTGAAGAGGCAGAAGGTATGCTGGGAAGCCACTAGTCTTACAGAGAAACACAGGCATAGAAGAAAGGTAACATACAGAATTAGACCAACCATTAAACAAATCCAGTTGCTTGGGACCAACAGCAGACAGTGCTAGGTACTCACTAGAGCAAAACACAAAAAAAATACACAACAACAGAACTGTCCGACCTAACATCGCCTTCTATCTGGGGGGCGGGGAGAAGAAATGATACATCCTTCCCATGCAATTGTAGATGTTCTCATTCACCCATAAAAACAAACACCACACAAACTCATTAGAGAAGGAAGACAGACTTATTTTGTCCTCRTTCTTTTGGGTTATGTGACTGTCACCATTAATAATTTGGCTTCACTTTTATAATCAACATTTTCTGGACTGTGCTTSGTTGGGTTTTTTGATAGACAGCATCTCAGTTTTTGAAACAGTCATCGCAACAGATGTTGTGCTGTTTCTTGTGAAGCCAAGTCGAAGCTGATCACTTCCACATTCTATTCTGCATGTCATCAGGGAAAAAAGCATATGCTTTGTTTCTATGAAAACCTTGCAATGAGAGTTCTTTCAAGAACAATATATTACACACCGCTTTTCAGAAAAGCACTAATAGAAACCCATTAGACTATGTTTGCGTTTATTTTTAGCCAAATACTATTATTAAGATGAAAGTCATGACATTTTCTTCATTTCTCTTTCATTTTTTGGATCGTTCTGCAGCTGATTAGCCTGAAAATCATTTCCCCAAAACAGACCCCAGGAGGCTCCAACAGTTAAACACAGCTTGATGTAAAAAAAAATATGTATTTATCAAGGCTGCCATTTGACAAGACATTTTAGTATATGCCTAATTTAGGTTACTTATAGTAAGTTATCTACATCAGTAGCTAAACTGAATTCAACAGGATTACTCACAAAGTTAGGAATTTAAATTATTTTGTTTAAATAACTTGCTGAATCACAGGCCAAGTAAGTCTATAGTAGTTTAATATAGTAAATGCTCCTGCATCACTCAAATAAAGAACTAGTAATGGACAACAACCTAATGTGTACTGTGGATGTACAACATCTTATGATCCACAGTTAGAGATAAACTAAAACATGGGATCGATTTCTAAAGTTTATTCCATCCAGAGGAAAAAAAAAATCAAATATGCTAAACATTAACTCGTTCACGCTTGGAAGAGTTGTATCATGTATAGCTTTAGTCTTTGCTATTGTTTAAGAGAAATGAAAGTAGTACGTAATCAAAAACATGGCAAGCAAGCTGCAAATTATTAGAGGTATGATAATTCGGAAAATAAAACACAAATTCTAATCTAAAAATACTAAACAAATCAAGCACAGATTAAATAAGCCTCATCTACTTTTCACTTTATGTGACTATTACGGACAGTCTCAGAGTAAAACCAGTAAGGCACCAAAACAGAATACATCACACATTGCCAGCTGGAGAAAGCCTCTATCACAGCACAACTGCAGAAGGCCCCTTTGAGAGCTCTCCAGTATCACATCTCTAATACTGACCCATATAGTATCTACATATGTTTCCTTACAACCACATAACTAGCTTCTTGTATCAGTCCTCCTTGCAAACCA
>NW_028185128.1:0-9040 GCF_003343005.1 Rhea americana | reverse complement strand
TTCTTTCAAGAACAATATATTACACACCGCTTTTCAGAAAAGCACTAATAGAAACCCATTAGACTATGTTTGCGTTTATTTTTAGCCAAATACTACTATGTTTCCTTATGACCACATAACTAGCTTCTTGTATCAGTCCTCCTTGCAAACCAGCTTCCATCCTGATCTGTCTTATGCTAACCATGATGTATTTATTCAGCTTGCTCTCCACTCTTATTTTTATTCACACAGTGCCTGACTACTAACAACTCTATGTAGATCAGTACTTCTCTATAAAAAGGGGAACCCACAGGTTATAAATACATGATTGTCTATCTACTAACAGCTTTACAAAACATTCAGAGAATGAAGGAATTACTACTAAAACAAGCAAATAAACAATAAAATCAATGTATGAGAAAACACCCATATTGCAAGTCCCTTAACATACATTTCTTCAAATATCACCACTGCATACTTCTCCCATTTTCAATTATTTAACTGTTACTTTCATTATTTTTTCTGTTTAGATTTTTTTCAACATTTATACATGATTTAGGGTAATATGCAAGTTTCTAACTTGTCACTTAGGGCAAAATTTCATTCTCAGACCTATACGACAGCACACAAACTTCAGTGCTCTGTTCTCTGTAGCTCTTGGAGCTCCTATGGACATAAAAACCATGTGCTTCATGTGAGTGATTCACAGTGGGACTAACATCACTTTGGTCAGCTGTGCAGAACAGGGTATTTCAGCTTACACCAAACAGATGAATAATTCACTGCTAAATAATTGAAACTACCATGCCAGTACTGAACAAAAAGTACTCTCCTGTAGGTTAAGCATAAGAACAGGCATTTTCAGGAGCCAGTTTTGACCCTGCTGAAGACACGCTTAAAAAAAAAGGAAGTGCATGTGCACATTACTTAATTGAACACACAATTCTGAACAAGAAGGCGCTTACAAGAAATTAGAGGGAGTTAAAAAAATGCTGCAAAGAACATCAAACCAAAAACGTAAGTAGGTCTTGTTCAGTGGAAGACTTAATCAAGGCAACTGGAAAGCAATAATCGTTGGAAGAATACAACAAGTTAACAAGTTGTGGCATGAAGGATGTTGAGACAGGTTTACAAGCACTCAGCTTCACCAGTTATTTAGCAAGACAATAACTAGAAGGAGAAAGAAGGGAAGACATTGTGGGAAATTGTACATTTATGTCAAATCCAGCAGAAAAACTAATGAGGAGGAGATTGCTGGAGCATAATCACCAAGGGCTTGCCTAAGCCTTAGATGTCCAATCCCTACATGAGGCTCCAACACAAGCTGGCTCACTTTAGGCAGTCAGCTCCTGCCAACYGCCTGCATCAGTTCCTCCAGAGCCCCAGGTCATCCCCCTGGCTTCTGCAAATTGGTGCAGCAGAACAAGTTTGAAGCACTCAGAGAAAAAGCAAATACTCTTACAAAAGTATGTGCAAAAGCACACATACTCCTGCACGTGTAAAGAGCCAAGCTTTCTTCGCTTCTGAGCATCTCAATGCTTCAGGTAATACAACCTATCCATAATAAATGAAAACACTATACAAATGAAATGAATATCTTTCCTCTGAAAACCTGCAGCTCTTCCTATTTATAGGTGGTTWGTGGTTTCCATTTACAAGTTCACTAGACTAGACCAAACTGTCATACCTATGCTATTCATGCCCTTCCACACACAGAACATACTCTGCTGGCAACTCACCAGTAAAATGGCAGCTTAAGTCCTAAAACTAACAAATTAGTGAATAAAGCTTTATGTACAGGAGCAAGCTTCTCCCTCCAATCTTTTCCCCAGTAAAACTTCTAGTGAGTGCATGGCTGTGTATTCTGCTATTAATTAAGTTTAGCAAATATGTTATCTCTAGTGTGATTTTTTCAGACTTGTCGTTAAAGAAAGGTAGGCTTAAGCCTTCTACTATTTCCCAACCATAATCAGCCACAGTTTGTCAGATTGTCACTGCAACACCATGCAAGTCAATTAYCTTGTCACACGAATAAGAATTTCAGTTTAAACTCTATGTGTATACTTAAATAGTCATTAAAGGTCCTGCCTGCCTGAATAAAAACTTAGTTTGAAGATTAGTTTATCAAAGTAAAAGAAGAATTTTCCACTTCAGGAAGGAGCAATGGGGGAACAATATCGAAACAGATCTTTCAAAAAAAGTAGTAGTGGGCATGTAAGATAACATGTTCTGAGAAGGGTTCATAGAAGAAGCTGCTCCTATTTATAAAGCACATGAAACATACTCTGTTAAATGAGAAAAGAATATAGATAATTCTATATACTTAAGTATGTTTAATGCATGTAAAAATACAGATTTCTACTAGCTAATGCATGTGTCTCTCCATCCCTAAACATAACTTGTTCATTTAAAGAATTCGACATAAAATAGATTAAGTGCTTTTTTTTCTCCAGTAGTTTGAGAATTCAACATCCTTGTGTCAGCAATTTCTGACTATAAAACGTGGCAAAGGAAAACTGATATTCAGAATTACTACATCTGGCATAACAAGAGAAGAGAGACTACAAGCATATCTAAAAGCACATTCTTGTTTTCTGAAGTTTAATACGCAACTGGAAAATGAAAAATATTTGAAACTTATTCAAATTCTAATTAAGCATTACTCTAGCACAAATACAAAAAATGACACTATATTTGGGCATTTATACTGCTATGATCACCTCATACTTTCTAGCTGATACTRAGGAATAATGGTTAGTGTTTATTTAGAATTTTTGGATCACAGTAATATTGCGGTATCACAATATATTTCATTCCTACCATATTTGCCCTTCCACAGAGGAATATTAATAAACAGTCTAGAGAAGGGACTTAGGAAAACACAAAGAAATCTATCTAACTAGTAAATCTTGCTGGGTCAACCTCAGCAAAAAAGTTACTTAAGCATCTCTCTATATTCCCTTGATATCAATAGGTTAAACATCTAAATACTCTTGGGTTTAATTCCTCTCATTTTAAAGTAATAGGATTTCTTGTCATGAATTTGCAGATGTGCATGTGTGTGCATGCATGCACGCGCATGCATGTTCATTCATCTTTCTGACACTTCAGAGGCCATTTGTGGGAACTGGAAAGCTCCTCACTGTTCCCAAACACTTTCCTCACTTCCCTTTTCTATATGCTGTACTAATCCTGCATTGCTGTTGACAGAAACCCAACTTGAAGGAGAATATTTCCTATAGCAGGAATTCCAATTCTAGATGTCAAACCAGTAAGGTGTTGGGCATGTCTGACACTCACTGCAGTAGAGGGCTGACTAAGCCTCTAACAGCACAGCTCACATATCCCTCACTTCTGGGATAGACTTTGCTTTTGGTATGAAAGAAGAAGACTCATTTTAAGTGAAAAATAATTCCATTAGAATATGAAATAATATATCGGGCATGTTAAAAGCCCTAAGCTATCCTGCTAGCAATACGTTATATACTTCCATGCTCCATCAGACTAGCGGTTTGCCCACATTTCACTTACTAGTCAGTATCATTTGGATGCCTGGGCCTGCAGGGGGACAGAGAAGGAAAGGGCTCTGAAACAGCTGAGTTATGTAAAACAAAATCCTTTTATTTTACCTCAAATATCCTGAATTTGGATGTAATGTCTTCCAGTAATTGAACTTCTTTGGTTGTCTTGAGCTTTAACTTGTCCCATTGTCCCTGTACATGCCTGAATTCTTGCTTGTACACCTTTGTTACATCGGAATCGGCCTTTTTCTCCAAAGTCTTTGTTTCTTCAGTAAGTTTATCTATCCTGGGCTTCTGGGCTTCTAGTGTCTCACAAACAGTCTACAGCAGGGGGGAAACAATCAGGTGTGTCTGCAAACAGCATCAGCCATACAACAGCTGCACATTCACATACAAGTGCAAGTACACTGCAGGTCACAGAACACAAATACAGTGAACAGCTGTATTCCAGTTACTCCTCGTATTGCAGCAGAGATGTCCAAACAAGTTTTTAAGTCCCAAAAGTTTCAGCTGCTATACTGGCATAGGAGCACAGAACACAGAGTGGGCTCTAAAGCCTGGCAAAGCTGATACGCTCACCTGGGCATCCAAGCCTCTTCTGTACTCTGTATTACTCACACTCAAGATAGCAAAGCCATGTCCRCATTATACAGCTGTAAAAGAAACTGCAGTGTCTACACTGCAGTGCAGATATAAACAGAAGCTCATCTTTYTCCTCCTCTTCACAGTGTTTTTGTTTGTTTTAAACAGGCTGAGTATGTCCTTTCTYCTCAGCCTAGTAAAGCAAAATTATTACAACACCTAGAGTTGCAATAGAAGATCTGGACACTTTAGTTCTGAGAGCTACTCTTCTGGCTTGAATAGAAGGAGAATACAATCTGAATGTATTCACTACAGCATTTCAGATAATCAGCTTTTTAGTTTCAATAGCAAAGTTCATTACCTTTGTCTGCTGTAAGGCTTTTTCCACCTTACTTGGGTCATTCACTCCACTCATGATGGACTGTTGCTTGCATTCCAACTCACTCAGCATATCCTTCAGTCTCTTCAAAGAGTCCAAATAATCCTGGCTGGGCAGGCAGTCTGTCTCTGTTATTGTTAGGAAGTTTAAACAAAAATAAAATGTAAGGAAATAGACACAAGAATCAAACTAGGAGAGATGAGAATATAATAATCAGGTTCATTATACAATTCATCAGAGAGAGATTTGTAAACTGAATTCTACTGAGTCATTCTAAGAGAGAAACCTACATGAAAATATGTATTTTGATGGCAGTAGTTTTTCCTTCAAAAAAAGAAAAGAAAAAAAAGGAGGAACCCCACCACCACACACACATCTAAATACCAGGGGCTGGTGGTGCTATAGATTTCATCTATACAAAAAGACAGTCTTAAGAATGACTATTTCCCATCCACCTAAGTTCACTCCTATTTTTAGAAGTTTCTTACACATTTAAGCACCTAAACCGCTTGGGAAGGGGAAATCAATAAGACTTCAGCTTTCACATGCCTAAATCCCTACAATTTTTTATATTAATAATTTATTTTCATACATACATACACACACACTCACACACACAATTATAACAGCTATCTGATTGCCAGGATAGACACACTCTGGGGCACACTGAAAAGAGAACTAAAGTTTGGATTGAGCTTATGCTTAGAAACATTTGTTTGCATCTTTGTATTTGAGTAAGTCTTGTCTTTTCTGGAATCCCACATGCACAGGATGCAGCACATTCATTCTGGAAATTCAGAATGAAAATTAAAATTTTAAGAAACTATAGCAAATAGAATTTTGGTTATAAAAATACCATTGTATTATGTACATTCTCTGGCTTTTGATACTTAAGCAGTTTCTTTACTGACACAAGTGAAATCTAAGTTAAGCCTTTTTGTGACTCACCACATAGCTATAGTCCTCTCTAATAATGTTGTCTCATTCCTTAGTTATAAACAGCATGACAGTTTTGATAGTAAGCTGTTGAAAAGCTATCTCACTCCTTTTCTTAAAAAGTCAGTATCAATTTAAAGGAAAAAAAAGGCTGGTTTAAAACAAGTTGGAGCATGGTCAGTAAAACGCAGCAAATCTCAAAGGAAAACAGAACAGTTAATAGGAAAAATAGACTCCTCATTGATTTAAAAAGAAGTCACAATCCATCAAAAATGCCAGCAGAGCTCGTACTTAGCTTAAGCACCATTCTTGGTATCAAGAATTTTCAGAGGCTCAAAGAGCAGCCATTCAAGGAGCTAGACTTGTGTCACTAAGAAAGCTTGCTGAGTTTATAAATGTTAGATGCTACCACTAGTTGTTTCTCCCTGTTACAGGACTTTGAAAGTTCTTCTGCAGACAGCAAGTCAAATTATGCTGTAAAAAAACGAAAAAAAAAGTCCAAATTGATATTTCCCTCTATTCTTCAACAATATCAAGTTCTTCTGATAAAATCATATTCTTTTTTTGCAAAGACTGTATATATAATCAGTAGAGAAACTATCAATTCAAAAAGCTATACAAATATAAATTTAACATACCATCTAAGATATGCAAGATGTTTTTACCAAGTAGTAAGTGGTTTAAATATACACCCTCAAGTGATGCATGGCATGAAAAAAATAAAGAATGTTTTAATCACATCATCTAATAATCTAGTGAAATAGACAATACCCAAAAAATTAATCAAAATACATGAACTAAGTTGAAACAGACATAAAATAATTATTCCTAACAGCAAGAATGAAAGTATATCCTGTAATTTGAGCATGGCAAGCAGATGTGTCACTCATACAATTTCCTGTATTGATGTAATTGAAGCACTCAAGTCCTGTGCAATGCATTATATAGATGGTCTAATAATTTAGTAATTGAACCTATTTTTATTACACACAGAAAAGGGGGGAAAAATGTGTTACTGCTCCTCCATCTGGGAGCATTAGCAAAATGCTTCCTCTAATTCCTCAGAAACATAAAATGAAAACTAAGTAAAAAGAGTCTCCTGATAGGTCTGTGTTCTTGACGTTCAGCTGTACAATATTAACAGAGCTACACATTTCATGCACTATATTTAAAATCCGTTAGAAGCCAGCATGCCTGGTTTGGATGCTGATAATGAAATTTTAATGTAACAAAAAGCCAAGAAGAATGTGCCTGAAAAGCAAGTCAAATGCCAAGTTACTTCAAAGATGAAATTTCCAAAAGGAATTACATATGATTAACAAGCTCAACAAAGCTGTGAAAGAAAAATAAATTTCACATGCACATTCCAATTTTACAAGATTCTCTTCCTCTGCGATTTTTTACTTCTAGTGTTATTTTTTCTGTAGTGCCTGAGGCTCACGCAGCTCTTCAACCTGTATCATCCACTCTAAGTATGTTTTGCTAATTCATTAAATGTAGTTTCAGGAATGCTGTGTCTTTGTATAATCACTGCATAACACCAGGGGACAACGTATTTTGCAAGATGCACAGAGGAGGTGCAATACCAATGTCTTTCAGGTAAATAAAAAGATTTTGTCAGCCTGATCCAAAGCCTAGTGGAATCAGTGGCAAAACTCTAGGGGAACTCAATGAGTTTTCAATCAGGTGCTACCTGAATACATTTTTAATAGCAGGATATAGGGAAATCATTTTGTAATTTGTAATGCCCCTAATAAAAATCAAAAATGGACCTATGTCTCCCAGCACAGTTCATAGCTCTAATCCTGACTTTACTATCTTCGTGGAACAGATACCTGCCACTAGCCAACAAAAAACAGCACCAGAAAAATCACTCAGATTTGCCACTTTTATTTGAACTGCTTTAAATCTTTTTCCAGGAGAGTCCCAGTTGGAAATGAGGATAAAAAGTTCTCAATAAAAATACGAATACAGTGTTTGAAAAATACTCCCTCATGTAGTATTATAAATATACTTAAGGAAAGGAAAAAAAAAACTTGTACTACGTTTTTAGCCACATTTTAGCATTGCCTCTTTGCAACTTCATTCCCAGCCACATTTGGAAATGTAAGCCTTTGACAATACACCATAATCAAGTGATACAAACTAATGATTCAAATACACTTGCAAGAAGGGCCACTATATATTGTGGCTAAAAGGGAAAAAATAGAATATAAAATAAAAAACCTCAAGGAAGTTAATGTCATATATATGCAGCTATAAACTCTGGACTACACTCTCACTTCGATTGTGTGATTTCCCATTTATCATTAAATAACAGTAACTAAGCAGTTCTAGTGTACAGAGGCTCTGAGAACACTGAGATATTTTTAAAAAAATTAGAGGGTAAAAAAAAAAAAAATCAGAACACAATCATCAGGGTAACTTATGTAAAAGAATATGAACCTTTCTTCAGCTGCTGGTGACGTTCCTCCAGCTTCTGACTAGTCAGCTTGAAGCGATCAAGAAGAATGTTCAAGCTCTCCTGAATAAAATTTGGAGGCATGGGCTGAGAAGTGAGCATCTTGCTGAAGGCTTTCAGGTGTTCCAAACGAGGACTCAAGTTCATGAGATGAGTTAACTCCCGCTGTGAAAAATTAAAAACAAAACCAAATCACACACTTACTGAAATCTATTAACAAGGTAAGGTACCACAGCTAAGATATTCTGTATTATTAGAACAACAATTTAAAAGTACTTCCAAGACACAGGTATCAAAATCATGCAGTCAAATTTAGTACTCTAGACACCTCAGGAATTCTAAGTTTCCTTACTGATCAGGCTAAGCTCCTCTGGGGGTATTCTGCGCTACCACTAGCTTCCTATCAAATTTAACAAGTTTTGCCAGACTTACCTGACATAAGTCTTTCAGAACTGCTGAAGGCTGAGATGCTGAAGGAGTGTCATTTTTAAGCCAGACCTCCTTTTCAATTACAGTCTTCTCAAGTTCACCCATTTCCCTAAAGTAAGCATTTATGTCTTCCTGGTATTTTATCTTTCTGCTCACTTCCTCCAGATGTTGAATCACTTCTTTCCATCCTGACAATACTTTTTCCATTGTGCTTCTTATATCCTCTGTAGAAAGTCCCTCTAAAAAAATTATATAAATTGTTACCTTAACCACAGTGCATTTTGATTAACAAAAATTTAACCATTCCAATCTCCAGATACAGGCACACATTTGTATTAAGATGCAAAATGCTTTGCTTCCAAGTCAGCTATCCATAACACCGTATTCGTTGCTAGCAATATTTCAGCTTTTTACTTCCACGTTAATAGAGAAAGGAAGAGCAAGTAAAACATCCATTTTCATTCTATCCCTTTGAAAACTTTGCAAGTTATAATGATGATCTGACTTTCTTCATCATGATGATTCTCTTCACCATGTGGCACTCTCCACCATCAGGATGTGTGTTTAAATTCTGATACATACATAGACATTAGATAAGCTTTATTCTAGCAGTAGACTCTCAATGAATTCTTTTATTTGCTGAATTTACAATCATTTAAAGAGATTAAAGGCGAGAAGGAGCGCGGGAGCGTGAGAAGGAGGGAGAGACAGAGCGAGCAAGAAAGAGAGCGAGCGAGAAAGAGGGAGCGAGAG
>NW_028185127.1:7798-8435 GCF_003343005.1 Rhea americana | reverse complement strand
AGTGCCAGGCCCATGGCTGTTGTTTGTGGTTATGAGATCTGCTCTTGTGGTTATGTGGATCGTCTCTTTCTAACGATCCCTGAAAAGCAGTCTATTCTGGATCTCGAGGTCCAGRAAGYRGTCTATTCTGGATCTCCAGCTCCAGAATGCATCCCTGCATCTCCTCRGCATTTCTCTGGGTCATGTCTGTTGTTGTGGGCGTCAAAGACGGTGCTGTGTGTCACAAAGATGACTGAAAKGTSCCATAGGAGGAGATGCTGAGAGGRCTGAGACTGTTTTTCTGTTGTAAAACAGGTGGCTAATGTCTTTAGACATCCTTTGAGGGTGTCTAAATATCTGGTGGGAAGGTGTAAGGAAGATGAGAGCATGRCTCTGAGTATTTCTCTGTGGTAGCCAGGGAGAGGAGGAGAGGSAATGGGCACAAAATGGCAAATCATGAATTTYCACCTGAAGGTAGGAAAATACCTTCAGGTATTGTGAGGGTGGTTAAACGCTGGAAGAGRTTCCCTGAGAGGCTGTAGAGTCTGGACTTTGTGAGATGCTCTAAACCTGCCTGACCCTGTCCYGGGTAAGCTGTTGTAGGTGCCCCTTCTTGATCAGGGGGGTTGGAGCAGGGGATCTCCAGAGGTCCCTGCCA
>NW_028185127.1:2219-3457 GCF_003343005.1 Rhea americana | reverse complement strand
TTCTCCAATTATAGTGTTGGTAACTGCATTTTTAAGTAAAAAATGTGTTGCTTGGGAAGCACCAATCTGTGCAAAATGTATAACAGCCCCCAATTCCCGCACAAGGAACAGCCCAAGGCAGCATGTGCCATGGCATGGGCTGCAACAGGGGTCGAGCAGTGCCCCAGGACCATGGGGTCCCCAGTTACCTGCCCCAGAGCCATCCTGCGAGGACAGTGGTGGCAGGGCTGAGGCCAGATGCCATGGAGGAGGGGACTCTGCCTGTTTTTGAGGCTGATCCCTGCTGGGAACCCCCATCCTGCACCCGAGGGGATGTTCTGGGCCCCCCTCGGCCCTGTGGTCCAGCCCGGCCCTGATTCCATCGCTGTGGGGCAGTTATCGCCATGGCAACATGGATGTGCCAGGCTGCAGGCACAGTCCCTGGCGCTGTGTGGGGCAGCAGCAGGGTCCTGGCTCTCCCCAGAGCAGGACAGGGTCGTGCCCCCTCAGCGCCAGCCATGAGGAGGCGAGTCAGGATGGAGAGGAGGGTGCCGCAGCCCCAGCCGGTAGGAGACGCTGGGTGTGTTGGGGTGGGATGGGAAGCAGGCCAGGGCCATGGGTCTGGGGTACGGGTTCATTCCTCCCGGCATCTCCAGACTGCTGGGGAGGTGGCAGATGGGGACCAAAGCAGTACCTTGGATGCTGTTGCCATGACAACTGTCCTGTCCTGGGTCCCCACAGCTCTTCCAACCTGAATGTTGCAGACATCCCCCCTGAGGCGCCCTCCCCATCCCAGGAGAGCTTTGCAGGGAGCTTATGCTCCTGCTGGTCAGGGTCCTTGGGACACACACATGGCTGATGCTCTCCTTTAAAATCCAAGCAATAGCTTTGGGTCCAAGCATGTGGCAAGAGTACCTTGTAGCAGGGACTCTTTCCATCAAAAGAGAAAGAAATTTTCCTTCAGTACTAAAATGTTTGAAACTGCCCAGCACCAGCCCCATAAAGCCTCTGGGCAAAGACAAGGCTGACACGAAGGCAAAAGGCTGCCACCGACCAGTGCAAAGAGCCCTGGCTCAGGGTGGTGCATCCCCCAGGGCTGGAGCCCCAGAGATGCAGTCCGTCACACTGCAGCAGCCCCATTGCAGGGCTAAGGGTCCACAAGATGGGCTCCCCTCTCTGATAGCCACACACTCAGGAATAGCACCTCCATTCCTCAAGGCACTCTGCCCTGCTCCCCTGGAGAGGTGTGTCCCTGCCCT
>NW_028185127.1:0-603 GCF_003343005.1 Rhea americana | reverse complement strand
AGGATGGTGGGGCTGTCATGGGTCAACATGTGGGGCAAGAGAGCTGTGCRGTGCCACGTGGGGAATGACAGGGTTGCTGGCAGTGCCAGGGCTGCCAGCTGCCCCTGGAGCAGAATCTTC
Organism: Rhea americana; assembly: GCF_003343005.1. Lineage (NCBI taxonomy): Eukaryota > Metazoa > Chordata > Aves > Rheiformes > Rheidae > Rhea > Rhea americana. The sequence goes on along the minus strand of NW_028185127.1, from coordinate 483 downwards.
TGCAAGCCCTGGGTGTGGGTCCCTACTTGTGAGGGGGGAGCCCCATCCCCCAGCTTCCCACCTGCCCCTTTGCTTAGCATGGGCAACCGTGTGTCATTGCAGTCCCTGATGGCAAGCTTCCAGACACCAAAGCAGACCAGGACGACAGGCCGATGGGGAAACCTGGGTGGCACCATGATGGTGACTGCTGAAATGTTATCCCATCCCATCCACATAAGAGAAGCACACTGGGGCCAGGCACAGGGGCAGCATGTCCCGCTGTGCTGAGGAAGGGCTGGGGGAGTGGGCAGCTTTGGGCACTCGGCAGACCRCGGAGGGGAGAGTCGGGAGCCCATGCTAGCTAGCCAGCTGGGRTGGGAGCATCAGTGCTGGGCACTGCAGAAARTGGGGGTAACTGGTGGGTTTCTCCCCACTTCTGGAGCTAAGGGGAGGATTAAGTCAGGTTGTCACGTCTGGAGCAAAGGAGTGGGTGAAATGAGGGTG
>NW_028185126.1:6526-7428 GCF_003343005.1 Rhea americana | reverse complement strand
ACACTCTGGCCAGGACTCTGCAGCCTGGACCTGTCTCTGCAGGGAGCTGATTCTCTGTCCCCACATCTCTCCCCTCAGTGATCAGAGACCCCATCCCACATGCTGATTATTCAGCTCTGCCCTGAAGAAAGCTCCCAGAGGTGGAACACTGTCCAGGGGCACCTCCAGGTTTCTCGGTGATAAGGAGCAGGTGAGACAAACCTAGCTGAGGCTGGAAAAGTGATGCTGGCTCTCTCTGTAGGCTTCAGGGTGGATGAAAGCATTTGCCAAGTCCCTCCCAGAACCGCTCCTCTCTCAGTGTCACTGTTCTGGAGCCTCASTCCCCTGTCTAAACCTGACAGATCCAGTCCCATTTCACCCCACCCAAACAGAAAATAACTGAAAGCACCAACTCATGAAAGCACCTTCTCTTTCAGCTCTCCCCTGCCTTGGCATTCCTGGTGAAAAGTCACCTCTGGATATGTCCCCCATCCCTGACCCATGCAGCAGCCTCTCAATGGGGCAAAGTACCTGCCCTGTTAGGGGTCTCCCCTTTCACCCAGAGCTTCCACCCTGCAGCACTGTGTGGAGCTCCCAAGGCAGGCTGAGTGCTGACCCTTGCAGGCAGCAGAGTCCCTGCCCCAGGCACACAGCACCCTGGGGTGCAGAGACTCTGCTCTGAAGGACAGTCCATGCCCACCTGGGTGCACAAACAGGCTTCACACCCCTGCAGCCATCCCTCCAAGAAAGGAGCAGGGTGACGTGTCCCTCGGACCTCTCTTCCTTCCTCTGGCAGGGAGTCCTTGCTCTGAAGTGTCTCCCCATCCTCCACACTCATGGGATGGGATGGGCTTAGAAGACATCTCCAGGAAACACAGCAGCATTGCCCTGGAGCCAGAGACTTACCATGCAAAAGGCTGTGA
>NW_028185126.1:0-4966 GCF_003343005.1 Rhea americana | reverse complement strand
GTTACAAACAGCAGTAGTAGGTCAGTGCAGACACATGATTTAATGACACAGAAATAGGCTGGCAGGGCTATTTCAAATGCCAGGGGTGTCCAGCACAACCACCTGTCTCTACCAGATCCACCCTGGCACCTAAAGGAAAACCATGCCCCTTTGGAGTGATTGCTGGGCAAGTGCCCCAGGGCATCTCAGGTTTCCTACATGTGCCCAAACAAATGAATTCCAACGCTGCCTTTAGGCAAAGCCCCTCCCGTCTCCATCCAAGTGTGCTGTATAAATGGGAGGCACATCACACCARGGCCTCTGCTCTAGGCTCTGTACTCACAAACCCTTCTAGCTCTCTGCCCCCTGAACACTTTTTCACTCTGCTATATAAGTAATCTCATAGCACAAAGTGCAGCCATTGGTCTAGCATTGGCCAATCAGTCAAGGCTACACAAGTGACCGTACAAGAAAGAAGAGCAGCCACATGACTACCGTGGACACGTCAAGCCCTGAGGCACAACTGACCCCACCAGCACAGCCTGCACCAATGGCCATAGCACTGCCCTGGGAGAAACTGAGGCAGAAGTGACCTCACAACCACACACATCAACCATGTGACCAGCACTGTCCCACCAGGCACTGGGGCACAGACACCTCAAAAGTACATACAGCAGGCATGTGACCAGCACTGTCCCACCAGGCACTGCTGCACAAGTGATGTCGTAATACCCGAACAGTAACCACATGACTACCACTGGCCTATCAGGCAGTGAGGCACACACGACCTCATAACCACAAAGAGCAGCCACATCACCAACACCAGTGTATCAGGCACTGAGGCACAAGAGACCTCCAACCACCAACAGGAAACACATGASMAGCACTGGCCAGTCAGGCAACGAGGCTCAAGTGGCTTCACAACAACTAACAGCAGTCACATGATCAGCGCTGGCCTATCAGGCAATGACGCACAAGAGACCTCACAACCACAAGCAGCAGCAATGTCCGTAACAGTGGCAACAAGGGCCGCAGGCACAAGGGACCTCACAGCCACAGATACCAGCCAGGGGCTTAGCATGGTCCGAGGAAGGACGGAGGCAGAAGTGACCTCACCACCACAAAAAGCAGACAGGTGCCTGGCACTGGCTCATCAGGCGCTGGWGCAGAAGCCACCTCACAACCAGAGACACCAKCCAGGGGCCTACCACTGGCCTCTGAGGGCCTCAGGCAGMAGTGACCTCGCAAACACAAACAGCACCTGTAGGCCTGGCATTGCCCTGTCAGGRACTGAGGCAGAAGCGACCTCACAAGCACAAACGCAGCCACGGGCCTAGTRCATGCCTGTAAGTCCCTGGTGCACAAGTGACCTCACAACCACAAYGAGCAGCCAGGGGCCGAGCATTGCCCCATCAGGGACAGAGGCAGAACTGACCTCAGAAACGCAAACAGAACCCATGGGCCTAGCATAATCCTGCAAGTCACTGGTGCACAAGGGACCTCACTACAGTTAGCATCAACCATGTGACCAGCACTGTCCTATCCAGCACTGGTGTGGACCCGACCTCACAAACAACAGCCACACAACCATAGCTGGSCTATGAGGCACTGAGGCACAAGTGACCTCCCATCCACTAACAGCAGCCACGGCCATGACACTGGCCTCTCAGGGACCCATGGAGATCTGACCTCACAAGCACCTAAAAGCCAGCAGGGCCACTGAGACCTTCTGCCCCTCCTTTTGGCACAGAGGAGACCACATCTGTGTACTAGTTCTCATTTGGGGTCTCTAGTTCTGCAAAGGCACTACCATACAGCAGGGAACCCAGCACAGGGACACCAAGATGGTCAGGGGCTGGAGCGTGTGGCATCTAAGGAGAGGCTGGGGGAGCTGGGTTTGTTCAGCCTCGACCAAAGAAAGACAGAGACGGCATTCAGACCTTGCAGGAAAATCTCACGAGCTCCCCGTTTTATTGACACAGGGGAATTTCTAAAGCACACACACCCTGGGAAGAAGAGATTACTGACASCTCTGCTCACACCAGCACTAGATGAATTTAGCAGCCTCAAAAGACCAGCTGGACTCCCGAGCTGACCAGAAGCAGGCTGTAAGCTTCTACGTAGCAGTAAGTGGAAAGTCAAACTCCATGTCCATGTTCCCCACAGAACATCACCTGCATTTTAAATGCAGCCCTAGTAACTCAGGATGACAGACTGCAATAAAATTTGTGTCAGCTGATGTGGAACCTGCACATCTCCTTGGTTAAGTAGCTGCATTTCCATATTGCTGTAGAGCTCTGCAAGTGTCTATCCCTCCTCTGAGGGCACCCAGGAGTCACCTCACCACCAGCATCCAAGCCATGTGGCTTCTCCAGACCTATCAGCTGCTCAGAGAGAGGTGACCTCACAAGTGCCTACCCCCACGACATGCCTGCTGCTGGCTGTGGGGTCAGGGACACAAGTTTCCTTGCAATAGCTTCCCCAGCCTTGAACTACTGTTGGCCTATCAAGAACTCTGACAAAAGAGACCACCCAATCAATGCCCATCCCTAACTGCCTGCTGCTGGTGTATTGGCRACTCAGAAAGACAGGGCCTCACAGTCACCTGCACAGCCAGGTCTCTGTCACTGGCCTAAAGCCTCTAAGACAGGTATGTCTATGTCTTTGTCAGCCATGAGATGCATCCTGGCTGATCAGCTGCTCATGCAGAAATGATCTCAACAGATCTACACATTCCAGCCATGAACCTGCTGCTGCCCTATCAACTGCTCGGGTGGAAATAACCTTACAGTCACCTTTTCATCTACATCTCTGCAGCTATCCAGTGGGTTCATCAGTCAGAAATGACTTCACAAGCAACAGCCAAGCCTTGTTCCTGCAGCTGGCCTATCAGGTACTCAGGCAGAAATGACTTCATCATCAACAGCTGAACCGTGTGCCTCCTGTTGGCCTATCAGCTAATTACAAAGACTTGATTTGAAACTGATGTGTTTCTGGCATAACTCCATAGACAGTGGTGACCCCCCTGCCCACACCCTGACCATGGGGATGTTGCCCCCTGCAGCTGCCCCTACCCTCCCCAAGACTGAGCCAACTCCTGAAGAGCCTCCAGAATTCCCCTCGTGGCCTCAAAGTGCTCGTAGTGCAGCAAAACACCCATTATGGACCAGCTACTACTTCAGAAAAGGAGTAGCTTTTTCCTAGTTTATCCCTATGTTGTCCCAAAATGTGGGTTCTGTTACCCAATGTGCAAGCAACCAATAGACACACAGGGTCGAGATATTTGTTTATTTCATTTCTGCACAGAGATGGGTGCTAGGTGGTAAATCCACAAAGCTAGCACACCTTCTCCCGCTCTCAGTCTTGATTTATACACACTTTTCAGGGAGTACTTTATACAAATCTTTCTAGTGGTTACAGATTCATTACCTCAGGTAATTGCTCTCCGCTTGGGCTTTCATATTCTTGTTAATTAGCATAGGAAGCGAAGAAGAGGCGGTAACATCATTATCGTGTCATTTCCATCGCATTATTCATTTAGGGGTGTGAAGTTTAATATGTTAATAAGCCTTAATGAACCTAAGGTCACTCCTGGGTTATTCTGCTGTTTTTGTCTTGCCTGCCCTTCACATTCTTCAAAGCGCTGTGGTTTCATCAAGGTTATTTAGCCGGAGCTGGTTATCCCTTCCAGTACTGTATTTCTCTCCCCCTTGTCCTTGAGTCTTGTTAACTATTTGCAAGGATTTTTTCTCACAGTATTTCTCTAACACCACCTGCTGCTCCTGCAAATTCACTCCAAGGTCAACAGCACAGACACAAAGGACTTTGGCCCCTTCTCTGCTGGAGCCCCCCTGCCCCCTCTCACAACTGGTTGATTTTGCCTGTCTTCACAGCATTTCCTGATTCTCTCTGCAGTGGACACTGAGGATTTCTTCTGCTACTCAAGACCTGTGGCAACAGTCTGGGAGCTGATGAGTCAGCAGGTGTCACAGCTTGCAGGCAAGAGTGGGCCTCCTGGATAGCACAGCCCCGATCCCAGCAGCATGCGCTGGTGCCTCCCACCAGTGGGCAACCTCTGGGGCACCTACGGCTTGAGGCACCACAGTGCAGGGCTGTGACGGAATGGAGTGATGAGAGATGAGATGGCACTGCAGAAACTCTCACCGCTCATAGAACAGTGGGGAACTGAGTGATCGAAAGGAAACCAAGGCAGCTGTAGGCAATACTGAATCCTGACTGGATCAACAGATGATTGGGCTTGCAATTGGTTTAAGCTGTGACTTCTGGGGAGAACAACAGTGCRAACTATGAAAGATTAATGCCACCCCCCAAGGTGTGGACCCTGCTCTGGGCAGTGGGACTTCCCCCAAGATTCTACCCAGGGAGAAGTGGATGCCCGAACTGCGATTCCCCCGTGACCGATGGGGCATCTTAATTCAACTGTCTGGGAACAGGAAATTTGTCCTTTGGCTTCTAAKGGGTCTGCAATCATGTATGTGGGATGCTTCATTTATATTTCTTTATTAATCATGGACTACTGCGGCAGCAAGGTACTCCCCAGTTAAGGGAGGGCCCTGTGGCAGCTTACAGGGAGTTTATACAGGATGCCTTTATCCAGAGAATGTTACTTTAAAAAAAAAAATAACAACACCTACCATTTCATTAGTCAGGGACAAGAGTACATAATACTCTTACCAACTTCCCTGCTTTGGTGGCTGTAAACTATGTCTTTATTTTAAAATGTTCTCTCTGCCAAGGACSTAACAYCTRTGTCTTCTTAASMAACACCTGCTGCAGGACATGAGTTCCACCAAGGACATGCATTTTGCTCTACTAACTCATCACAAAGGTATAACCCTAGACATCCCCTTGTGCATAAAGCCTACAGAGAGAACAGAAGTTGCATTGTGCCTACCACCCCCAATCCCGTGGGGCTGCAGCAAGGAGAAACTCCAACAGGAGAACCAAACTGGCAAAGAGCTGGGCA
>NW_028185125.1:5439-6815 GCF_003343005.1 Rhea americana | reverse complement strand
CCCCAGGGCTGCCACCGGCGGGTCCCGGGCCCTCAAGGGAGGGGTCCCGGGGGTACTGTCGGGGGCCGCCAGGCCTCGGGGGGTGCCCGGGCCGTCCGGGGGAACGGGGCGGTCGCAGGGTGCCCGGGCAGGGGCCCAGTGCCGCCTCCGGCCGTGTCTCCGCAGGCAGCTGGTGCCAGCACGATGGCCTCCCGCGGGGGCCCCCGCGCCGCTGGCACCGACGGCAGCGACTTCCAGCACCGGGAGCGCGTGGCCTCGCACTACCAGATGAGGTAGCGTCCTGCCCCCGGGGCGCAGCCCGCCGCAGCGACCCCCGCGCGCCCGCCGGGCCCTGGCGCCTCGCTGGGCCCCCCGCCGGGCTCTGCTGGGCCCCGTGCCCGCTGGCGGGCGGCTGCTCACGGCTGCTCTCTCTCTGCAGCGTGGCGCTCAAGTCCGAGATCAAGAAGCTGATCTATATGCACGTGGCCATCTGGCTGCTGCTGCTGGCCCAGATGTGTGTGGGGCACTTCAAGCTGCTGCCCCACGACCAGGTGGCCATGCCCTACCAGTGGGAGTACCCATACCTGCTCAGCATCCTCCCGTCCCTCCTGGGCCTCCTCTCCTTTCCCCGCAACAACATCAGCTACCTGGTGCTGTCCATGATCAGCACCGGCCTCTTCTCCGTGGCGCCCCTCATCTACGGCACCATGGAGATGTTCCCCATGGCCCAGCAGCTCTACCGCCACGGCAAGGCGTACCGCTTCATCTTTGGCTTCTCTGCGGTGTCCGTCATGTACCTGGTGGTGGTGGTGGCCGCGCAGGTGCACGGCTGGCAGCTCTACTACAGCAAGAAGCTCCTGGACTCCTGGTTCACCAGCACGCAGGAGAAGAAGAGGAAATGAGCGGGGCTGGGGCAGAGCGTGCACGTGTGCCGCTGCCGGCTGCAGACCTGGGGCGAGGGGGCCTGGAGCTCTGCGGCGCTGCTTTCCTGTCCTCGCCAGCCTCTGCCACCTCAGTGGGAACGTGCCGGGGGTGGTGGGAGGGACGGGGGGGGGCACTTGGGGCTTGCTGGCCTTGCCCAGGCTGGCAGAGCTGTGGGAACAGACAGGAGGCAGCGCCCCACGGCAGAGCGTGGGGGCTGCTTCCTCCGGCACCCTCGGGGACCAGCGTGGCTGGGGACTGGCGCAGGCGGGAGGTGCCGGGTCGCGGGGGGCTCGGGAAGGGGCGTGTGCCGGTGCCCCCGCCCCACGGCCCCCGGCCTCGCGTGTGTAGCGATATGGAAATAAAAGAGCCGCAGAGCGTGGCCGCGTGTACGCTGCGCCCCGCGGGGCACTTTCCCACGGGGGTGCCGGTGCCCGCCGCAGGAAGCACCGCCGCAACCAGGTCGCGCCGCCCCG
>NW_028185125.1:2828-4200 GCF_003343005.1 Rhea americana | reverse complement strand
GGCGAGCCGGTGAGTGCGGCACCCCGGGGCGGCGAGCCGGGCAGGGCGCCGGGCGCCCGTCCCGCTCAGCCCCGGCTCCCCGCAGTGGCGGCTGCAGTTCGACTGCTTCCCCGCGGAGAGCGGGCGGCAGGTCCTTGTCTCCCTGCGCACCATCCCCGACCGCGGCTTGGCCCTCAGCCGGAGCCGCCTGGTCGCCGCCGAGCCGCCGGGTGAGCAGGGCCGGGGGGGGGGGGACCCCCGTGCCCCCTGCGCCGCTCCGGGGCGCTGCGGGCTGGGACGCTGGAGCGGGGCTGAGCCGCGTGCGCTCCGCAGGACCCGCGTTCACCCACGCCTGGGTGCCCGAGGCGCGGGCCATCGAGGTGTCCGTGCCCCGCGGCCCTGCCCTGATGGTGCGGCTGTGCCACCAGCTGGCCCTGGAGTGCGAGGAGCTGCCCAGGCCCTTCCACCGGCAGGTAGGTACCGGCTCCCGCCGCCCCCAGCCTCCCCCCCCGTGCGTGGGGCCTGGCCGGGCTGATCCGCAGGGTCCCCGCGCTCCCGCTGGGCTCATGCCGCCTCCGGGCCCCGCAGGTCCTGGTGCCGGGGGGCCGGGCCGTCCTGCTGCCGTACGAGTTCCTGGTGCCCTGCCTGTGCATTGAGGTGCGTCCGTGCCCTGCGTCCCGGGGCTGGGGGGGCTCCGCTCCGCCGCAGCCCTCCGGGGAGGGGGCTCGGGCCCGCGGCGGGGGCGCCGGCGGCTCTCACGGCTCTGCCTGCCGCCCCAGGCCTCCTACCTGCACCGCGACAGCCTGCGCAGCAAGAAGTGCCCGTTCCGGGAGCAGCCGGCGGCCTGTGAGTGGCAGTGGGCACACGGGGGTGGGGGGGGTCCCGTCTGTGCCCCCCACCCCGGCTGACCCTGCGCCCCGCAGACGGCCCCGAGCTGTGGTCCTCGGTGCGCTTCCACGACCACAGCGCCAGCGGCAAGGACCAGATGGCGATGGTGCTGAGCGCCAGCTGCCCGCTGCGCCCCCGGGCCACGCTGTGCTGGAGGGAGGCGGCCGCCGGCGCGGCGCCCTGCCACGACATCCCCAACTCCACGGCCAGTGAGGGGGAGCAGGTGAGGGGCCCCGGCGCACGGCGTCCCGCGAGGGTGCCGTGGGCAGGCGGCGCGGGCACGGCTCGCGCCGCAGGCGCTGACCCTCCGGCCCCGCCAGACCTACACCCTGGACGAGGTGGACGTGCACCCCCAGCTCTGCTTCAGGGTGAGTCCCCGCGGGCGCAGCCCGGCGCGGGCGAGGGGCCGGGAGGGAAGCGGCGGCGGGCGGTGGGTGACCTGCCGCCTCCGCCCAGTTCTCCTTGGGGAACAGCAGCCACGTGGAGTGCCCCCGCCGGCCAGGTG
>NW_028185125.1:0-952 GCF_003343005.1 Rhea americana | reverse complement strand
GCCGGCTCGTCGCCCCGCCGCGCGCCTGGAGCTGTGTGAGCTGGAGCAGAATAAAGGCAGTGGTTGCACCCGGCCGTGCCGTGGGTCTGGGGGGCTCCCCGGGGGGGCGGGCGCGGGAAGTCCCCTCGGCCCTGCGCCCCACGGGGGGCTGGAGCCCACCTCTGCCCCCCAGGCAGAGCTGGAGCGACCCCGGGAGGTGCCGCTGGCTGCAGCCAGCGCCGGCCCTTCTCCCCACGGCTGCGGTGGGCCCCTGCCCTTCCCGCGCCCCCCATGCCCCCTTCTCCCTGCACCCCCTGGCTCTCCTGAGCCGCCATGCCATGCTATGGGGCAGGCCTGGGCCTCGTGCTGCGCTGCCGTGGGGCTGGCCCAAGCCACGCACTGGGTTTTGGGGCAGCGGCTGGCCCTGTGCCATGCCATGGGGCTGCCATGGTGGCAGGCTATGGGGCTGGCCTGCACTACCACACCATAATGTGGGGCAGACCCAACCTTCTGGTGCACTGCTGTGGGGCTGGCCTGAGCCACTGGGCCAGGCCGTGGGGCAGCCCAGGCCCCATGCCCCACACTGCTATGGGGCTGGCCTGGCCCCGAGCCACACCACGGGGGTGGCCTGAGCCAGCGCGCCAGGCTCTGGGGCTGGCCCACACCCCACAGCACCATGGGGCGGACCTGAGCTGCCACAGCAGGCCCCCCCCCCGCTGTGGGGCAGGCCTAGGCCCACGCCTGGCTGTGGGGCCAGCCCAGGCCCCGTGCAGAGCCGTGGGGCGGCAGGCACGGGGTCCCCCCCCCAACCCGCACCCCGTCCCATCCCGTCTCCGTCCCATCCGGGCCGGGAGGCCCCACCCCGGGGCGGTCGCCGGCGCCGCGCTAGGACCCAGGTGTCCGGGAGAGGAGCCGGAAGAAGGAGCCGGCGGCGGCGGCGGGGCCGTGGGGCGGGGGGCCGTGGGGCGCCGGG
>NW_028185124.1:5276-6730 GCF_003343005.1 Rhea americana | reverse complement strand
CCATTTTCACACTCGCCGTTGTTATTCCCATAATCCTAGGTGAGGAGGAAGAATTGCTGAATTCTGGCTCTGCTGGTTTCAGCAATTGAAATGTCCTGGACGGAGTCTGTTGCCATGTCTCAAATTGTCAGTGCGTAAAATAGGAGAATGCTTGATGTGTAGAGGATTTGCTGTGCCTGTTCAGCACTGGGGAAGGAAGTAGACTTGTGAGCTGTGGGAAGGCTTCTGCCTCTGACTGGGACATGACGCCCTGCTCTCCTGCTACATATACAGACTACCTAGGCAGAAGAGAATCTTTTTTTGGGGGGAGGGGGGTTGCAACTCCTACGTAATGGGTGCTTTGCTGCACTGTGAGCATTGCGAAGCCAGGAAGTGAATCAGAGAGGCCATTTGGGAGGTGGCTCAGCCGTGGGAAAGGGCAGGGGGAGCTGCAGGCAGCAGCAGGGYGGGCAGTGAGGTSYSTAGTGTTTAAAAGGGCTGTATCAGAAAATGCCCTGTGTCCCATCAAGTGTTTGTAGGTAGCTGGTGGGGCTGGAGGAGGCCCATGGCTCAGCTGTTGATGGTGAGGTCAGTTCTGCGCGAGTCCCTGATAGGCCGTCTGGAGGGAGAAGGCGTGGCTGTTGCTTGTGATGTCACTTCCCGCGGAGCAGTGGATAGGGCAGCAGCAGGTCCGCACTGGGATGTGTTTTTGAGATGGTTTCTGCCTGAGCAGCGGATCAGCCAGGATTTGTCTGCTGGCTGGGGAAGTTCTAGTGAGGTAATTGCTGCCTTAGGGGCTTCCTGGACAGTGACAGAGACCTGGTTGTGCAGGTGACTGTGAGGTCCCGTCTTCCTGCGTCCCTTATAGACCGGCAGCAGGCAGTTAGTCGTGGGCGTTGAGTGTGAGGTCTCCTTTCTCCGAGTACCTGTTTGGGCAGCAGTGGCTCATGGAAGTTATGTTGAGGCAACTAGTGTCTCTGAAGCCAATAGGCCATCAGCAGGCATGTGTTGGGGGTTTGTACTTGTGAGCAGGTGACAGGTCAGGAGAAGGCACATGGCCTGGATGGTGGTGGTGAGGTGACTCCTGGGTTTGTTGCGTGTGCCCAKAGGAGGGATTGACYGCTKCAGAGCTCTACAGCAATACAGAAGGTCAACTAATTAATCAGCAGATGTCCCCCATCGTCTGACACAAATTCTAGTCCACTCCATGATCCTGAGTTAGTACTACTACATTTAAAAAGTGGGTGATGTTCTCTAGTGAATATGGACGTGGAGTTTATTTTTCCCCCTTGTTGCTAAGTAGAAGCTTGCAGCCTGCTCCCAGACAGCTAGGGAGTCCAGCTGGGCTTTTTAAACAGCTAAATCAGTCTAATGGTGGTGTAAGCAGTGTTAGTTATCTCTGATTGCCAGCATGTGTGTGTGCTTTGGAAATTCCCCCTGTGGAAACAGGAGGGAGCTTGTGAGATGTTCCTGCA
>NW_028185124.1:0-4056 GCF_003343005.1 Rhea americana | reverse complement strand
TGAGGAGCCCCATGTAGCTCTCACTGCCTTCTGCCATTTCAGAAGAAAGTGTTTGTCCTGCTGTTGTCCCAAATCTGGGTTCTGTTACCCAGTGTGCAAGCAACCAATAGACACACAGGGTCAAGGTATTTGTTTATTTCATTTCTGCACAGAGATGGGTTCTAGGTGGTAAATCCACAAATCCAGCACGCCTTCTCCCCCTCTCATTCTTGATTTATACACACTTTTCAGGGAGTATTTTATACAAATCTTTCTATTGGTTACAGTTTCATTACATCAGGTAATTGCTCTGTGCKTGCGTTTTAACGCTCTTGTTAATTAGCATGGGAAGTGAAGAAGAGGCAGTAACATCACTATCATGTCGTTTCCATCTCTTTATTAATTTAGGGGTGTGAAGCTTAATATATTAATATGCCTTAATGAACGTAAGGTCTCTTCTGGGTTATTCTGTTTTTGTCTTACCTACCCCTCGCATTCTTCAAAGCGCTGCAGTTTCATCAAGGTTATTTAGCCGGAGCTTGTTATACTTTGCAGTACTGCTTTTCTCTCTACCTTGTCCTTGAGTCTTGTTACCAATTTGCAAGGTTTTTCTCACAGTATTTCTCTAACAGTATTTCTCTGTGCACCCCACTGACCGAGTCCAACCAATGCGGCTGGCGCACTCTTCGTACGGCTGTGCACCCCACTGACTGAGTCCCACCAATGCAGTTGGCGAGGCCTCCGTGCAGCTGTGCACTCCACCAACCGAGTCGCACCAAAGCAGGTTGGGTGGCCTTGGTACAGCTGTGCACCCCACTGACCGAGTCCCACCAATGCAGGTGGCTCAGACTCAGTACAGCTGTGCACCCCACTGACTGGGTCCCAGCAATGCAGGTCGCTCGGCCTCAGTACACCTGTGCACCCCACTGACAGAGTCCCACGAATGCACGTGGCGCAGCCTCGGTGCAGCTGTGCACCTCAGAGACCAAGTCCCACCTATACAGGTGGCGCGGCCTCAGTGGAGGTGTGCAGCCCACTGATCCAGTCCTACCAGTGCAGCTTGCGAGGCTTCACTACAGCTGTGCACCCCACTGACAGAGTCCCACCAATGCAGGTGGTGCAGCCTCGATGTACCTATGCACCACACGGACCGAATTCCACCAATGCAGGTGGGGAAGCCTCGGTGCAGCTGTCCCCCCCACTGACCGAGTCCCACCAATGCAGGTGGCAAGGCCTCGGTACAGCTGTGCACCCCACTGACCGAGCCCCACCAATTCACGTGGCTCAGACTAATTACAACTGTGCACCCCACTGACCGAGTCCCACAAATGCAGATGGCGAGGTCTGCAAGCAGCTGTGCACCCCACTGACCGAGACCCACCAATGCAGGTGGCTCGGCCTCCTAACAGCTGTGCACCCCACTGACCGAGGCCAACCAATGCAGGTGGGGCAGCCTCGGTACAGCTGTGCACCCCACTGACCAACTCCCACCAAAGCAGGTGGTGTAGCTTTGGTACAGCTCTGCACCCCACTGCCTGGTCCCACCAATGCAGGCCTCAGTACAGCTGTGCACCCCACTGACTCAGTCTGACCAATGCATGTGGCTCGGCCTCAGTACAGCTGTGCACCCCACTGACCGAGTCTGACCAATGCACGTGGCTGGGCCTCCGTACAGCTGTGCAACCCCCTGACCGAGTCCCACCAATGCACGTGGTGTAGCTTCATTACACTTTTGCACACCACTAACCGAATCCGACCAATGCAGTTGGCTCGGTCTCGGTGCAGCTGTGCACCCCACTGACCGAGTCCTACCAATGCAGGTGGCGGAGCCGTAGTACAGCTCTGCACCCGACAGACCGAATCTCGCCAATGCACGTGGCTCGGCCTCGGTTCAGCTGTGCACCCCACTGACCGAGTCCCGCCAATGCAGGTGGGGAAGCCTCTGTACAGCGGTGCACCCCATTCACCGAGTCCCAGCATTACACGTGGCTCGGCGCCGGTACAGTTGTGCTCCCCACTGACCGAGTCCCACCAATGCAGGTGGCAAGGCCTCAGTGCAGTTGTGCACCCCACTGATCGACTCCGAATAATGCAGGTGGCTCGGCGTTCATACAGCTGTGCACCCCACTGACCGAGTCCAACAAATGCATGTGGTGCAGACTCGGTACAGCCGTGCACCCCACTGAGCGAGTCCCACCAATGCAGGTGGCAAGGCCTTGGTACAGCTGTACACCCCACTGATCGACACCCACCAATGCAGGTGGCTCAGCCTCAGTACAGCTCTGCAACCCACTGACCGAGTCCCACCAATGCAGGTGGCACGGTCTCGGTGCAACTGTGCACCCCACTGACCAAGTTCGACCAATGCAGGTGGCTCGGACTCGTTACAGCTGTGCTCCCCACTGACCGAGTCCCACTAATGTAGGTGGCTCAAACTCAGTACAGCTGTGCAACCCACTGACCAAGTCTGACCAACGCATGTGGCTCGGCCTCAGTACAGCTGTGCAACCCCACTGACCAAGTGCGACCAATGCAGTTGGCGAGGTCTTCTTACAGCTGTGCACCCCACTGACCGAGTCCCACCAATACACGTGGCTCGGCCTCCGTACAGCTGTGCACCCCACTGACCGAGTCCCACCAATGCAGGTGGCTCGGCACGGTGCAGCTGTGCACCCAACTGACCAAGTCTGACCAATGCAGGTGGCTCGGACTCGTTACAGCGGTGCTCCCCACTGACCGAGTCCCACCAATGCAGGTGTCAACTACTCAGTCAGCTGTGCAACCCACTGACCGAGTCTGACCAATGCACGTGGCTCGGCCTTAGTACAGTTGTGCACCTCACTGACCGAGTCCAAACAACGCAGGTGGCTCCGCCTCAGTACAGCTGTGCAGCCCACAGACCGAGTCCCACCAATGCAGGTGGCAAGGCCTCCGTACAGCTGTGCACGCCACTGACCGAGTCCCACCAATGCACGTGGATCGGCCTCATTATAGCTGTGCACCCCACTGACCGAGTCCCACCAATGCACGTGGCTCAGACTCAGTACAGCTGTGCACCCCACTGACAGAGTCCCACCAATGCAAGTGGCAAAGCCTGAGTACAGCTGTGTACCCCACTCACCGACTCCCACCAATGCAGGTGGCTCAGTGTACGTACAGTTGTTCGCTTCACCAATCTGAGTGTGCTGCAAACCCCAGGAATCCCATTCTCGTCACCAATTTATGTTCTAGTTGGATTCCCAGGGCTAAACATCTCGTTTTGCAATCCAGTACAAACATACACACACACATACACACACACACACACACACAAACACTCTTCAATGGCAAGCAGTTTATCAGGAGATACTTACAAACAGACTGACACGATGGTAATCTCGAGAAGGACCACTCCAATGCTTGTCCCGATCGTCTGCCTGGCGAGAGAGAGAGTCGGCAGGCACAATCTTTGCGGGCATGCCTGAGGAGGCAAAGTGGTCCTCTGTTGTGTAGCAGCCTCTCTCTCCTTCGGAAAAAATCAGGTATTTATGATTATTTGCGGTAGGCGAGAGTCCTGGCACATGCGGCCAACAAATGCAGGGAGTCTAGCCCAACTCCACCCCAGTCGCATAACCAGGCTATGATACTGCGCACACGTGCAGACTTATTTTGGGGGCCACATTTGACTTTGGGGGTCGCTACTTCATTACTCTTCAACTTCTGACCTTCATGTWAACTGCTTCTCATGGTTATTCTGTGGCTGGAAGCCACACAATCCATACGTAACCAACTGCTGTTCTTTCTCACAGATTTCCAAGACCTTGTTAGTTACGTATTTGTATGCCGCTTCACACAGCAGTATTGTTCTAGGCACTAAAAAGTTACTACACAGACCATTCCCATCAAGTATCACGTAGTACGGATACAAGCACCTACAAATTGACAGCAGGATGCCACTTCCATTTCTAGGGCCAACGTTGAGAGATCAGCCCAGGGAGCAGCTGCACTGGAAAGGCTGTCTGACACTGACAGAGCAACTCAGCACTGCAACAGCCCTCCACATAATGCCACACCTCTGCTGTGCCAGCTGTGCCACCG
>NW_028185123.1:10371-11261 GCF_003343005.1 Rhea americana | reverse complement strand
AAAACAAAGCAGCCAAAGATTAAGCAGGCAGTAACCACAATAAGCCCAACTTCCCTGAGGTAGGATTCTGAGCAGGAGAGCTTGAGGATCTGGGGGATTTCACAGAAGAACTGGTCCACAGCATTGCCTTGGCACAGGGATATTGAGAATGTGTTGGCAGYGTGCATGACAGCATTCAGGAACCCACTGGCCCAGGCAGCTGCTGCCATTTTGACGCAAGCTCTGCTGTCCATGATGGTCCAGTAGTGCAGGGGTCTGCAGATGGCAACATAGCGGTCATAGRCCATGACAGTGAGGAGAGAATACTCCACACCAACTGAAAAGAAAAACAGGAAGAGCTGGGCAGCACATCCTGAGTAGGAAATGGCCCTAGTGTTCCACAGGGAATTGGCCATAGATTTGGGGACAGTGGTAGAGATGGAGCCAAGGTCCAGAATAGAGAGGTTGAGGAGGAAGAAATACATGGGGGTGTGGAGACGGTGGTCGCAAGCCACAGCTGTGATGACAAGGCTGTTGCCCACAAGAGCAGCCAGGTAGATGCCCAGGAAGAGGGAGAAGTRCAAGAGCTGCAAATCTTGTGTCGCTGCAAACGCCAGGAGGAGGAAGCCATTGAGGGAGCTGCTGTTGGACATTTGCTCTGGCTTGGTTTAGGGCACTGTCCAAGTAGGAAAAGACATTGATAAGTTAGAACAGGCTTCTCTGAGCAAAACCCACACCACTCCTCAGAGYACCCTCCCCATACTTTCTCTCCCCTCTGCATTCGTTCAGTGCCCTTTCCTGACCTCTGGTTCATGCTGAGCATGCAGTGCCAGGGCCTCTGTCCATAGGCTGCACAGGAGTCATCTCTGCTCTGTTCAGAGGTGCAAATGGAGGTGTCAGACTGCTTTGTG
>NW_028185123.1:6109-8856 GCF_003343005.1 Rhea americana | reverse complement strand
CTTTGACTTCTTGAAAGTTTTGTTCAGTCTCCTCTCAGTAGCTGAGGCTGGTGGACTCAGCACCAAATACACCATGGGGCTCATTAAAAAGAAAAACTTCCTGATGAATCTCATCTCTCCTCATAATCTTCTTCAAGTCTTGTAAGGCTAATTGCAGAGGTTTCAGAAGTGTAGCTGAAAGTCGGAGATCTTCATAATATRAAATTATTTCTGCTTCTAAATTTTATTTTTATTATTATTATTTCCCACTTACAGAGTAAGTGGCAGGAGCATTCTCCAGGTGATATTGATCCACAGTGTACCTCAGTGAAGTCAGGACATGCAGGAAAAGCAGTGTCCCAGGGGTCAGGCATTGTTCACAGTCTTCAACTCCATCTCCTCAACTCTGCCATTGCTCTCATCAGCCACCTGGTGAAGACAGTCAACTCATGGAGCTAGGGTGTGCTTACAGGTGTGCTCCCAGGTGTGCTTAGCTGTCTGGGTGAGGTGGAACTCAAGTCAGCTTTCACATTAAACTCTCCAACATTGATGTAGGTGACCAGAGATTGAGAAGCTTTTGCCCCAGACAAGCTGGCCAAGCACACATGAGGAGATCTATCTGGTTAATTGATAAAGCCTTTTGTGAACAACATTGTCCTGGCTTCTCTCYTCCACCTCCMTTGACAATGTCAATGAAAGGAAATGGCAGTGAGCAAGGCTTTGGAAGCACAGAAGATTGAGCCCTTTCTGGAGTTGGAGCCTGTAGGAAAGTTCTGATTTTCCAWRCATCWTGGGCAGTGCTGGGAGTGGTTGGCATAGGCGGCATTTCCTGCAGTCAGCCTCTCTACTAAACCCAGCACACAGCTCCCTCGCAGCTCGGCARGAGGTTTCTGGGGCCTTGCACGTGCACCACTGCCTTCTTGTGTGCATGCCACCGTGCTGGACAGCTAGCTGCGCAACTCTCCAAGAGCTGGCCAAGACCTCTTGGGGCATGCCTGGTCTTTTTGGAGGAGACTCAKCTGGATATGTGCGGACCCATTTTCTCATTGTAGCTCTGCCATTGTCCAAGCGCAGCAAGGGCCCACTGCTCCCTCCAAGACTGGGAAGTGGGAGCCAAAGACATGACTGGCATGGGAGGGACATCAGCAGCTAGGGCCCCATCCCACAGTACCCACCTGAGGCGAGCAAGGTAGGCCCAGAAATGGTAGCCAGGTTCAAGCACGCATCCAGATCATCTGTCATGGTCATGCTGATGGGACAGGCAGTGAGACAAAGAGTACCTTTTGTGGTACCTCACCACCTGGGCTGTAGTGCCTTACCACCTCACCTAGCCGCTGCCCAGCCCAGGCTGTGCCCCATGCAGGCTTCAGCAGACACCATGCTCTGGGATCTGCCAGAGGTCTCATGCAGAAGAGAAGCCATGCGAGGCTGCCTTTTCACCTCCACCAGGATATAGAGACATGCAAAAGGATGGAGCTGCATGGACCATCCCACAGGTGGGCTGTGCTATCAACCCTGGAAGGGCTAGCCTGGAAGAATGACCATGGGGAAGCTTCCCCACTGTGTGCATATGTAGGGAGAAGATCTGTGGGAGATCTGGCAGTGAGTCAGGGGACTGGCAGAGTGCGTGATCGCAACCCCAGAGTGTGTTCTCTGCACACTGACCAAACTCCTGCCAAGGTCAGACRTGCATATTCCATCTTGTCAACAATGTGGAGCTGCTTCACAGCCAGTGGCTGCTCAAGCTNTCTGGTCTGTGCATGAGTCTTGCTCCTCACTGCCTTGTGTTTGCACCCCTTTCAGATAAAGGATAGTCACACCCACAGATCACTCTAAGAAAGAAAYGAGATGGAGTTGAGASTGGAGGAGTTCAGTTTCAAAGTGAAGATTTCCAAGTCCTCCCTCTCAGCCCACGTATGGAGAGAGTGCTCTTCAGAGCATTTGGTGAGGTTTCTGACTCRCATGAAGGGCACAAGGACTCTCAGCTCTTGCTCATATGATACAGGAAAGCTGTGCTCTTCTGGAGGGCAGCTTGCAGCCTGGCAGGACTCCCCAGAGAGACAGTCAAGAGTGCTAACAACAGGAGAGTCAGATCATTCCCCCACCAGATGAGATGTCTTGCTGCCTGGAAAGGTGGAAGAGGACTTGGACACATGCCCCTGCAATGAAACTGCTATGAAAACAGCTCCACACAGGACCCACAGGGTCAATGCCCTAAATGCCGCTGAACTCCCTCCTTCAGCCCGTAGAGCATGAGAGCAAGAAYCAGAGCAGCACAGAGAGATAGAGAAGCAAGGAATACCGTTACCCTCCTACCAAAGGGAAAGCGGTGAGAGACAGACAAGCAGTCTGGAAAGCCTTCTCCTCACCCAGCTGAGCACATGACCTCCCAGATGGCAACATCACAGGACAGTTGCTCCCACTCTTTTTTGCATAGTGGGAAATAGGCACATCGCAGGAGAASTGCACCTCTCCTCTGCTGGAGCTCAGGCTGCTGAGGAGGGTGCTCATGCCCTGGACCCCTGGCCCTGAAGGCAGAGGCTCTGCTGGTGGGAGAGGAGACACAGGGGGCTTAGTTAGAGGAAGATGTCTGCATTGAAGGGGATGACAGGGAGGTCTCCAAATTCCCCTTCCCCCCAACACACACAACATTTATGCTTCTCATTTCCTCTTATTCACTCATCATATCTTAACTRCTTGGAGCTTTTCCTCCTGGGAGCTGCTTTTCTCTCCTAGGTCTTTTCCCAGCCAGCACTTAGCAAACAGTA
>NW_028185123.1:0-1254 GCF_003343005.1 Rhea americana | reverse complement strand
CACAGACAGGAGATTGGTGGAAGCGGTGACCCCTCTCTACTACTCACTCCTTTAGAGCAAATGTACACTTCTGCATCCACTTTGGGGCTCCTTGGTCCTAKAAAGATGGTGATAAMYRGGAGCAAGTTCAGCAGAAGGCCCCGAAGGTGGTCTCAGAGCTGGAGCACTAGATCTGTGAGTGAGCAGGGCTTGTTCAGCCTGGAGAAGAGATGCCTCTGGAGGGACCTAATAGCTGCCTTCCAGTACCTAAGAGGAGGCCCTGAAGAAGACAAAGCAAGGCTATTTATCATAGTCCACGCTGCAAGGACAAGAGACAATACCTTCCCATACAAACATGTATGTATGCTTTGTACCCTCACTAGGTATTTCTGAGATTATTGTCCTAATAAGTCCTATTTCAGGCAGGAATTCCATTACACTAGAACCTCCTTTTGTTACATGTGCTGTCCTGCAATTCTGCTTGCTGTTACCTTCTTAGAGGCACCACAAGTCAGCCTGAGCCCTCTTGCACATGCACATTACAAGCTGGTATACCCAAGCTTCATTCTGGAGGACGTTGAGAAACTTGGGGATGGGGCCAACAGAAACCTCGTGAAGTTTTGCAAGGAGAAGGGGCAAGTCCTGCACCTTGGAAGGATAACTCCATGCTTCAGGGCAGGTTGGGACCTTATCATCTGAGAAGTGTCCCTGAAGAGAAGGGCCTGGGTGTTGTGAGAAGCACTACATGAGCCAGTGAGGCACAGTCATTGTGAATAAGGGCTGCATGAGGAGGAGTGTGGCCACCCACACAAGGGGAGCCATTATTCCCCCTCGACTCAGCCTTGGGTTGATGATAGCTGGAGTAATGTGTCCCAGGGTGGGTCTCCCAGGCACTTTTCTTGATAGTGGGAAGCAGCACAAGAAGGGGGGAAAGTCAAAATCTGCAGCTTGTGACAATCAAACCAGTCATCAAGATGAATCAATGTCACTCAAAGAGTAGTGCCATGGTGGAAAAGCTCATCCCAAGGAAGTCTGTGATCAGCTCCTGGCTCTTTGCTTCAAGGAACAGCCAGTGAGGACAGGGAGACATCAGTAAAGGGAGAGGTGAGAGCAAGGTGGGGAAGCAGGTTGGATGTCCACAGTCTGCAGGCACCCAGCTGCAGGCAAGGGACAGCGTAGGACAGTGTGGTGGAGATAGCTGAGGACATTGGCATGGTGAAGAGCCTGAAAGAGCAGAGGCCTTTGTTCTATGGCACTGACACCTACGAGGAGACA
>NW_028185122.1:8004-9140 GCF_003343005.1 Rhea americana | reverse complement strand
TGAGTTGATGGAACTCAGCTCCTGAGAGGAGACTGAAGAAAGTATTCCAGCAGTAGAAGCCAGGAGCAAAGCCCAAGGTTTGTCAAGTATTAATGGGTCCCACTGAGGATCGTTATCCGCAAATACTCCGTGGGGGGCTGATTAGAACAGAAAATTGTACTCACAGATTACAGGCAGGCAAAGGAAATGTGCAGACAGCTCTGATTCCCAACCCTTGATGTGTTTTCTCAAGCAAAATGCCCAAGCACAGGCACCGGACACCAAATCCCTGGGAAAGGAGATCCTTTCCCTCACACATCGCCCATGGCTCTTCCTGGGGGCAGCGTGCGGGTGGTGGTGTGCAATACCAAGTGCAGGACAACCACATGACTCCTCCCGGGCTCCTTGGGGTGCCAGGAGGCAACGAGGCCCCAGTGTCTCCTGGTGGGGCTCAGAGGCAGAGAGAACAGCCATAGCCGAGGAGAGACAGACCTCAGTACTGTCAGGGCCCTTCAGCCTTGCCAGGGCCCTTGGCCATTTCCAACTCAGGCCATTCTGTGCTGTCCCTCTCCTGTGCCTGTGTCCCTGGAGACTGTAGACACCCAATATCCTTCCACACCTTGCTCTCACTCTGGGTTCTCCCCTCCCTTACTGATATTTTTCTGTCCTCACTGGCTGTTCCTTGAAACACAGAGCCATGGGCTGATCACAGACTACTTCTGGTGACCTTTTGCACCACAGCACTGCCCTTGGAGTGATCTTTCTTCAGCCTACTGTCCAGTCAGGACTTCTCAGGCTGTAGTTTTGTAGCTCTTTCCCCTTCCATGCTGCTTCCCACTACCAAGACCAGCTCCTGAAAATCCCCAAATGGGTCACACTCGTGCTGAGTTGGGGAGGATAATAACTGCCCTTGTCTGGGTGGCCATGCTGATCCTAATGCAGCCGTGTAGGCTTTTGGCCTTATTCTGAGGGAGGGAGCATGCACCAATGGCTCCTAGGGCATCCCTCGTAACACTCAGGCCTTCTCCTGGATGAAAGCACTCCTCAGCTGGTCAGGGCCAAACTATCCTGGTGCCCAGGGTTTTTCTTTCCTAGATACAGCACTTGCCACTTCTCTTTGTAAGACTTGATGAGGTTTCTGCTGGCTGAATCCTTCC
>NW_028185122.1:2213-3321 GCF_003343005.1 Rhea americana | reverse complement strand
AGATTTCAAGCTATGAGAACTTTTCATTCAGGCCTTTCTAGACGCATAGAGAGGCCATCACTGCCTGAGGAGCCCTGTGGAGCTGTATTGCCATGTGGTGCTGAGAAATGTGAGACAGGAACTATGGGAACATTTCTGGAACATCAGCTGGTCACCAGGAGAAGCCTCTCAAAACCTCTCTGTGGGACAACATTTCTCGTTCCACTGAGTAGAAGGGGATTCCACACAGCTGGGTTTGTCAGAGACATCGGCACTGAAAGGGTCTGGCATTAAGTCAGATAATTTCCATCCCTGTCGTCACCTCAGATGGAGCTGCACTTCATGACCATGCAAGGAATGGAAAGGGAGAGTGGCTAGATGTTTAGACATCACTATAACTGAGGAACGTTGAGGTTGGTGCAAATTAGGCCATTTRTAAATACAGTATTTTAGTGAAGCTGATCAGGTTGCATGAGACTCTCTGGGCATATGCACTTCCCATAGTTGCCCAGTTTTACTCTTCTGGTTGCTCTTTATCCATTCTGATGCCTCCCAACTCTCCAGTTGCTGCTCTGAGCTTCTGGGAGTCTGTAGATTGTGTCATTTTTCAGGAGTCTCATGGTCTCTTTAGCCAGYTCCTTTGYTGTGTTTCAGTCCATCCTTTCCTACCCATCAGTTGAAAACATTTCAAGGATCGTTATGTCTTGTGGGCAGTGGACCTCACTGGAGGGAGCTTGGGCTTGCCATACAATTGAGGAGTGTCTTTCAGCTTTTATTCAACTGTTTCAAATTATATTTTTGTTTGGTCGGTTTTAAGAAAGTCCCTTCTGTGTCTGCTTGCAACTAACTCTCTAAGGAAAGCAGGTGGGAACTGGTGCACATGAGCTGTAACATTCAGCTACAAAGTTTTGTGGAGAAAGGTCAGATTTTAACAAGAGCGATGAATGTCCCCAGTGGCAGATGAGAGAAATAGCAGGTCTGGGGAGGTGGGGAGGGAGGTTGTCCATACTTGCCTCTTATCAAAAAGACTGTTTTTTCTACATATCTGGACTTCATTAGGAGACATTGTGGGTCAGTGTGAATTGGAGAAGGTGGGTATCCCTTAATCTGAAAACTGGAGAAAGCTTAA
>NW_028185122.1:0-1579 GCF_003343005.1 Rhea americana | reverse complement strand
CACCTTGCTCTCACCCCGGGATCTCCATACATCTTCTGATGTCTTCTTGTCCTCACTTGCTTTTCCTTGAAACACGAAGTCATGCATTCACCACAGACTCCCTCTGGGAGAGCTGTAGCACCACAGCACCACTGTTCAAGTGACATTTTTTTTTCCAAAATGACATCTAAATCCCACAAGCTGCTGATTGTTACTTTTTCTGCTTCTCATGCTGTTTCCCACTATGAAGAAAAGCTTCAAAACAACGCTTGAAGCAGTCACAGGCTACTGTTCTAATGCCCTTTGCTTCCACTTCACCAGGCTAAAGATGCCCAGGTCCTGCAGTCTCTCCTCACAGATGGAATTATTCCTGCCTAGGCACAGGACTTGACACTTCTCCTGTAAATATTCATGAGGTATCTGTTTGAATCACCCGAGTTTCTCAAGATCCTTCGGGACTGAACCTCTTCTGTGTCAAAAAATACAAAAACAAAACCACACCACCACCAACACCACCACCGTAGCCAATAGTTGGAGCGGTAAGGAGGGGTGGTGGAGTGTATGGGAAGGGATCAGAATGTTTGAAGAGAGAAACATAGAAGAAGAAAAAAAGATATGGAAATTGAAAGTGAAGCAAAGGATTGATCAGAGCTGTTTGGAAAATTCCTGCCAAGAAGGCTTGCGTTTGAACAATCCTGACAGGAGAAGGACAAGAAAGTTGGCCTTCTCCCACTGTCACAGGGTACCTAGCTACTTTCCTTGATATCAGTAAGGGAAGATCAAGAGTGGGAAGATTTATGGACTCCTTCAGGCTAGAAGGGACCTCAGAAGGTCCCTAGCCCAATCGCCTTGCTCACAGCAGGATCAGTTCTGAGATTAGACCATATTGCTCTGGTTTTCATCCAGTTTGGTCTTGGAAACCTCCAAGGGAAGACACTGCACAGCCTCTCTGGCAATCAGTTCCAATGCTTCTACACAAAGCTAGTGTTCCAGCTGTTACCAATCTCTTTCTTTTCCTAGAGAAAATCAAACCTGGATGCGATGTTCTAGATATGGCCTAATGAATCCTAACTAGAAGGCAATCATCATTCCCCTCGACCTTCTGGCTGTGCTCCTGGTCATACAGCCCACGATGCTTCTGGCCTGTGCTGTCAGGGAACATTGTGGGCTCATGTTTTGCCTCTGTTCACCAGAACCTTCAGATCCCTTCTCACGGAGCTGCTCGCCATGCACTTTGGCCCCAGTCTGTAACACTGCTGGATGCTGGTTTAACACACGTGCAAGACCTGGCATTTGGCCTTGTTGAATTCCCTGAGGTGCCTGAATTCCCCAAGGTGCCTGACAGCCCATTCCTCCTGCCTGYCCAGGTCCCRCTGAATGGCWGCCCTCAMGCAYAYRGTTGTCCTCACCACCACATCCCAAGTCTGGGATCACCTACAAGCATGATGAGTGCTGCCTACTTTGTGTCATTAATAAACAGAATAAGTTCTTGGAGAGACCCTGTGGTGCTTCTCTTCTCCCTGGCCTCCAGGAAGAGTACTACCCCTTCACCACTGCCCTCTGAGCCTGACCGTCCAAGCAGCTTTTTACCCATCTGGTT
>NW_028185121.1:0-6884 GCF_003343005.1 Rhea americana | reverse complement strand
TGAGGAGGGTCCTGCTGGCCCGCCGGGAAGCGACCCGTCCCCAGCGCCGGGGCGAGGGAGAGCGCGCCGGGTGCGCGGCGAGATGGCGCGGGCGGGAGGCTTCAAAGGAATTAATTAAAGATGCAACGTGGTTAGCAGAGAACCCTGGGCGGCTGGAACAGAGCCGCTCTTTGATCCGCTCTGCTGAGACGCCGGGATCCGCCGCGGACTCCGGCCTTCGGGAGGGAGCGAAAGGGCCCGGCAGGAAGGAGGGAGGCGGAGGTCTGCCGGCGCRCTCGCCCCGGGGCGCTCCCGCCGGGCTCCGAGCCGGGCCGGCACCGCGGGGGCGGCAGGGGAGGGGATGGCGGGGACGGACGGCTCCTACCTCGGGGGGACGGAGGGGAGAGCAGACGCCGCAGGGCGCAAGGCTGGAGCGGGACGTGGCCGTGGGAGCGCGGCGCCCGGGCGCACGAGCCGGCCTCCGGCGAGCGGCGGTGAGAGGGCGAGCGGCAGGCTCGGCTCGAGCACCGGGAGCAGCCGGCCCCGGCTCGCGCGCCGGGTGCCCGAGCCCCAGGCGCTCCCGGGATCGGAAGGGGCCCTACGAGCTCATCCGGTCCGACCTCCCCGCCGGGCAGGGGTCCCTGGCTCTCTGCTGGGGCTCCCCTTGGCTTGGCGGGGAGGCTCGGACCTGGCGCTGCCCTTCCCCGGAGCTGCCTGCCGGGAGCGCGGCGGGCCCCCGCTGCCTCCCTTCCCTTCCCTTCCCCTCCCTTCCCTTGCACGTCCTGGGTGGGAAATCTACTGATTCCGCGGGATTATAAAGCTTTGGACTGAAGTCTCTCTTCAAGACCCAGAATAGCTTCTTCCCTGCTCAGGCTCGCTGGACACGAGGCTGTGTTTAGTCCTAATTTCTCCGCCGTCCCATTTTCAGAAGTGCGGAGAAGGTTTCCKCAGGCGTTTCTGTTCCGGTGCCAGCACCTGCCTGGTCGAGGTTTTGATCGCGGCTCTCCGAGCCCCAGCGCAGAGCTGCAGCGGGGGCTGCCGCCTCCCCCTCTCCGCAGCCGCCTCCGTCGCCTTTGTAGCTCAGTAAAACAAATCGCACGCGGGCAGCGCTTGCGGGCGGCCAGGTCGCAGCCGGGCGAGAGCTGCCGGCTGTCGCGCTGCCTAGGGCCTGGGGAGCGAGCCGGGCTCGAGGGCTGCGCGGAGCCGAGGCGGGCTGCCGGGACGGCCCGCCGAGCCCTCCGCCGAGCTGCCGCCGGCCCGGGGACCGCGGGCCGGTGAGTTRCCGCAGCCCGGCGGCCGGAGAGCCCGTGCTGCTGCGCCGCGAGCGGGAGGGTCGCGGGGAAGCATCGGCCTTTCTCCCCGGGAGGCCTGGAAAGACTCTTTTTAAGCCTTAAGGATGAAGGCTTCGGGAAGGTGCGGGTGATGCCTGAAGCACGAAATGAGTGCCTCTGTGAGCTGAATTTTTTTCTGGCAAGGGAGAAGGGATTTTTTTCCCCCGCAAGATTAGCAGATGTCGTGCGCGCGTGCGTGCTCTCACCCACGTATGTGTAAATGAGCAAGAACCGCTCCCGCTCCGTTCTCGGGAGCGCTTGCTGCCTGGGAGGAGGTAACTCCCAGCATCGTCAGCGTACTGGGCGCTCTGCGGCTGGCTGCCGGTTGCCCCCGGAATCGGGAGCCGAGCGCCCTCGGGTTGGGCTCCGCCGCCTGCCTCGTGCTMGGCCCCCCGTCGAGCGGGTGCCCGCGAGCAAGCGGCCGGGGCGAAGCCGGCGGCGCGGGCGCCGGGCCGCGCTGGCGTCCCCCTCCGCGGCCAACCCTCCGGCGTTCGGGGGATTAGTTTTCTTCACAACCGCTTAGCGGTGCCAAGAAACGGTTGGAGTCGCAGCAAACCTTCCGCTGCGCCAGGGAAAAGGCCGTCGGCGGCCGCGGCTGCTGCAGAGCCGTCGCGAAGCGCTCTCGATGCCATTGATCTGTCCTACCACGGGTTTAGTTGTTAAACGAGGCTTTTAAGCTCAGAAACACCGTYCTGGAGAAAGCGAACGCTGTAGCTGTGCCGCTTGTGTGGAGTGGAGGCTCGGAGAAGATCCCAGCTCTCCAAGCGAGTGGCGGGGCGAGCATGTCGTGGGGAGGAGCTGCGGACACCCGCTCTTCGGCACCTTCCTGCGGCAAGCCCAGACGCAGCCGGGCGACGGTACCCGGAGCAGAGAGCCGACCAGCTGCGTGACTCGCGCGCCGTCGACCGAGGTTCAGCGGTTCTTTTCGGGCTGTCCGCCGTCTCGCGTTGTGCTCCCCCTCTCCGGCGCTGGGGCACGTGGAGTCTGCCGAGTGCCCGGAGCCTGTTTCAAGTACTCTYTGCCTCGGCTGATCAGCGCCTGACCTCGCACGCGCAACGCCGGGCCACAGCCACGTCCGTATTTCTCCGGCTCGCCCCTTGCAGTTCCCGGGCGCTCCCGGATTCCTGCTGCCGGGAGCAGGGAGCAGAGACCTCCCTCGCTCGGGTCCCCCCGCAGCRTCAGTTCCGCGCCCTTGCGGCCTCTCCCGGGCTGGGTTTAGGTCGGAAAAGTCCTTCCCTTGCTCCGCTCCGGCTGAGCGGGGCTGAGCCCCCGCCCGGCGGCTCCTGCCCGGCCGGCCTCGTCCCTTCGAGGCCCCCGGCGCGGCTGTCGGCCGAGGCCGGCGCCCCTCGGGCGGAGGGGGAAAAYGAGGCTGGTTTTTCTTCGTTTTTAATTTTATGCGGCTCGGAGGCCTTGATGAGGGTCTTCGAAGAGTCACAGCTCATAGCTGTTTCGAGTGGGAAAATGAAAAATGCAGTCTTCRTAACCAGCGCTCTTGAAATAAAGGCCTTAGGGGATAGAGGTTCTCTTCGTTTTTAATAAAGAGCTYATATCTCCTGTTCGCTGCCGTTGCGCACTTCTGCGGTGGCGAGACGCTGGTCTCAAATGGATTTTCKTGTGGAATTAATCCTGTTCTTGAGGAGCTGTCTGGGAGCTGATTCACAAGATGGACAGAGAGGCCGAAAATCGGCACTTTTTCATCTTGGTGGCAAATGCGTGGTCTTTAAAACTGCATCATAATTGCTCCTGTAAGGGAGCCGCGGCGGACGGCCCGGGGCCGCGTCCTCCCGCCGCRGCTCGGCGCAGGACGCGCTCTCCGCCGTCGCAGCGCGCGCCGGGGCCTCCTCACCCCGCCTCTGCGAGCAGGCGGGGAGACCTGAGCGTCGAGCACCTCCAGGGTTGTTTCGCAGAGAGCTGGGGCAGAACCGAGGGAAGCTGAGCCGTGGCTTAGCTGCCTCCTTGCAGCGCGCAGGCGAGGGCGCGCTCGCCGCGAAGGAATTATTCCAGCGCCGTTCGTGCCTCCGTGGCGCTCCCTAAGCAGCAGCCTGCCCAGCTATCGCGCTTTGCATCCTCGGAGAGCGTTTTGTGATTCTCCTCTGYGTGCGGAGGCAAAAACACCGAAAGAGAAATTGTTTATTACCTCTCCCCGTGTCTCCTCAGTGGGAGTTGTCATTTCTCGGTACGGTTGCTGCAGGAGACGTGATAGCGATGCTGTACTTATTTTCTTCCCAACGCAAGTCATGTAGAAGAGGGAAGGGAACCCGAATGCCCGAGCAGCTTTTAAAGAGGAGAGACCTCGGCCCGGCGTGCTTGGACGCTGCGGGCACGTAATCTCAAAGCCTGGCAGCAGACCGTCTGGAAAGCAGACGCGAGGCCCTTTCTTTTCCAAATTCGCATCCCGGCGCGCTGGGGTGCGGCTCCCGTGCTCACGCGCGCTTCTGCCCGGCGGGTGTTTCGGAAGCGGCTCCGGGCGCTCGGTGCCCGGCTCTTGCCTGCGGCGCCGGCGCGGCTGCGCGTCGAGGCCGGAGCAGGCGGCTCGCGGGGAGGCAGCGGCTCGGAGGAGCGGTGCAAGGGAACTTTCTTCTCTACTAGTGCATATGGCGACTTGCATACGGGCTGGAGCCTAAAATCACGCCGCCCGCACCGCGCGCGTCCTGCCGTCCCTCGTAGGACTCCGTAGCGATGCGCCGCGCTGCCTGCGCTCTCCCGGCGGTGCAAGCGCAAGGTCCGACGGCGTCCCCGGGCTCCTGCCGCCTCTCCCGCAGCGCCCAGCTGCCCAGAAGGTCTCGTTTCGGAGGCTGCTTCTGTTTGCAAAGGAATCCAGCACGAGGCTGTTTTATTTTATTTTTAGACTCTGCCTTTTTATCGTTTTTGGCGGCGTCCCACTGGGAGCTGCTCCAAGGCTTTCGCGAGCCGCGCGGTCGCAGTGGTTGTGCCTTTCTGCTGCTGGAGCGGGGCCGGGGCAGCGCCCGCGGCGCGTCCGCGCGGGCAGGGAGCGTCGCGCAGCGCCGTGGCCCGTTCGGCGCCGGAGGAGGAGCCGCTCGCCCGGGTCCTCCGCTCCGGCGGGCCGCGGCTCTGGCCGAGACCCCGCTCTGGGGAGCCGGGTGGCGGGTGCCGCGTGCCCTGCTGCGTTTGTCCTCCAGGCTGGGCTGCCTGCCGGCTCGCTGCCCGGAGCGCCGGCCCCGCCGCTTCCCCGGGCGCGGACCCTCCGGTGCTCGCTGCCTTTGGGGATTTTCTTCCAGGGCAATTTCGCCGAGCGGCGCCTGCTCCGCCAGGGTCCCCGGGAAGGGGGGGCGCGGGTGAGGTTCTCCAGGACGTTTYGCGGGGTGCCGCGGGGGTGCCGCTCGCCCGGCCCCGGCCGCCGCCGTTCCCGCCCTTCGGTGGCCCGTTTGGCGTGCCGCSACCCTCCGTTTTGTTTCGGCAGCCGTTACTGCCGAGCGTCCTCCAGAGGAACCTTGTCCCGGCGAGCTGGCACCAACGGAGACTGAACTGGGAGCAAACGAAGGAAGCGGGCCGTTTGCGGAATAGGTGCTCGAGCAGAGGGAGAAGAAGAACCCGGCCCCGTCTCGCTGCGTCCTCGTCCGCGGCGGAGCTGTGGCCGGCAGGGAGCCGTCCGGGGGTCGCTGGGRAGGAGCGGGCGTTTCGCGGCGGACGGAGAGGAGGAGAAGAGCCGAGCGCGTGCGCGCTTTCCCCGGCGCTCTTCTTGCGCACGCAGCCCGCTGAGCAGGGGGCTGCCGGGGAGCAGCTCTTCGGCGCAGCGCCCTTCTCTCTTCCCGGCTCTCCCCCATAGCCTCTGGCAARGCAGAGTCGGAATCGGAAGGTGCCGAGTGCGCGCCTCCCCGCAGAAGCCCTTCCGCTTGTGTTTTGGAGGGAGCCGTACTGCTCTGCTCCTTCTTGCTGTCCGTKGAAATGACAGCTCTGGCTCCTGGCTCAAATCCCGGCATCTGACAAGACGAGGCAACGAGGAAAGCAAACTGCAGGTTCCCAGGGGATCCCGGAGCGTCGGCGCCTGCCAGCACGGGCGCCCGGGCYGCACGGGGCTGCACAGGGTTGCATTGGTGCCCGGGCACGTGCAGGGCCACACATGGCTGCATGGGACTGCGTGGGGCTCCATGGGCTGCACGGAGCTGCACGGGGCCGCACAGGGCTGCACAGGGCTGCACGGGTGCCCAGGCACGTGCGGGGCTGCGCGGGGCTGCACGGGCACCCAGGCTGCACGGAGTCGCACAGGGCTGCACGGGTACCCAGGCCGGGTGCCCAGGCACGTGCGGGGCCGCACATGGCTGCATGGGACTGCGTGGGGCTCCATGGGCTGCACGGAGCTGCACGGGGCCGCACAGGGCTGCACAGGGCTGCACGGGTGCCCAGGCTGCACGGAGCCGCACGGGGCCGCACAGGCTTCCGCCGCGGAGCGGCCGGGAGCGGAGGAGCCCAGACGGCCCGGCGGCCCGGAGGAAACCCCCTGTCCCAGCCGGCGCGCTGCCGGCTCGGAGCGCGAGGGCAGCGCTGCCCGCTGTAGCGAGACGAGCAGCAGCAGCAGCGGCTCGAGCTGTGGGAATTACCGAGTCACAGCGGTCTGCAAAACCCGATCTCATTACCCGCTGCAACAGCATAAGCATCGGGGCGGGGGGGAGCACAGCGCGCTGATCCGTCTGCCCCGGCTGTTTTCCCCTGTATCGCCGTACGCGTGATAACCCGGTTATAGCCGCGCTCGGGGCAGTTTCCCGTTTCGCTCGAGGCGCTTCGTCGAGTTCCCGAGCGGGAAGCTCGGGTCTGGGGGACTGAGCCGGGCTCAGCGGCCGCGCCGAGCGAGCCGGCTCTGCTCCTGCAGCTGGCAGGCAGAAGCCGGGTTGTGGCGGCCCTTCGGAGGCTCCCGCGCTCCCCCGGACGCCGAGGGCAAGCAGTGCAGCAGCAGCTCGGAAAGMGAAGGCGTGGGAAGCAAGACGGCCGGAAAACCGGATCCGCGGATGAGGTTCGGGCTCTGCCTCGAGAGCCCGCGCTGCCTCCCGAGCCGCTTCCTCCGGCGCGTCCGCGGGGGCTGGCGAGCAAGGACCGCGCCGCGGGCCGCCCCCGCCCGGGCCCTGGGCCGGGGCCGCGCTGCTGAACCAGGCTGCTCCAAGGCGGCCGTGGTTTTACCGCGCTGCTCGGCGCCTGGCGGAGGGGTCCGCGTCGGCTCCGGGAAGGGCGGCGCGCGGGGACGCGGCCCCTCTCCGGGAGGGAGGGGGCGGAGGAGCTCGGGCGGGCGCGCGTACACGGCTGCTCGTTTTCCTGTCGTGCTGGCATTTATTTATTTATTCAAAATACCACCCATCCGTCAGGAGCGCTAACATCTGTTTGTGAAAAATAGCACATCCTTGGGCTGCAGCCAGGAAAATCATTTCATTACAGAATTGCAACTGTAAAGCGGCACAAAAATCACACCCGTACTGTACGTCGAGACGCTTTTGTTTTCAAACTGCTCATTAGGAGCGATACGCGAGCCAAAATCAGAGCCCGAGTAAGGTGACTGGGGAGAAAAGGAGCCCCCCGACCTGCCCGGGCAGTGGCGCGCCGGGCGGTCGTCGCCGCGCCGGGGCA
>NW_028185120.1:0-7042 GCF_003343005.1 Rhea americana | reverse complement strand
CTGGCTCTTGCTGCTCCATGGCACAGTAGTTTTTGACCTGACAGACAGAATTGTTTTTGCTTTTGTTTTGAACTGGAAAAGAGCTCTTAGGATATGGCCAGATTCTTTTCAGTGATACCAAGCAATAGGACACGAGGCAACAGGAACAAACTGAAGTATAGGAAGTTCCACCTGAATATGAGGGGGAATTTCTTTCCTGTGAGAGTGACACAGCAATGGAACAGGTTGCCCAGAGAGGCTGTGCAGTCTCCTCTGGAGGTATTCAAAACCCGCCTGGATGCTGTCCTATCTAACGC
Organism: Rhea americana; assembly: GCF_003343005.1. Taxonomy (NCBI): domain Eukaryota; kingdom Metazoa; phylum Chordata; class Aves; order Rheiformes; family Rheidae; genus Rhea; species Rhea americana. The sequence continues at coordinate 6,746 of NW_028185120.1, read as the reverse complement.
ATTCTAGGTRACCCTGCTTGAGCAGGGGGGGTTGGACTAGACGGTCTCCAGAGGTCCCTTCCAACCGCAACCATTCTGTGATTCTGTGGCAAAGAGCACTTCCTCCTGCTGACAGGGCCTTCAGGGCCAGTCTGTGGGCAATTCAGCCTGCTGAGGTCAGTGCCAGCACAGTCCACAGGCAGTGTGCCTGAAGAGACCCTCATGCCCTCCACACCTTTCCAAGGAGCCTGGGGGATGAGAGCAAGTGGGGAAGCCTGGATCAGCCTGCTGCTATAGGAGACAGGAACCATTCTGGAAGCCCTTCTCCAGGGCTGCTTGGAGCACTCCTCTCAACTGGCTCTGGCTACCTGGGGTGGCCACTAGAGGAGAAAAAGCTGTCGCCAGTGAGGACATATGTCCACGGGAGCTCATCAGCAGAGGCTCCCTTTCCATCTCCTGGCCAGCAGAGTAAGCCAAGCCAAAGCCATATTTAGTCTTGCCTCTCTTCATGCATTGTGTACTTCAGCCCCATGACCACTTTGGTAGCCATTTGCTGGACTCATTCCAATTTGTCCCTGTCTTTCTTGTACTGGGGAGCCCTAAAATGAATACAGGACTCCACATGTGATCTCCTGCCTTCCAAATAGAAGGGTAATAACCCCTTCCCTGGACCTGCTGGCTGCACTCCTAGTGACACAGCCCAGCAGGCTGTTGGCTTTTGCCACTGGTGCACAGGACTGACTCTGCATCAGCTTCTTCACCAAGATCCTCAGCTCYTCTTCTGCAAAGCTGCCCTCCTACCAGTTGGCCCCAGCCAGACTTTTGCAAGGGGCTATTGGGGTTACTGCACCCAAAGTGCAGGACTCTGYACTTGCCTTGGMTGAATTTCATGAGGCTTCTGTCAGCCCAAATGCTGCTGCAGCATGTTGAAGTCCCTATGAAGTGCAAGTCAGCCCTCCAGGCTACTGAGTGCTCCCTGAAATTTGGAATCATCCACAAATGTGCTAACAGTGTGCTCTGTTCTACTGTCTCAATGGTCATAAAAATAATACACAGCATTTGTATGGATATTTGGAAGGTAAAGACACGTGGTCTGTAAGGACAGGCAGTGAATGGCTACTGAACTTTAAAGGTAAAGACAAGAGATTGCAAAAGTAAAAAAAAATAATCACGCAGTTATGCAAGCACTAATGAGCAGCACATATCAGAGACTGTAACAGAGACCAGAATTAGTGTGTCACTGCYKAATGGGCACYGCAGGCACCTCCCYRGCRTAACCTTGGAGAACGTCAAGGAGAACTGATCACATGGAGACAAAATTAYTCCTGGTCTCTTGAGGARAAAGCAAATCTCTTGAAAAAGAGCACTTGTAAAATGTTGAAAGGTGTTTTGGAAACTGTATAGAATGTCTCTTGGGATGTAAGGAGACTGTAAGAATGTGACAGTAATGTGATGTTCAGGGGAAGGGCCAAATGTGACAGCTGATGTGATGTTCAGGGGAAGGGCCGAAGGTAGGGAAGAGGAGGGATCCAGATCAATCAGAGAGGGAGAAGCCTGGGACAATGGAAAGGAAGGGTGATGAAAAGGAGCAGTCCCACGCCAACAAGCTGCTAGCGGGTACACTTGTCAGACTAAGCCCTGTATTCAATTACTGCCCTGCCTAAGAGGGCTACAACATGGGATCCTGCCACAGAGAGCTTTGAACAAACCAAAATCTGCTCTCTGCATGTCCGGGGCTGTAGTGCTGCTGTTTGCCTTCCTTCTTTCTCTCTCAATTTGGAGCTCCACCATTTCACAGTCACTGCAGCCAAGATGATTGTCTCAACCTTCACATCCCTAGTCCATTTGTCCTGGTTTGTCTGGGAATATCAAGTCAGGAAAAGCATCTCCATTAGGAGTGTCAGGGCCCTGGATGTACTGATAGACTTCAATTTCCCTAACCATCACTACACGGGACCTGCCCTCGCACCCTGCTCTCTGACCCCTGCTCCAAGGCCTCCACTTAAGCTCTAGAGAGGGTCCTCAGCCCTGTCTGGAGCTATGCTGTAGCTGTACCTTTCTCCAGTCCTCTCTTTGTCTTTGTTTTATGCTGCTCCAGATGGGCATCTCTGGATGGACCTTGGGCCTGGTTGGTCCCCTCACCACCTCGGGGGCTGTTGATGGAGCTTGTGTCCAGTACCCTGCTCTGCTTGCCCACTGCTGGTGTCATAGGACGCATATCCCACCCATCATGTGGCTGCACTCTAAAACTCTGCCATCAAGAGGGGAGCAGGGAGAACAAGATTTCCTTTCTTTCTCTAGATTAGCTACATTAGCTTGGCAGGAACTACAAGGACTTTATTACTAGCAATAGAACTTAGGAACTGAGAAATCTGACTCCTGCTGCTCATTGCCAGTGCCCATGAATGAACAAAAGAGAATGGATAATTTTATCATCTGGGCAGCTCTGGTGGGACTCTGCGGGCTTCCAAACTGGTGAGCATGGAACCGCACTCGACACAGCTGGCACAGGGTGAGTTCACCTGACAGTCTTTGTGGTGGTGACACTCACTAGGAACATGCTAAAACTGAGTCAGCATGACTCATGGGGGACTTGGTAGCAAAGGTAGAATGGGATTCAATGCTAGCGCAAATTCTGGAAAACTGGAAATTCTGGAAAACTGGAAGGTACTCCAGGTTTCAGTAAGGGTAAAGCAACTACCCTCTGTCAGGGAGAATGGCCACTACAGACTTGAGAGGGGAACTGCTGCTGTAGCCTGCAGCAGTTCAAGAGCTGTGTCATGTCAGGTACTGCACTGGAGTTGGCTTGTCACCACATTTTGGCCTCTGACATCACTCCCTGAATTTTCTGAGGATAATCAGTGGCAAATGACATGTCAGCAATGCCGGGGCCCAGGTCTGTGTGCTCCCTGGCTGAGTTTCAGTGCCAACCTCAGCTGTAGAGTGTTTTGGAATCCTGTCAGGCATGGTGGGTCATGCTTCCTGGTGTACCTGAGACATGGAGCAGCATCTTTGATCTTTTTTGGTCAAAAACATCCTTTTAGCAGCAGACAATGCCCAAGCAGCCTTGCAYTTATTTCAGAGATTCACAAAGATGCCATGAGCTCCAGCAGTCTCTGACACCACTGCATTTCCCTTGGTGCTGAAACCCACCTGCAGCCTGTCTGTTCTGGCTACATGGTGGGCTGTCAGGGGCAGTTGTCATCCACATGTGGAAAGAGAACCTGTGGTTCTGTCCTTCTTTTTGTTCAAATGAAGCTGCCTTTTGCCATTTCAGAAGAAAGTGTTTGTCCTGCCTCCCAGGTATAGGGAAGAGAAGGCCTGATGATGGGCCTCCCCTTGAAGGCTCAAAGGCCCTGTCAGTGGGGAGGAGGCCCTTTTGGGTGAGTGCCTTGAGGGCACACAAGGCAAAAGTGAACAGCGAGGTCTGGCCTGATCAGCTGCTGTGAGAGCGCTTGCTCTCTGCTTCCTGGAGGTGGGAGATGACCAGGCCAGGGCTGTGAGTGGATGTTCAGAGGAAGCACTGTTGCAAGGCCTTGGAGGCCTAGAAGGGACTGGAAGGGCTGGAGAGCTGGGCTTTCTGTGTTGTGGGGCACTTAGGGGTGTCTTGTCTGCTGCCAGGTATGGTGGTGTGCCCTGTGCGTCGCTGATGCGCAGGCACATGTTGGCTGCCAACCCTCTGTGAGGTGTGGTGGTAGTGGAGTGATAGAGTGTGGGGTGCCCTATGTCAGAGCTGGGTGCTAGACACAGTGTTTTGCTGCTCAGCATGGGAGGAAGTATCTGGAGGGAGCAGTGCTCTGCTCCCAGAGCCCAGGCTGCCCTCCCTCAGTGTCCTTCTGGGAGACCTGGGTGAACACTGATGCTAATCATGTTTCCTCCTTGGAGCATGCTGGTGTGAGCCAGGGATGCTTGCAGTTTGTTGACTGCTGTCAGCTGAAGTTCAGGCTTGCAGTTTCTGAACGCCTTGATGCTTCCCGAGTCTTTGGGGTTTTACTGACTCTGCTGGAGAAAGTGACCTTCTCACTCCTTCAAGGCTTTCTGTGGAATCTGGACCCACCTTGCATCTTCCCATCTCAGAGAGTAATCCATTGCGATCTATCTGTGTGATGGGTAGTTAAGGGAAGCAGTCAGAGCCATTCCTCCACTTTGTGCCTACCTGGACCCTTGCAGACAGGAATGATGCCACCTCACGAGAAGTCAGGCCTCTCAGGGTGATGGGTGGCTCTGAGACACCTGTCCTTGGTCAGTGGTGGAGGCAGCATGTCCAAAGCCACTGTTTCTTTGGAAAGAGTCTCAGAATAGCACATTCCTTGAGGCTGCAAATAGGGAGACATCTGGAGGTAAGGATCTAATGCCCTGCTGAAGGCTGGTCCCAGTAGATGAGGTATTCTTGGGCCTTTTCCCATTAAGTTTTGATTCTCTCCAAGGATGGAGATCTGAGAACCTCTCTGGATCCCTGTGCCAGTTTGGCCACCCCTGCAGAGAAAATGGTTTCTTCTTAATTTCTAAGAAGAATTTCACATTGTCTAATTTGTTCCTGTTGCCTCTGATGCTATTACCATGCACCTTTGAAAAAATCCAGCTCTGGTTCCTGTGTACCCTCCATAAGGTACCTATGCACAGCATGCAGATCCCCCTTGGCCTCTCCTTGTATGCCCCATGCTCCAGCCCCTGACCATTTTGTCCCTGTGCTGGACTCCGTGCTGTATGTTAGTGCCTTTCCAGAAGTGGAAGCCCAAATAGGTCTAAGTATACAGACACGGTCTCCCGTGCCAAAAAGAGCGGTAGAAGGTCTCAGTGGTCCTTCTGGCTGTGCTCCCACAAATACAGCTCAGCTCAGAGGGGAGACATTTGCCTCCACTCTTGTGGCTATGAAACACCAGTAGAACTGACAGTAACACACCGATTCTTTCTTTCTTTCTTTCTAGGTTGCTCCGGTCGTGTAGGTTCCCAGTGCGGTCCTTGAGCTCCTGAAGATGGAGGAAGGATGTCAGGGTGTGTCCCTGTGCCTGTCAGTGTCTTTGTCACCATTATGAGCCCTCTGTGAAAGCAGCTGCAAGTGAATGAAATGAGGCTATGCACGGATGCAAAGGCTTCCATAAATGTGTCTGGTTTCCATGGATGACTTGGGATATGGGTTCATCCCTGCATACTCCGACAACATTCTTACAATGCTCCCAAGTGGCCTGTTCCCTCGTCCACATTCTGAGGACTTTCTTCTCATGTCTGAAGGCCAGGGTTGTGATCCTACTATTGGCTTGCTTCTTCCACGCAGCATCCTGAAGTCCACCATCTCATGGTCACTGAAGCTAAAGCTGTCCCCAACCTTCACATCTCCAGCAAGTCCTTCTTTATTGGTTAGTACAAGGCCAGCAGGACACCCTTCCTCATAGGCTACTCTAGCATCTGTGTCAAGAAGTTATCATTGATGCACTGCAGGAGCCTCCTGGACTGTTTATGCCTAGCTACGTTTCTCCCCCTCAGCAGATATCAGGCTGGTTGAAGCCCCCCTTCAGCAAGGCTTTGGACACTGTCTTCCATAACATCCTCCTAGAGAAGCTCAGGAAGTGTGGGTTGGACAAGTGGACAGTGAGATGGATTGAGAACTGGCTGAAAGGCAGAGCTCAGAGGGTTGTCATCAGTGATGCCGAGTCTAGTTGGAGGCCTGTGGCTAGTGGCATCTCCCAGGGCTCAGTACTGGCTCCCATCCTGTTCAACGTTTTCATCACTGACCTGGATGAGGGGACGGAGTGCCTCCTCAGCAAGTTTGCTGATGATACCAAGCTGGGAGGAGGGGCTGATACACCAGAGGGCTGTGCCGTCATTCAGAGAGACCTGGACAGGCTGGAGAGCTGGGATGAGAGCAACCTCCTGAGATTCAACAAGGGCAAGTGCAGAGTCCTGCACCAAGGGAAAAATAACCCTAGGCACCAGTACAGGTTGAACCTGCACACGGGCCCCAGGAGGAGCCCTGGGCAAYGCAGCAGGGAAAGGATCTCCCGTCCCAGCGGCTCCATGGCCGTGCGTGGCTTTTTTGTTTGAGAAAACACCTCAAGGGTTTGCATGGCACCAGAGCCCCCTGCACATTTCCTTTGCCTACCTGTAATCAGTGATTACAGTTTTCTGCTCTAATTGGATCTGGGTGAGTTGTTGTTGCTAAAATGGCCCTCAGTGGGATCCATTAATGMTCTATGAAACTTTGGGATCTGCTGCTGACTTTGACTTCTTGAGTTTTGTTCTGTCTCCTCTCAGTAGGTGCGATTCATGGACTCAGCACCAAGAACACCAAGAGGCTCACTGAAATGCAGAAAGCCCTGATGAACCACATCTTCTGTACAAAAGTCTGGAAAACATTGATGCAAGCCCCTAGCGAAGAGGAATTTTCTGGGCACTCAGAGCAATGCAGGCAGGACGCAGGGATGTTGAGGGAAACCCATCCCAGCCATACCAAACCAACTGCTCTCCCCAGAGAACTTTCTTAGCCTTCGGGCTGGGAGTAGGAGAGGACATGGGGGCACAGCCACGTCCCAGACTTGCCTCCATCAGGCCTTCAGCTCCAGAAGGTGTCATAGCTTCAGGTGAGTTCTCTCAGGCAACACTTCCCATGCCTCTAGCTTCTCCTCTAGTGCATGGAGAAGACTGGGTAGGCACACAGGAGGCAAGGCAGAGAAAGGGCAGAGATGCCAGCAGGTAGAGTTGGGCTCCCCGCGTCACAGATGACTAGAGGCTGACTAAGCAAGCTAACTCCTTCTGTAGGGACTTGGAAA
>NW_028185119.1:0-7107 GCF_003343005.1 Rhea americana | reverse complement strand
GCTGTAGATTGGCTCTCAAAGTCCCTTGGTATGGACATTCTGGGCCAGAATTGACCCCTTTTGGCTGAGCTCTCTTGACTGTCGAGGCACCTARACTGCCGTYTGAGTGCATTCATGCTGGGTGGARTAAACATTACTGCAGTCATTATGGTGATGCTGAAGTGATTTGCTCAGGTAAGGAGTGAGCCAATTCCTCACCTTTGGGGTCAGAGGTGGAATCAGGGATTAACAGGGCTGTGCCCTGAAGAAGAAATATGTGGGAACCAGTGCAGGACATGGCTACTAYTCTCACTGCCAAGCTGGGATTGTTGCTGCTGCTATTCCTGGGAAAAGCCCGGGGTRAGCCCACCCTGGAATACACAGATGCTATTGGTCTTAGGGGGATCAGCCACYCTAAGGTGGTGCCTCAGACTGGGAGATGAATTCCCCACCCTACCTTGCATGGTCTTTTGATCTCCATTGATCTCCCCTTCTGCCAGAACCTGGCTGGGAGTGCTGAGGGTCCCCATGTCCCAAACATCGAGGCTGACTTGCTCAGCAGCCCACGTCTGTGAAAAGGCACAAAATGGCAGTGGCCCCTTTGGGTCTTTCCCGTCATAGACTGGAGTGCCTTGGCTGAATGAAAGGCATTTCAGAGGGGAGAAGAGAAGGGCCTGGGGCAGAGGAGAAGGGCAGTAGGCATCACCTTGCACCCCATGCCTTGAACTGTTCCACRAGGACCAGCCCCATGCAGGCTTGGGGCTCGGCAGCTGCAGGACCACTGACTGCTTCCTCCCATGTCATTGTATACTCAGGCTGGCCCTGCTGGGTCCCTGGGGCTGACACAGCGCCGCGGGAACACAGTCTGTCTAGGCAGTGCTGACCCACTATCTAGCTGCCCCTGCCAGACCCTAGCTCCCCACGCTGCCCCATGCCACAGGGCTTTGCCAGCACTTACTGGCCCTCCTCTGCCTCTGATTTTGCAGTGAGCACTGGTGTCAGCCCAGGTCTGCATATGTGTCTCCGGCTCTGCTGCCTGGTCACTGACCTGCAATGTGCATCACCGGTAGCAAGCTGTGGCATGTACCCCTCCCTGGGCACATGTCATGGGGGGCTGCTGACCCAGAAACCAATCCAATTACAATTGCACCATTTCTGTGCTTGGGTCTCTGTTCACAGACACCTATTTCCTCCTGGGGAAACCCTAGCTTCCCATGGAGGGATTCAAAGGGCTTTACTTGCTCGGACAGACYATTTTGCCTTGTGAGAGATGAGGACTGAGGCAGGGCAGGAGCAACTGCCTCCCCAGGGCAGGTGGTTCAGGCTCTGAGGGCYGCTGCCAGGCCTGAGCTCCTCTATGCTCCACCTGCAGTACAGGCACAGCAAGAGGCTGCAGGACACAGCTTCTCTGACTGTGGCTGTGAAGGACTCTCCGCTCCCTGCTGCCAGCACACAGCCCCATCCCAGACCTGCAGAAAATCACACAGATCCTGATCCCACTGCCTGCAACGGGCTTCCCTGAGTGTGGCCAGCATGAGAAATACCTGGGGCTAAGMTATGCAGTGGGGCTGAGATTTGCCCTTGATTCTTGTCAGCATAAACCTCAAATTCATTCTGTCTTTTCAGAAAGCCCCCCCTCTCTCTGCTTCCTGCTGAGAACACAAGCTCCTCATCCCCGATCCAGAGGGATGCAGAGGGGCAGAGATGTCCAGGCTCTCCCCTGGGTGTCTCAGCAGGGGCCCATCTGAGTGCAAAGACAAGAGCAGGGCTTGTGCTCATCCCATCCATCACCCAGCCTATTTCGTAGGCTGCCACTTCCTCCTGCTGGAGATGCTCCACATGCACTTTTAAGGACATACCTGGTGGCTCTGGGATTTGCCCTGATTTCTCTTTCCCATCTCTTTCCCATCTCTTTCCTGTCTTGATATGGCTCACCAGTGTTTAGTGACTGCAGAAACAATACATCCCTTGGAAAATGCACATCCTTGAGATCTTTCCTGTGAGCTGGATACAGATCACTGAACACTAGGATGTCCAAGGGCATTAGAAATGGGAGACACATAGCAGGGTGCCAGGCTCCCTTGTGTCACAGAGTGTCAAGGTCATTTCCCCTCTCTCCAAGCAGGGCCCTTGGGATCGCTGCAGCTGGTGGACCGAAGGAACCATTCTGACAGGCAAGTGGAGATAGCCCTGCATGGGGCATGCGGCAGAGTCCTGGATGATTGGTGGGACATCAGTGATGCCAGTGTGCTGTGCCAGCATCTCCAGTGTGGAGGGGCAGAGTGAGCCTACAACCTGCTGAAACCTGGGCGAGGGATGGGTCTTGTGGGCTTGAAAAGGGTCCAGTGTGCGGGGAAGGAGACTCACCTGACCCTCTGCAACACCTCCCTGCCTGGTGCAGTGTTGGCAGGACCTGCTGAGGACATGGGAGTTGTTTGCTTGGGTGAGTTGCTCTGACAGTTCCTGACATGCTGTGGTCCCCAGGGCTGTGAACTCCTGACAGCCAGGACTTCTGGCTGCAGGGAGCCAGCAGGTCCGGCTGGTAAACAGCACAGAGCACTGTACCAGCAGACTGGAGATCTACTACCAAGGAACCTGGGGGACCATCTGTGATGACTCCTGGGACATGTCCAACACCACTGTTGTTTGCCACCATCTGGGCTGTGGGGTGACTKTGGAGGCAGTTGGCTCTACTCATTATGGGGAAGGCTCTGGGTAAATCTGGCTGGATGATGTGAACTGGTCCGGGAATTAAGCTGCTCTCTGGGAYTCTCCTGCTGGAGCATGGGGGCACCACGACTGCACAAACAAAAAGGACACAGGAGTTCTCTGCTCAGATCTGTGCCAGAAGTAGTGGTGGGAGCCTGGTGCCTGGGGATGTAGGGATAAAGGGAGAGCAGAGCAAGGCTGGGACTGTCTCTGGCTGCCCTGAGCCCCTTTCCTGCCCCTTTCCTGGGAACAGCCATGCACAGTCTCCTTTGGACCTCCTCAGGCTTGTGGGAAGAGCACAGCCATTCCTAGGGGTTAGAGAGGMCAGCACTACTGCATCTCAGGGGCTGCTGTCTTCTCCCTTGCAGAAATGGTGACTTGTCAGTAGTGCCCTCTGCCTAAGTCCTGGGGTGTCCAGAAGAGTCTCTGCTTCTCAGAGTAACTATACCTGTGCTTGACTGCTGCAGGCTACCTTAGAGGATGGTCAGGGATGGCTGCAGTTTCTCTTTCCASACCMCAGAACCAGCTTGTTCTCACCATTTGTGCCTTTCCTTCCAGAGTTCACGGCCCTGAGGCTGGAGAACAGTGACAGCTGCTCTGGCGCCTGCAGATTTTCTACAATGGGACATGGGGGAGTGTTTCCTCCAACTTGATGACTCCTGACACTATGTCTCTGGTCAGACATGAAGGGTCCATCAAAACAGTCCAGCAGTACGTTAGAGTATCTGGCCCCATATGTTGAGTGTGGGAAGAGGAACAGCTCCTTTTAGGTAGTGCCCCTTTGCTCCCTGGGATCCGCAGTCATGTGATGACCAAAAAGAAGAGACCCACATGACATGCAGTGGCAATGCTGGACACAACCTGGGTGGAAAGGCTCACTCAGGCTTTCTGTTCAGCAAGGTGCAATGCAGAGAAAGACCTTAGACTGGCTTTTACTTTYCATTTCTGACCATTCTGCTATCAGYGACATGAGCAAGACTTCAGCTCTCAGTCACACATATCCATCAGCAATAGCTGCCCTGAGTTCCTCACACGCCCAAGGAGGGGCAGAGGCACCTGCAGGCGGRGTGTCCTCCATCTCACCTTGGACACCTCTCGGAGATGCCTGTTGCTCTCTATTTTCTGTAGACACAACAAGAACAGTCAACGGGGCAAGTCCCTGGACTCTGGGACTTGTGCAGCTGCAAGGAATGCAGGGCTTGACTGGGGCTTGCTGGCCTTGTCCAGCTCTCACCTGTGCTRCAGGAGAGCTGAGCTGTGCTGGCCCTCTCAGGGTCTGCCCTGCCCACCTTCCCCTTCCCAGGGACATGGCTGTGCTCTGCCTGGCTCTGTCTTGCACACTGCTCTCTGCCAGGGACATRCATGGTGTCCCCAGGCACGGGAGCAGGGACAGGTGAACCTARGAGTTCTCAGGGAGCTAGGGCTCAGGGATCACCACTGACGCCAGAACCTGGAGCCTTCCAGCTGGCACAGCCTCCTTCCTCCCCATTCCCAACCTGTCTCTCCCCGTGGGAAATGCAGGGTTGGAGGCTGAGCCCTAGTGGGAGCAGAAGAGTTTCCTGTGGGGAYTGAGGTTGTGTTTCCAGCACCTATGTTCGTTACTCATCTCCTTGAGGTCTTGCTCTTTCCACAGTGAGGGCAGAGAAAAGCAGGCCACGGGAAGTTCAGGAAGAAGATGGTGGTCCTGGAGCACTCCGAGCTGGCAGCGTGTCTAAGGAGCTGGTGCCAGGCTGCAAGGTGGCCTTGCAGCTCAGGGGTTCAAGCACTGGCCCCTTAACCAGGAATTGGGAGCACATGGATGCAGGATCCTGGTTTCCTTGTCCCATCAGCATTGTGTAGGAGTTGCTGCCGTGAGCTCAGCTGCAGCCCAGGGCTGTGCTGAAGCCAGCATAAAAGCTGTCTTCCTGAGGGCTGGGGCTGCCAGCTCTGCTTGGTTCAACAGCTCCTCTGCTGTGGGGTGAGCACCCACTTGGCCAGCCCCAGGGCTTTGCCAGCGCCTGTCAAGACCCTCAGGGTGACATGAGGCCGGGCTTAGCCTCCACCAAAGGACACACTGTCCCCAAGGGCTGGCACAAGGACCCCTCGGTGCTCTGCACACTGGTGAGAGGTGCAGAAGTGATTCACCGGTGACTGTCCCAGCTGTCACCTGCTACCCAGCTCCTGCGGAGGGGAGAGGAGCTGGGGTGGCTGGGGATCCTGTTGCTCCCTGCACATCTCCCCAGGGGTGAAAATACCCTCACCTGGGGCTAGAGGATGAAACACATGCTGGAGGTACAGCTGGCAAGGAGGAGCCACAGGACAAGCACTTCGCTCTTCTCCACTGCTCCAGGGTGAGTCAGAGCCCAGCAGCAGGGCTGCGACCAGCATGACCCRCCCCCATCACAGGCTGGTCTGGGCAGGAGAGGATCACAGTCACGAGGCAGGCTGGAGGTGGGGTGGGATGCACTCAGTACCCGAGGTCACAGCTGACAGGGCTTTGGCATGGATGTCTCTGTGGTGGCACTAGCCAGCCCAGCCAGTCCATCCACAGAGCCTGTAGGAAGATGTGTCCTGGGGATTGGTGGGACCATCCCCTTTAACAGGCTCTGCTCCCACTCACACACACAGACATGGGCCATAGATGGACAAAGAGTGACAAAATGAAGACATGGCCCTGTTCCATCACCAGGATGATGTCTTTCAGATCCCCAGGAGATTACTGGTCCCAAGACCAGGCCCACAGCCAAATCTCTCACCTTGACTGTGGAAATGGCATACCTGCTCAGAAGCTCCACACAGAGCCCACAGTAGGAGTGGAGGGGCACTGTGTGAGTGCTTGGGTCCATAGCCAGAGGTGATGGATCAAAATGATGTGTTTGCTTCACAAATGTTCACAGACAGTGTGTTTGTTTTTTAAAATCTAATTCACTGTGATCTTTTACTTAGAGTAATGCTCATGTGGGCAGTTGAAACCTCTTGAACAGAATAGCTGTCTGCTCTCTGGCTTTTGACAGGTGTCCTTGCAACAGCATCTTTAGCTGGCCTGGGTGAGATTCCATGAATGGAGTTGCTCAGTGGGTGCTTGTAATCCAGCTGGCCCATGGTCATCTGTGACCACTCCAGACGATGCATGATTCATTTCTGTTGATATAGGACTACAGCAGACAAATTTAAACATCACTCATGTATTACAGGTAGAATTTAAATTCCAAAGATCTTGCTACAGTGCAAAAGAAGTGACATCATCATCCCACCGTGTCCCCCTGTATAAGCCTCTCCCCTCCCCCTGAGCTCATATCTCCATGGAGAAGGTTTTCTCATCTGTTTCATGACCTCACAGTGCTTGCCTGTCTGCTGTCCAATCAGATCGCTGTAATAGAAGTGACCTCACAAACAAGCTCCCATCCATGCTACATTTCCTGGCCTCTACCTCTCCCCACTTCAGAAGCTCTCCTGGGGGCTTTCTCCTCCCCTTGATGAACTCCACCCACTTGCCTGTCTGCAGCTCGTCAAACAGGAAATAGTCATAGAGGTGCTCTCACAGTCGCAGGGAATGCTCTTTTCCACTCCCATGAAATGACCTGGGAAACCCAGAGGGAAAAGGGGTAATTCCCCTCCCCACACCAGACAGGAGCGTGCAGGACTGTTCAGTTCAGCGCTTGCCCAGAAACAAGACACATATTGTTCGAACTTCCACCTGCTGGTCAGCCCTGATGTTCAACAACAAAACTAGAAGTCCAGAAGCACCTGTTACAGCCGGATTTGTTTTATGCAAAGTTGAAAATAACAAAATGGCAACAACAGCGCGGCATAGAAGTGGCCAMGAAGTTACAGCAATGCACTGCTGACCTATTCTACCCCATGTACGTGAGCTCAAACCTGATCCTCATTAAAGATTCTCCTGTTTCTGGCTCAGGAGCAACCCTGAAGGAATCTTTTGGGGCAGTGGTAGTCCTACAGTAACTATCCCTACGGACAAGCATTTACAAGCTCATTCTTAAAGCTGGCACGATAATGACCTTGCTTGGAAGGACAGCCCCTTCCTCTCTCCTCTCCTCTCACTTGTGCTCAGTCACAGCAAAAGGCAAACTGATCCAGAGCCGCATCCCTGGGGAGCCAACCCTAGAACAGAAGATCTTCTGGTGGTTAGGACGTGCATGTTGCTGTGGGATGTTTTGTCTGGACCATGTGAGATGGCCAGAGAAGCTGCAGAGCACCATGGAGGATGCATGTGTGTCCTGTGGAACTTGAGCTGAGGTGAGCTGTGCCATCCCACAGGAGAGACAGGCCACGAAGGCGAGGTGGTGGAGTTGCTCTTCATGTGAAAGAGCAACTGGAATGCATCGAGCTCTGCTTAGGCGGGGAGGAGGATGAGGCAGTTGAGAGCTTATGGGTAAAGATCAAAGGGCAGGCTAGCATGGGGGACACTGTTGTGGGTGT
>NW_028185118.1:5276-6974 GCF_003343005.1 Rhea americana | reverse complement strand
AAAACAAGATGTGAGACAGGACATGGAGGAGTTCTGGAAGGATAAGCGGCTTCTGATTTGTTTTAGTGGACTTTTTAAYGAGCTCYCGTTGTACTCTCCCTRGGTACTTGCCAACTATGCTGTTAYATGCTCTCACGTGATTTTACACAGACTCTGCAGCTTGATTGCAGCTTATAAGTATGACCGCTTGCACAATRAAGTCGGACATTCTCTAGCATTCACATTGAWTGTGTGGTGATGTCTCATTTTCTTCGCGACATTTGGTGACCCCGAGTGACTTAATGGAAAGACGAAGAAGGCACCGCTCGAGGGATCTGGAGAGTTCCTTGCGCTCAGAAGAAGTGACGTTGTGCAACTGAATGTAAGTGAATATAGTCAGCGGTTAGCTATTACAATATGGGATCTGCCATATCGGTAGAAGCGCGAGCTGTGCTCGCTATTATAATGACTTTAGCAGCTAAGCATGGTGTTACTATAAAAGAAAAGGATGTTGCCGACCTCCTTGCATGGGGGCAGAGACGGCAATTTTTCTTTACTCTTGAAGATGCTTTTAACGAGGAGAAGTGGAAGATTTTAGAACAAGAACTGTGGGAATCGGTGAAAGTAGGTAATAAGGAAGCGGCATCRTTGAGCCAAACTTGGCGGGTAGTTTTTAATCTGCTGCATGATACTAGAACTGAGACCCATGTTATGCGTGCTGCTGAAGCAGCCATGAAAGGAACAGTGGGTGAGGAAGCTGCAGGAGCCGTACTTCCAGCCCCTCCRATGCCATCAGCCTTTCCTATCGATGCATCGGCTAAAGATTTTTTCAGTGGAACCCTCCCGTCTGCTCCCTTGTTTGAAGGGGATGATGCTATTGAACAAAAGGATGCTGGTATGCCTTCTGTAAAGCCGGAAGTTGTCCCTTTGCCTCCYCAGCTAGCGGATGAAGATGCTGAGATGTTGAGGCAATTGCAGCTGGAAAGTAAGAGTCAACAGAAGGAACTCCAGTATTTAGCACGAGGCTTGCAAGATTTTAAGGATGCRTTGCAGCAGCAAAAACAGACATTGAAGGACTTATTCCTCAACTATAAACAGGCAGTGTTAACGGAAAAAGGGGATGATAAAGCGYGGACATTTGCTGTTATTGATCCTGGGCAACGTTGGCAGGGGGTTATACGGGATGCTATTGTTGAAGGGGAATWTTTAGGGCCCCTTAAAGCTATGACTACTGAGTTGACTGCATACCCTGTTCAGGCTGGGCATGACCCTCAGGGGCATAGAACGCTTGAATGGGTTCCATTTGATTGGCGATTGTTAAGAGAGGTACAAAATCAGTGATGGAGCATGGCATGCAAAATCCTTATGTTCAAAATCTGATTGATGTTTTATTTGCACAAAATGTTTTGATACCTTATGATGTGGGAAGTATAACTGAGAAAGGAGAAATTTGCCTTTAGTGTACCATCAATTAATAAACAGGAACCTTATCATCGATGTCAGTGGACGGTACTTCCCCAAGGTATGAAAAATTCTCCAACCATTTGTCAATATTATGTGGCTTGGGCTCTCACTCCTGTGCGCCAACAATATTCTCAATGGTTAATTTATCATTATATGGATGATGTCCTTGTTGCAGGCTCGACCCTGCCAGACGATGTAATAACTATATTGCAAAATGCTTTGGCTCGTGCCCATCTTGTGATAGCAGTAGAAAAA
>NW_028185118.1:2507-3811 GCF_003343005.1 Rhea americana | reverse complement strand
GCTGCACAGAGGCATTGGACAGTGTTTTGCTGTTTTGGGTATACCGAAAGTGATAAAGACTGATAATGGTTCTAGTTATATAGCTCATTCTACTTGTCGTTTTCTTCAGCAATGGGGGGTGAGGCACCTCACTGGKGTACCTGGAAATTCGACTGGACAGGCCATTATTGAACGAGCACATAAGACACTGAAACAACAATTAGACCRTTTTGGAGATATAACTGTTTTGCCTGAAGCACGTCTTATGAAGGCATTATATGTCCTTAATTGGTTGAACAATCCGTAGTGATTTGTGAGAACCTCCAATATTGYGACATTTATGACAAAGGGCTGAAGAATCACAAGAAAGACCTCTGATGAAATGGTTTCATGTACAAAGAAATGAGTGGAAAGGCCCAGTTAAATTATTAACATGGGGTAGAGGCTATGCTTGTGTTTTGACAGATATCGGTCCTCGGTCAATACCTTCGAAATGGGTGAAGCCTTGGAAGGAGCCTCTCAGACAACACGAGCAGCAAGAGAACGGATAATAATAATAATAGTAATATGTGTGTTTGTATGTGTTCAAAAAACAGCTACTCTCCCCTTTGAAATGGTGCAAACACAGCAGAGACCAAATATGTGGGTTACATGGGTGAGAACGGTAGGAGTAACTGATTTTTGTTTATCTCTTTCACAAGCTGGTAGTCCGTTTCGGACTTGTCTCCTATAATCATACCTCGCCCTATGCATTACCTCCCGATTATTTTTCTTTTTAATCTGTGGAGATYGTGCATGGGCAGGAATTCCAGCTTTGCTTTTTGGAGATCCTTGTTATTTAGGGAAATTAACCTTTTTAATGCCCCAGAGACAACACTTGTAATATATAGTTGAAGCTTTAAAAGGATCTAACACAACATTCCCCTGTAGAGTGAAAAGGGCTGTTTTAGATGCAAATTGTAGTGATACAGTATCCCTGTGGGGGCCTTCCCTGAATATAATAAGCTTGATATTTGTACCCCAACTTACTGCTGTACATAATGCCAAAACAATTTATGCCTTAACATGTAGGGCAGGGAAAACGAGTAAATTTAGCATCATTGGTATAACAGTGTTCCTGGTATTTCTTATTGTAGTTCTATGTATGATACAAACCATGTCAGGACTTCTAAATAATAAGATCGAGGCGGCCTTAAAATCAAGAAAGGGGGAAGGTGTGGGATTTGCTTGTCTCAAGTGAAACAGAAGAATTGTGKTATAAAGACAGATGTGATGGAAATGTACAAGGATGAGAATTTCTGGTGACCTACTTGCGAAACCAAAAC
>NW_028185118.1:0-1734 GCF_003343005.1 Rhea americana | reverse complement strand
AGAGGAGCTGCCAAGCCTGGACAAGAGCCTGAGACTCCAAAGCTGATGGAGAGACCAGCAGGTCTGAAGGAAGCACACAAAGCTCCTTCCCCGACATGCACAGCACCAGCAGCACCTTTGCTGGCCCCAGCAGGATCTGTCCCCACTACCCCCGAGCACCTGCCAACACGCAGATACCCCTCAACATTGCCTCGCTGCCAGGAGGTGTCTGTGGGGCAGAGCTGAGCACACAAGGCTGCAATGGCAGCTGTGGGTCATTGCTCTCCTGAGGAGATGTCACCTTCAGACACTCGACTGTCTCTGGGGAGGTGTCCTGAGGGGCTGTGAGCGCCCTGCAGAAGGGCACAGCTCTCCGACAGCTGCTTTGCCATGATACCCGAGAGCCTGGCTCTGGCCACGGCCGTTAGGAGCCTCCGCACATCCTGCTCCTCACAGTGCCCACAGCTGGGCTGGGCTCAGAGAGGAGCTGGGGACCTGCCCAGGAAAAAGCGGGGCTGTCAGCAGGGGCACCGGGGCGCTGGCTGCCTCCTGCCTCCTGCCTGGAGCCTCTACAAGCACCGCTGCAGCCACGGCCTCTCCTTACAGCCGGGATGGCACTGAGAAATGGCCACCACAGCTGGCACCGAGCCGCAGAACTGTTAGGAGAAAGGGTGCAAGAGCCGGGGGCTGCCGGGGGCCAGAGGCGGCCCAGGCCGGGCCGGGCCTTCCCCAGCCGCTGCTGCCACACAGCTGGGCTGCGGCGGCTCTGGCTGCCCCTGCGCACACGGCCGCTCGCTCTGCCCAGCCCGCGGCCCTCGGCCCCGGCGTGGCAGCTCCCGCCGCTGCGGCTAAAGGCTCCCTGCGGCCCCGGGCCGGGAGATGCTGCCCCGTGGCAGCAGCCGCCTCTCGCCCCCTCCCCGCCTTCAGGGCCCGGGCAGCCCCAGACCCGCCCCGCCCCTCACCACCCTCCTCTGGGCCACTACGCATGCTCTGCCCTGACTGGCCACACCCCTCCCCTCAGCTCACCTCCCCTCGGCTCCCCTGCCCGCCCCTCCCAACCCAGCCCCTGCACAGCACACGCGCACTGCTGCCTCCCTCCAGCCCCTTCTGGTGTCCCACCCCACGATGCCATGCCCCACGGGAGCTATTGGAGGAGTGAGGGGTGGGAGGGTCTGTGGTGCAGGGGGCGTCACTTCCGGCTGTGGGGGCGNTGCGTGGGGAGATGCTGCTGCCGGGCGCTGCTGCCGAAGGGCCCCGCTCTGCCCCGGGGCCTGGGCGAGTCTGCGGGAGGGGAGTGGAGGGGAGGGAYGGGAGAGAAACCTCTGCGCTGCGCTGGGGGCCGCTGCTGCCTGTGAGCACCCCAGGGACACAGCGGGGGTTTTCAGCCCACGCTGTGGCCTGGCAGGTGCCAATAAGCCCTGAGCTGTGAGAGCTGCAGCACTAGTGACCGCGCAGGCAGCCGGGCAGGAGGGAGAGGAACAGAGCAGCTGCTACCTGTGCTGCTTCTGCCCCGGGATGTTCTCCCCTCCTGGAAAGCTGAAACGCCCTGGGTGTGTGTGGGGGAAACTGGTGGGGAAAGTGGACAGGCAGGAGCTGCTGTTGTAGTGTGCGGGGGCAGTGCAGTATTCAGTTTTCTCGATCAACCTGTKVAAATGYGACTTCTTTCTTYAGCTTTCAATTAGGAACAGTCGCAAGGTGTCATGTCCAGGAGTGGGGAGAAAAGAGGGCTGTGAAAAGATCGGGGCCTGAGCCCTG
>NW_028185117.1:3250236-3251167 GCF_003343005.1 Rhea americana | reverse complement strand
TTCTATGTCCACATCACTGGGAAAAGGAAAGGGTCCAGATACAAGCAATGAAGCCTGTTACAGAACTAAAGAGAGAACYGAGGAAAGGCTGGAAAGGCTTGTTTGGTTGGGGGGAAGGGGTCAGGGAACAGGAAAAGGAAGCCTGGGGATTAAAGTGCCTAAGGAAGGTTGTGGACCCACCATGGCTGGAGGGTTATTCAAAGGGCTGTGGTGGAGGGCTCCAAGAGATCTCCTGCTTCCTCAGAGGAAAGGGTTGGCATTTTGAGATGCCTTGGAGTGAAAGGAGATTCTCCACACAACCTAGAGCTCAACTGTGCAACTTGCTGCTGCCAGAGACTGCAGGTGAAAGGTCTAAACGGATGAAGGTTTTGCTGCATGAAGCTTGCTTAGCTTTTGCTTGCAAAATGACCCCAAAAACAGTACAATAAAGGACTGCAGAAGTGCAAGACTTGACAACTGAGGACTCAAGCTCTTGAAAGAGTTCCACCCCTCCCTGCAGGCACTCTCCTGGGAATGGCCAAATCCCCTTTGTTCCTGACATTGGGCTTCCTGAAGAATSAABGATAAAAGWAGTYAGTGGGACTGGGAGCTCTAAGTGAGTTCGGAAGGGAATGGAAGTAAAAGGCAAAGAAATACCCTATCTTCATGAGCTGAGGGCTTCAGAATGCTTTCAGAAGCACTTACCCCAACACAACTTCAAACTTAACAAGTAGATCCTGTTTCTGCTGCACTCCCCCCAATACAATAAAGTCAGCTTTGGCAAGCATTACTAACACAGTGTTCAGGCATTAACCTGGGTGGTCAGGCTACCATCTAGTCTGGGTAATTAAGTACTGAGAGCAYCTCCYGGAGYAATCCCAGRAGGTTATGGTAGTCTTCTGAGTTATTGCAATGACAAAAAAAGAAAGACTGAGCTAAGAGAAGAATCAGG
>NW_028185117.1:3244952-3248547 GCF_003343005.1 Rhea americana | reverse complement strand
AGGAGGCAGGGCCAGAGGCAAGGCTGCCCACCTGCAACACCTCTCAGGGAAAGGCTGAGGCTCCAGGCCTGCGCTTTAATGGAGCTGCTTGGCCCACAGCTGGGGAGTGGGTAGAGGCCCAGGTGAGACTGCTCAGGGCACTTCAGGCCTGTTAGTGCCTTCAGGGCATTGACAGGCATGTTGGTTTTTACATAGAATCATAGAATCAGTCAGGTTGGAAGGGACCTCTGCAGATCATCCACTCCAACCTCCCTGCTCAGCAGGGTCACCTAGAACATGTTAGCTAGGGTTGCCCAGCTTTTTTGTTTGCCCTGAATATTTCCAGAGAAGGAGACTCCACAACCTCTCTGGGCAACCTGTGCCAGTGCTCCATCACTCTCCCAGGGAAGAAATTCCCCCTCACGTTCAGGCAGAACTTTCTGTGCTTCAATTTCTGCCCATTGCCTTTTGTCCTGTCACAGGGGACAACTGAAAAGAGTTTGTCCCTGTCCCCTTGACACCCTCCCTTCAGATCCTTATCCACATTGATAAGATCCCCCCTCAGTCTTCTCTTCCCCAGGCTGAAGAGGTTTTGTGTCTCTTGGAGCTGGATCTCTGCCAGAGCTCTGAGTGCAGCCTATGGCTGTAGCAGGGTTAAATATTTGATGGAAGTGTTTCCTGAGGAATGGTCTTGATGATCCAGATATCTTGTTCCAGTCTCTTCTTCAACCATGTTGTTGTGGCTAGCACTCCAGTCTGATAGCTCTGGACACACAGAAGCATTTGGTTTTAGTTTTCACACAGGATCCATGCACGTGATCCCRTTTCTTCTCATTCCTCAGTGGGGATCGCAAAAGCTGTACTAGACCAAAGCAGAGAGTCCCCAGCTCAGTGTCACGCAAGTGACACAGAGGATCTGCAAAATATCAACACTTTGCTGGCTTGCTTGCTTGCAGTCAGGTTCTTGGCAACAAGGATGAGGGAAACCTAAATTCTGGAGTCTTAGCTGTTGGGAACAGACCTATAACTCTCCAGCTAGACACAGTCCTGGGAGAGGGAAAAGATAGGTGATCTCCTTCCCCAGGGATTGTGTCCAGGGAGGTCTCAGTTTTCTCCTGCCCTAAGGGTATTTCCCACAGTATTTTCCATTCAGCTAAGTCTCCTGTCTAGAGCTCTTTGAAAAAAAAGCCTGAATTCATGAAAAGTCACTTTCTCACCCACCCACCTCTGGCAGCTGGTTGTCTTTCATTGCTCTTGCAATTACTATGAGGAAAGCTGCAAGACTCTCGGGATGACACAAAGCAACTGCTGCCAGTGAGGTTTTGGAGACTGATCAGTCAGTCTAATCGAGTTTAGTAATTTTGCACTTTGAATATGTGTCGGCACAGTGTCAGCACCCCTACAAGCCTGCTAATTTTCACTGCCAAGACTGTCTTATTTTCAGGTGAGGGATTGCCATAGATAAGGGAGCAGAGAAATTTGCTTTTTCTCATCAGAAAGGCCGCACGAGTAGGACGATACCAGATGTGCCTACAACAGGGCTGGGGATGCTGAGAGATGGCTTCCTCGTGAAGAAGAACCACAGAAACTTCAGGGCTACAAATGAGTTGGAAATGTTGGTGAGGGGCTCCCTACCTGAAAGCAAGCAACCTGGCATTCTTAAACACAAAATAGCCCCCAAACTGCATGGATGGGATTGTGCTACGAGACAAAACACTGAGCACTCAACTTCTGGCATAAATGACATTAGTTTATTAAACAACCTTGACTCATTTCAAGTACTCCTTTGCCCACAGTGCTGCTGGCGCATGACTAGATCATGATGAAATTAGAACTCGTGCTCCTCTGAAAGATACTCCCCCCAAAATGCCTTTTTTTTAAATAGTAAAAATATCTTCCTTTTAACTCATATTCCTAGGATAGATCTCCTTGGGTTGTATRTTAATATTCATATGAGCAACTGCATAGCTGAAGAAGGAGATTAAAGTTGGGTCTCTTAAAGAAGTAAGAGTAATGACTGCAGTAGAATCTTCAAAAATGCCGCTCTTCCCCCAAAGAGTAAGTAGTGTTACTGTACMTGTATTGACACGAGGCAAGAGAACAGTATCAGACGAGTAAGTGCTGTCATTTAGACAGCAATGTCGACAGGAGGGGGTTGAACATGGGCACAGAGATCAGCCTTGTGCGCAGATAACCGTGTTAGCAGACACTTGAGGGCAGCTGCGGCATCATCAGGGAAGAGAAGGGCTTTGCCGTGGGCACCATGAAGGAAAGATGTATGGACGGGACTGTGYTACGAGACAAAACACTGAGCTTTTCAACAGCTGGAGGCCGTTGAAATTAATTGATCACAAGATAGTTTCTCTGTGGCAAATTACACATCCAGAAACAAAGCTAAGGTACTTTCAGCCGCTGGGATAAGGCTCTGTAGAGGATGGCACGCACTGCAAAGGATGTTTAGGTGGCAGGACAACTGCATGTACAAACCACCTATTTCCACAATGTCACATATTCAAGCTTAATTTAATATTAAAGTAATTTGTCACATGCTAGGTTGGTAAAATTTGGTTTGGGAATAAAGACTATGTTGTGATTTTTCASTTTCGTGGAGATAGAGTTTGTGCTCCTGTCATGACCTCCTCCTTGAACAGATTGATGTCTACAAGACTGTATGTAGCAAACCCAGAGCATGTTAAACTTATCCAGACCTCTGCAATTTTTTTCAGTGAATTTCAGATCTCTTCTCAGGATTTGGATGAATACATTGATCACTGAACCTAAATACAAATATATTTCCTATATTACATTGCATAAAGATGTAGTTTTAGCAATGAGATCTGAACCTGTGTTTATTTCCTCCGTGACCACTTCCTCGGCTGTGTTAGCAGGCTGCTGAAACTTGTGTCTCTCCTCCCTGCTTGTTCTTCTCTGCAAGTTCACAATATACAACTTTTCAACCCCTTTTCCAGATTCCCATTGACTTTGGTGGGTTCAGAATGGCATCCTTCCCACCGACCCACTGAAAATGAGGCAGAGGAAAAGTATTCCTTTCTTACAGTGCTGAAGGCAATTAAAAACTCTCTGAAAAAAGCCTGAGTTCGTTATTACACAACGAGACTGTGTCACACTCTTTTGTCTCATCAGGCACTAAAAATGAGTCTTCTTGGCCAGAAACATGTTTAATGGCCAATGTCTTTCCTAGCAAAAGGGACAATTAATTCTTTGCTGGGAATGTCATATCTGGACCTAATAAAAGATGGTGCCAAGTGCTACTAGAGGCATGATCCTAGGAATCACCCTCCAGCAAATGGAACTRCATGCCTGAAGATCGGCTGGTGGTCTCAGGTGAATAAATTTCAGGCATAAAGCCATGATGTTTTCTTGCTTAGATTTTCACTAACCCCTTCTTTAAAGCAGGGAATAAGTACATTTAGTATTTCTAGTTCTCTGTGGAGGAAGAGAAAATGTTACTGACATCTTATTTCCACTGGCAATGGTGTTACCTAAGAGCTTCCCAGCCGATTTTTACTATGCAGGACCAGCGTCTGTACTTAGCTTTTTGACAGTGTCCCTGACATTTTATTTGCTGATTTGGTGCTTCAGTGGGAAAAAAAAA
>NW_028185117.1:3242379-3244904 GCF_003343005.1 Rhea americana | reverse complement strand
ATGATGGCTCACCCCATCAGTCTTTATACTGTTTTGTTATATTTAGAGACGAAGCATCCATTTAAATTAAGCAGCTGCAACAATTTCTTCATGAGTCTGTCAGGCTGGCATGTGAAAGATGACACTCTTCCAAAAGCCAGGTACCCCGGCTCTTTAAAATAGCTCCTGTCTTTTTGAAGATCATGACATCACGAAACTTTTCTTTGAAGACTGTCTTCTTGAACAACATCAATTGCAGGAAGGGAAAACGCAGCACTTTTTTAATACTACAGAAATGGTATTGTAGGATGAACAGAATTGAGTTTGGTTAATTTGCTCTGTCTTAACAAATGCCAACTTTTCAAAAACCTCACTTTAGAGTTATTTCACATTTTCCTTTTATGCCCTTGTCTTCATTTTGTGTATGTTCTTAATCCCTTAATACTTCTTCTTATCTTTACATGTTTGTTCAGAATCCTTGATGTTTGGTCGAGCCCTTTTTCAATCAAGTTTTATACTTGTCAAGGAACAGTAAATAAGCATAGTATTACAGATTAGATAAAAAGGTTATTAAAGTCGCATCAATGCAATCCATATTAATACCTGAACTGTCACGGGGCTTCATACTACTGCAGCTCGGACGGTATCTAAAATGTCTTAATCCCTAAAATATAGAATAGTAAGAAATAAATTACATTTTAACTTTAGGCCTGCAGCAAGTGCATAAAACTAATGCTCTCCAAGGGCACACCAAGGGCCGTTCACACAAAGGAAGAAATGAAATTCAAAGAAGGCAACTGGAGTTCCTGTGGGACTTTCTGTCTATTTCCACAGTATTTGCCTGTGTGCATTTATTATGTTGTTGCTGATACTCTGAAATCAGTCAAGATTTGTATCTACAAAACTACTTTTAAAGAACCTGAGATAGGGAAAAGGTGAACTTTACTGTAAGTTCACAGGAAATACTATATTCATAAAATGACTGCTCTTTACAGCTTCTGTTGAAACATCCCCATTTCTCCAAGTTATCTGCATATTTTCTGTTTACAAAATATTTCCACTTGTGTTTTAGGGCTGCAAATTTCTCTAGCTTTACGACTTCTGCAAAGGCATGGTAGGTTCATTACTGTCTCCATAAAAACGAGCGATTTGATAGAAGCYGTGCACTTTATGAGCTGTCACGGGATATGCCGCATATTGTGTTTAGACTGGTAAGAAGAAGATGACAAACATCATAAAGTTCTCCATCTTCTCAGCCAGTTTCAATCTGCTGCCTTCCTTTCAGTGGGAAACGTTAAGTGATCTATTTCTCTGCATAGCAGAATACATGACCTGTCTATTTTTCCAGACTTTGGCGATAGTGARTGAGTGATGTGACTCACCTGAAGACCTCTGAGCAGTGATACAGGCTATGGGGTGATGGAAGCTCTGTGGCTCTTTGCCCTTTCCTCTGCAGCAGGAGGCAGAAAGGGGACCAAGGCCATTCTTCTTGTTTTCATGCAGACCTGAAGGGAGGAAATATGARGTGCTGCCATMTAGAGAAGTAGAGTTAGTAGGATAACAGCAASTGCAGGGCACTGTACACAAGCAGAGAGGGCTGCAACAAGAAGAATCRGACCTGACTGAGAAACCTCCTGAACTTGGCCAAAAACGAACAACCCTGCCAAGCAGGGCTTTTCAGAGAAGATCAAGACGGGGCAGGATCTTCAGAGCACCATGAAGAACAGAGCAATGGTACTGGTTAGTGGAAATGGAAGTGTTTCCCCTCAAGCTACAAGGCTCCTAAGAGGCGCTCTGCATGTTGCCTCCCCAGGAGATGTGTTCTACTTTATTTCTGTAAGATTTATCTTAAAACCTCAGAGACTTACCTTACCTTAGGGCTCCCAGAAGTCCACAGTTATGCCTAGTCTCACATTTTTCTGAGAATATTGACCAGACGGATGTCAAGAAGAAAAAAGAAAGCCTACCTGAGATTCTCCTCCAGCAGTTGGTTTTTATATCATGGGGAGTTTCAGCTGCTCACTCAACACCTGCTGAAAGTTGCCTTGACTTTGCAAAACCTGATGAGCAAAGAGTCTCTCTAATGAAGATGCTGTGACTTGAGCTCTATCTCAGAAAGAGACAGCAAACTAGCTGGCACTGATGTATACTGGTGAAAAGCATCCTTCTCTGGGGAGTGTRCTGCTTCTGGGGCAGAAGTAGGCAACGCTCAGGATGTGCTGCACACTTGGACACTTGTGTGCTCTCCAGRYGGTGTCWCGTAAAAGACAAMTGGTGGAGCTGGGTGATATTTGAGTCAAGGATCAGCATTAGGCAAGAGAGAAATGGWATTTGGAAGHAGCCCCCAAAACACGGTCTGTCCCTGACATTGCCTAGCTGCACGGTCGCCGGCCTCCTTCCCTACACAGCGCAGCACTGAGCCGTGCTCCCGCTCCCGYAGCGTGCTGGCRTCTAGCCCCCAAGAGCAGCTGCGGATGCTTTTGCCTCCTGGAAGTGCAGGGTTGTTAGAGATGTGTGTGGATAGTGAGGAGAGGACAGGAGAGGGG
>NW_028185117.1:3209350-3242117 GCF_003343005.1 Rhea americana | reverse complement strand
GTGAGAGAGCAGAGCAGCCTGTATGGAGCCAGTTGAGAAACAAACTGTCAGTAATGTGTTCTCCTAAATTAGGTTCCTCGTGCTTCTAGTTMRTCCYCTGAGTTGYTTTTCAGTGGAGCGTCTTGCTTTGGGAAGTCCCTGATTTCTGACTCGGATGCCCTCAGCATATATTCATAAAAAWCATGAATGTCTCTACATGCATTTATGCCATAGACAATATCATATGCATAGCTATATATATGTATACATATATGCTTTTATATGTCTATCTATATAAATGTGTATCTGTGCATGAGCTCCTATACAAGTCTATGCACATATCTACCTAAACATCCGAGTGACATTTGYGGCTAGTGAAAGTCTTGGAGCAGCCATGGTGCCGAGGATGCTGCTTGCTRAGATGTSCTAGTCATTGCTGACCACCCTTAAAATGAGGAATTGGATGTTCTGGGTGCAGGTTGTGGTCATGGCCTCTGATCTTGCTGAGCTAGGCACTACACAAGCACAGATGGGACGGAGGGTCTCTCCTTCAGAGAGATGATGGCTGCAGGGTGGAGAGTTTGCTCTGTCTCTGTAATGCCRATAAACTTTGCTGCACAAGCTCTTTGAATGATAATATCTCTTTTCTATGGCAGGCACATCTGCATTTGCAAGTATTGCAGTTATCTTATGGGAATAGGAGCAATAAATAGGTTTTTGAAATGAAGCCTGTTAGGGAGATGTATGTGAATAAATGATCAACCTTGCTGCTTTAAGGCAACATCATCTCCATATGATAATACAGGAGGAAAAGGAAAAGCTCTTGAAATAGGGGAAAGTTGCACTTAAACTCTTTCTTTATGCCTTGCAGCAAATATTCATGAGTTTTTAACGTGGACATTATGTTTCAACTAAAGCCTGGAGTCAGGAAGTAGGTGAGATTTTCTATGAATATTGAGTACAAGAGAGAAAATGTAAAGATGAAAATCAGCATCTATTGTACATAGTCAGAAAAATCTCACGTGAAAAATCTTGAATGTCTGATTGATTTGTTAGAAGCGCTTCAACCTGAAGGTGCTCTGCACTCAAATCTCCCTGGGAAGGTCATTTGTCTCCATGGGTAAATCACACTACATTCCTATAACTCTTGCAAGTTGCTATGAGACAGTGGAGCGTGGCRCAGAAGAAATGCCAGATACCAGAGTGTTCACTCTTCTGTGGGGCTGTGGGTCAATCCCCAGGYGAGTGGTATCTGAGTTCCCTGAAAATATGCTATCCTGGTTTCAGGGTGGTAGAAAGAAAGCAGTGGATTGCCTGGCTGGGAAGATGATGGAGAAAGAGCTTTATTAAACATGCCTCTACTTTCTTAATGACAATGCACAGACGAGACTCGCACTATTGCCCACACTTGGGACTCCCTTCACACAGGTCATAAAGAGAATGGCACGGGACCGCCAAATCTTAAAAATAGTGGCATATAGCCTTGGTATAGAGAGTAYGGAGTGGCCTCCAAGAAGTTCCTGCAGAGGTTTGGCTACTTAGGAGATTTCCCAGTCTTTTTTCCCAGGTCACTGGATGCTTTCAGGCTATGTCATTCATTGCTGGAATGYCACCCAGCCAGCACTGCCACTGTTCTTGGCTGGACTGAATCAATATGGAGAGAAGAGGGGTGATTTTTCTCTCTCAGGATGCTCTTCCTCTGGCAGGATCAGGAGGCAATGTGAGWGTGGAGGGCTAGCACAGTCCATCTACTTTTCTGTGCTTGGACAGGAGGTTTTTCTGGGTCTACATTCTGTCCCACCTTGTACTGTTACACTGCACATGTTTCCTGCTCTCCTAAAGTCAGCAAAAGGAGCAGGAATGACTGTGTCTCTAGGATAGTTTTCCTCAACTCCAAAATGCGCTTTGAATCACATCTACGATCTCTAGCTTACTAAAATATGAGGTAAGTTTTTAAGACCTGGCTTGCCTAATGGATACCCTTAAAGCCTTTTTGCTGTGTAGACAGCAAGTCACGTCAGTCCCATGAACCACACTTATGGAAAGAACCCATTTCTCATTCCCCCTCACTTGCTTTCTGTATCCTTAAACCACATGGCCTAGACAGGGTAGTGTGGGGCTATGGTGCCGTGGGGTGGAGGGTCAATCAGTAATGGGGCAGAAGTGACCCTACTGGTAGTGTCCATGGTTTGAGGAAATGGGTCAGCTCCACATCTCTGGAA
The DNA here is from genome assembly GCF_003343005.1 of Rhea americana. Classification (NCBI taxonomy): domain Eukaryota; kingdom Metazoa; phylum Chordata; class Aves; order Rheiformes; family Rheidae; genus Rhea; species Rhea americana. Next base: position 3,239,916 of record NW_028185117.1, on the reverse strand, counting down.
AGGTTTAAAGGGCAAATGGCTACTGTGCTGTTGGAGGAAGTGACCTGAGTCCTGATAAGTGAYAGGCTGTTAAGGAATCATAGAATGGTAAGGGTGGAAGGGACCTCTGGAGATCATCTAGTCCAACCATCAGCATAGCCTATAYRGGGATTGAACCYGCGACCTTGGCATTAGCAACACCACGCTCTAACCAACTGAGCTAAACCTGCCTCCTGAATGAGTGAAAGTATCTTGTCCATGTRCCCAGTTGTGGTACTATCAAGGTGAATACCCAAACAGGTGATGTAGGTAGCTACAGCACTAAGTAACTCTGATGGGCTGTGACCAGAGCTTGTGGTCCAGAAGCTACTCACACCATTGCCATCATTGCCGGGTAAGGCTCTATTGCTCATGCCTATTTTGTAGAGTCTTGCTCAATGTTCAGTCTGAGTTTAAATTACAGGTGGTCCATCTAGAAGAACTGGAAATAGTCACTAATAGAAATGGCATCTTGCATGTATCAGCTGTGGCACCAGTACTCTTTTTCTCCTCTAGTTTTCACTTGGAACAAATCCCCCATCATTCCTAAATCTAGCACTGCCTGTGCTCAAGAAAACGGTGAAGAGAAGTATTCACTTGTCACTGCCAGCTTCTTGTGACAGAACTGCCAAAGCTGACTGACAGAATGTACCCACAAATTAATAATATGACATAAAAATAACTGCATGGGGTCATTCTGTGTAGCCCAGTGCTTTGTGTCCTAGAGGCAGGTTCTAGCAAATTTGCAGGGGAAGAGCATAACAAAATCCTGTACGGAGCCCAGTAACTTGGGCTTAGCTAAAGCAGCTCCCCGCTGCCAGACTGAGCACATCAGATCTTGAGAATGGTTAAAAACGGATGTTTGAATTGGTCTGGCTCAATCTCCTAGGCCTTGTTTTATCGTGCCTTTCTTGGCTAGGCTGTCGAGTTCTGTGTACTTCCCCCTGCCGAAGAGCTTTAGACACTACAATCAATCATCTCTCAATCTTCTTTATGATAAGCCTGAATGAGCCCTTTAGTCTTGCTGCAGAGAATTTTCTCTGCGCTCATTATCTTGCTCTCTCCCCCCTCTCCAGCTTTACAACGCCCTTTAAGAAACACGGATATCAGACCTACAAGCAATTGTCTCACACCGATTTGTTTACTCATCTGTGGATTGTCAGGACTTCTCTACCGCCCTAAAATCATGAGGCAATCTGGTGTCCACTGCTCCTAGCTGCCTTTTCAGATACCTAGCCTTCAGAGATCTTGTTCTTAGTGGCCTGATCTTCTGTCTTGAAGCGTTAATCTTTGTTTTCAGCAAAATGTACCAGCAGCAATTTTCATTTTCACTTCCAGTTCATTGATCAAAGCATTAAAGGATGTCGTGCCTGTGAAGCTCTGCTGGAAATGTCCCCATTTGTTGACTGCTCCACTATGACAGCTTCCCTCTGAAATCAATTATTTAGTCCTTAATCCATTCAGTGCATTTTTGCTGGTGTTGTATAATACTGTTTCTATGAACAAAATGTCTTCAGTGGAAGATCAAAGCATGTATGTCTGCGTAATTTCATTTATCAACCAAATCCAAATCAGAGCTTGTCAGACAGATCTGTTTTCTATAAACTATGTTAAATGGGTATTAATCTTGTTCCTATCTATTTGTTCTTCAGACACACAAGCCTATGTCAGCTTTTTCGTTATTTTGTTCAAGACGGATGTCATGTGTGATTTATCCTATTTTAATGGATATTGGTGCCTGATACCCTGCTAGTGCATCGGAGATTCCTTGCTAATTCAAGTTTATTAGATATTAGCATCAGTAAACTAGAAAGTGCCCTAGCCAATACTCTTGGAGCTATCTGGTGCAACTTATACAGGCTAGTTATTGTTCATCTCTTAGGAATGGTTTTTAATGTTATCTTTGCTACTGATCTGGAAAATCATCAATCATCGTCGTCTCCATCACAGTTCTTTTAAAATACAAATCAGAAAAATTTCCAGAAAATACCAAACTTCTCTGAATCATTTACTAGCTATTTTTCATTATCTCCGTATTGACATGGACGTATTCRGAAGCTGAGACAGCTTTTATTTCAAACCAAATGGCTGTTATTTATASATCTCTCAACCACGGATTTTTTTTCCTTTATACTTGTAGCTTCCCTTTCCAGTTTTATGTATTTTGTAACTTCTAAATCCTATTCATTTCTATTTCTCTTTTTCTCCACTTGTCATATATTTCCTTCACTTTCCCACTATATTAAAGAGGACTTTACCAAAAACTGTCCTCTCTCTGGGCAGTATAATCATAGTTTTTAGTATAAACACTTGTTCTAAGGAACTTCCAATTCTAATTTACATTTTTATTTTCCCTTTCAATGCATTTATCTCATAACTTTCCTTTGCTTTGGGAAATAATATTTTAATTAACATATCTAAATAGAATTTACATAAAACTTTTGGAAATATCATGTATTTCCATAGAAGGTAAACAGAAGGCTGTTTTCCTTGGCAAAAAAGGAAATCTGCTGGTCCACGATAGCAGGCCAGMGAGCATATGGATAAAGAAGACATACCTGAGATTTTGGCTCAAGTCTTTAGTTTCTTCTAGTTTAGCCTGATATCAAAGTCAGTGACCAAATTCCTGTTCCCTTTGGTGAACCTGGGCTGGGCATACAGAGCRGTGGTGGAGAGGAGAGGGAAATTCTTAAGTCCAGATGAGAGAGAGTGTCAGGGCCTAATGCAAAAAATAGGAAGGTTGTAGCTCCAGGCCTCTTGCTTTCCTGTGACACTTCCACAATTAGGCTCACATCAGATTCTTTGTATGATTCACTAGGGGAGTGAGGAATGACAAAGGTGATGCCCATGGAGAGGGCATCTACGAGACTATCGTAACATCACCTAAGAGCACCGTCAGAAACATTCTCTCAGGTCTTCATCACCTGCTGAATCATAAACCATGAACATCTCATCTCCACAAAATGCTGGGAGAAGTTAATTGTTCAGGGTTGGCAATTCATCCCATGAGTAGGCCCACCAGTTTCTCCTGTGGGACACCAGATTGAAACATATTGTCATACATCTCCTCTTGACAGAAAGAGCTGTTTTCAAGAAGCAGCGATAGTAGATTAGGTTCACTGTTGCTTCATGCGTGGAAGTAAATGTGAATTAAATCATCTGTAAATTCTGGATAATCTACAGAGAGAGAGCTGCCTTTGAGACCCCAGGAACAAATAAAAGAAATTAAGCTATATGCATACAGTTTGCCTAAATGCTAATTTTGCCTTTAGGACAAACTGGTTTTGCTCTTTCATGCTATGCCAGAAAGCAAACAATTGTGTTCACAGTTAAGAAGATTGAAGTTGCCTGTAAATGAGTTTTCAAAACACAAAGACTCTTRCTCATCTCCTGACAACAAAGACAGCAAATACAGCAAAGATAGAACGCAGCAAAATGCTGAACAGTGTATCTGCATGGCATCCTTGGTCCCCTAAGTAGGCTCAACTGTTCACTGTCGGCTTGCTTTTGATCCATTAAATCAACTGTTATAGAGGAAGATAAAGAYTTGAGGACAAGATGTCTCTGTACCTACTCAGTGTTTGTAGAATGGCCTTAATCCACCCCAGGGAAGTAAGAGAAGGCATGCTCCACAGCAGGCTCCGCTTGCTCTTGTGAAGTGAAAATGCGATGGACCAAAAGTCTTCAGCTACCTGAGTCTCAGCATCTCTCGTTAACAGCACATCTTCCACTGCATGACTGTAGCCTCTGTAATCTCAGTGGCTCTGCTTTTGTGGCTGTCGAGGAGCAGCAAGGACTAGTTGCTCCCTAAGAAAGGCTAGACGGGAGCTGAGGGTGGCCAGAGCACAAGCTAGGCAGGTCCCACAGTAYCTGAGCCAGGTGAGCAAAGCAGCAGTGGTGACAGAAGCAGGTTCTACTGACAGTCCAGCRATCGCCAGGCAAGAACAAGATAACAAAACATGCCTGAGAATAAGCCAGGAAATTCAAACACTAATTCAAGACCAGGACTAAGATCAATCTCACTTGCRGCGTAACTTAGAAGGACCAGACCTGATCTTAAATGGAGCTCCTGGTCCTGTGGGAAGAGGGTGTGGATGGAGACCCCAAATGAGGCTGGTTGGGGCAATGAAGGCCTATTGGCACACACAAGGCCCTGACAGTGGTGTGCCAGGGATGCTAATTTACTAATTTATTCAGGATGCGAATCTGATTCAGGGCTACCCTGTGCCTGCATTCATGTGTGGCATTTATGAGTCAAAGACTTTTTGGAGTTCTCTGTACTGACCCATACTCAGTCCCTATAGAATTTAAAGCAGCTTTAGGGCTGCCCTGCTGTTGTCCTATAACATTCCCACCAACCTCTGCTGCTCCAGAGAGCAGCCTAGAGTTTTTCCTTTCTTCCTCACAGAAAGAAAACAGAACAGAGCTCCCAGAGAAATTAGCTTTTCTGCTTTATCACGTGCTGAGGGTTTTCAAATCTTTCCCCACTCTGCCTCAAGGCAAGACTGAGATCTTCAAGGAAGAAGGACTCTCGACTCAGTATCTGCTTCCTAGGGATACACAAATAAACAGGTGACTTTGTAGAAACATCGCACTGTGATAACACCAGGGAATGCTTGTGAAGGTAAATGCTGCATTTAGTTGCATTTACATGCATGCAAGTAGATGCAAGTATTCGCGCTGTGACCCAAAACCAGAAAGAACTGTGTTTTAGAATGTCTTTATCCAATACCTTGCATTGTAATTCTGACACATGTAGACATTTCAAGAGCAAATTTCTTCAAAACAGTGCCTCTGCCCTAATTAATATTGAGGGAAAGGAGAACCTCAGAATAGTTCAGACATCTTCGAACATTTCTCAAAAGACTGATTTACTCATCAYGGTTCAAATACGTAATGAATTTCTGTCAGGAGCTGTAATTTCTCCCCAGCATACGATGATCAAATTTGGTTTTTGGAATCCAATTGGCAGCTAACTTTCATTTTGGATCAGAACTGAGATTCTGTCTCTACCGTGCCATGGGCAAAAGTGGGCAAAGTAATAAAACAATATGATTGCTAGGAATTTCCCAACTCTTTAGTAGCAACATGCAGTGGCAATAATGAGCCATAGATACAGAGAGAATTGTTGACTGAAACAGTAAATTCAGCTTGGACCGGCTTCCATAATTTTTCAGTGACACTTAAATGTAATGGYGGGAGGAAGAAGTTGTTTTATGTGATGGCCAAAAGAGCCTGTTTCAAATGTGTTGCAAAGTCAGCATTACCACTGAAGTAGGTAATGGAACTGCTTTCTATGATACTTGCTAGCTTTCAATGGATAATTCATATTCATTCAGTGTTTTTCAATTACTGCTGGCAAAATGAATGACTAATCAATTTAGATCAAAGCCAGTTGATTTCCACTCACTCTTTTTGATCTTGTGCCTATTAAAAGGGTCTTTAGAAAAGAGCATGCAATAACATTCCTCAATGGCTTGGGCTCATTCCCTAGAATTCAGCAGAAGATCATAAAATCCTACAGGATGGTGCAAAAACTGTTGCCAGGAGATGATTCTGTAGGAAATGATGTCTTTTCTCCTATTTACATGGAGATATATTACATTTTATGATTCTTTAATGCATTAATCCTTCTTAAACTTCCCTGTGAAAGACCATTATGCTTTGCCAATTTGTTAGTCTCTAGGCAGCTCTTTCATCTAGTTCYCAGGAGGCAGATAAAGAGAGACATAGCCTAATATTAGCAAAATGGGCATCCCCCTACCTCTTCCCCTGTTCCTGCCTTCCCTTGCTGGCTATGTACAATATCTCCCATGGTGACCTGTAGTTGCCTTTTCACTACCCAATGCCTCACAGCAGAATGAGGTTTTGAAGTTGCTCAGCTTTGCCAAGGGTTGGAGGTCCAGAGCTCCACCTCCCTCTCCATCTCCATCACGTGCTCCCGGATCATTGACTACTTGTTTAGCACTGTGAACCCTTCTGTTGAGAGTGCACTTCTCCAATAAAATGATGACCATTATCAAATTCAGCGCAAGAGGCAGGTTAGCCAGGGGATGGGAACTGACCAGTGCTTTTCTGGATGTCTTTGGTCTCTAAAGTTTCACTAGCTCRCAGCCTGGCTTGCAATAGCTGCCATTATTTTTCCTCTAGGTAACTGCCTGACTGTGTGTCATCCTTTTCCAAAAACAAGCTTGTACTCTTCTGGAAACTGGGAAGTTGCTTAAAAAAATGCAAGCCCACTTCCAAGAACAAGAACACGGCAGATCTCTATGTATCCAAAAGCAAACATCTGGTATTTTGTAGTGATCTATGAAGCTTATTGCTAATTTGTCCAGCAAACAAATGATACTAGCTAGATGTGTAATGTTGCCATACCTACACTGGGGTTGTTCTCCGGCTAGCGGTCAACTTATCTCAGTTATACTTTACCAAGCAAGTGGACACAGATTCTTTGCTTTCTAAAGAAAAACCTCTGCAGAAAGTTTGATTTCTATAAAAATGGGAGATTTGAAGGAAGAGCAAAGATAAGAAAGGAAGTTTCAGAAACCCAGACCTTTCGGGAGATGGCTTGTCTGAACAGTTTGCGCTCATAATATTAGCAGCCCCTCACTCAACTCGTGGCAGATGAGAGCAGTAGGAGAGAARAAAATATTAAAACTACACAGTTCTGCCTTGAAATAAAAGATGAGAGTACTGTCATGGCCCTCCATCATCTACAGACATGAAGGCAACAGCTGTGTTTTCTTATTAGAAGGAATGTTATTGCCCAAACAGACAGAACGTCATTGGTGGGGGCTGTTCTCGTGTGTGTGTTACTTTTGGTTGTTTCTGACTCTTTTAAACCTGGAGCTCATGTCTGTACAACGGCTGGGCAGAGACCCTTGAGGAATTCTAGATATAAAGCCAAGATCACAACAAGGACTTTCCTGCACCTAGGGCAGGACTTAAGTGGAACTGAGAAGGCAAAACCCCAAATTTGTCATTCAAGGCACGTTCAAGAAAAAAGTCTATTGCAGTGGGCAAAATGTGGTTTCTCTTTTGTCGAAACCCTTTAATTTACTTCCCTCCTCACCCCAGGAACTGAAAAGTTTAGTGAAGGAACAAAATGCTTTGGTCTCGTGCCCCAACACTTCCCCCTGGACAAGATGCTAGTCTAAGGGAAAGTTCCTATCATATGGCAAATCCACACTGTGTTGCTACCCTGTAAGCAGGTAGGACAAAACCTCCTTTCTTGAGTACCACACATTAGTCCAGATCCCACCCAGTCCTCAACTTTGCCAGTACCAACATTAACTTATTTGTTACTAGAAGCTCTTGAGTTTGGGAACAGATGGGAAACTTAATCAGGCTCTCTATTTCTACTCCTTTGTGTCTTCCCCTCACTTGCCTCCCCTTCTCCAGTATGCTCATCAAAAGCAAAGATCTGCTCAGCAGGAGCAGCGGGCTGATTTCCCAGCAGTCTCATGTCACTTATTTGGGAGGCAGATGTCCCTGAGCTCCTTCAGCTTTGATGGTTCTCCACAGTAGCTCCAGAGGCTGTTTATTCTTTGCACTGAGCGATGAGATCCCCTTTTCCCACACTTTTCCTGCAACTTCTCAGGAGTCCCTCCAAAGTCTCACTCATTGCATATTGCAGTGAGCAGCTCTAACAAATCACTGCCTAGGTCACGAGGAACATCAGCGCTCTGAGATCTTCCCCAGCCTTTGTGCTCCAGTGAGCAAATTAGGTAACAGGATACAAAAATAAGCCTAGAAATAAATGCCTGAAAATAAACCATTTTTATTCCTGTGAATCAAACAGGGCTTTATTCCATTTGGCAGCAGAGACAATTACCCCGTGTAGTACTTACTGTTGACATCTCTCTGACCTTTGCTACTCCAGGTGAAATTGCTCTCTCAATAACCTCTCCCTCCCTCTTGCTAGTTATTTCTCTTCAAACAAATCAACTCTCCCATGCTGCCTTACTTTGACTTTCATGAGGCAGTCAGCTGAAGAAACACTTGAGAAAAACAGGGAGCAAAAGGAGAAGGTGCCATATTTTCTGCTAATCACCAGTTCAGTCAGAAATCCAGCAGCTGAGAAGCGTCGTATTTTCAGTGATATATGTGGAAAGCACATTTTAAAATGGATTAGGGGATTTTCATCCCCCTCCCCTTGAAGAGACTGGCATCTTCTTCCTTTTGACTTTACAAGGTGCTTTGCACATGTTTCCACTCCGCTCCTCCCTCTAAATACACCACTACTCACGCACACATAAAACAGCTCATTAATTTTAGTGCTGCCACTCATGCTGATGTTCTCAGTATCCTACCAGACCCAGTTACAACCTCACACTTTGGAGATCTCCTACTGCTCTAGTGAAGTTCAGTGATGAAGATGGATGGCAAAGAGAACTTTTTAAAAAAAAAAACATAGGCATTTTCTGCACGTCCGTGTTCAGGCAGTGAAAAAGAGATCTTGAAAAACTAGAAGAGTTTCTTTAATGATCCCATAACTCAACAGTGGAATGTGTGGAAGCCAAGAGAGTATTTTTATTGGGATCATATGGACACTGGGTGTTTGGCATTGGGAGAATGAGCTGGGTACCACCTCAGTTATTTTATTTAGAAATAATTTGTCATGCATAACCACCTATTTTAATAAAAGAAGGCAGAGGAGCAGCTGAGCTCTAGTGAAATCAGGTAGTGGCAATAGGAAAGGAGATAAATAATGTTAACCTCTCCTTCCATCTTTAGATCCCAGTAAACATTATATGTTGCCAAATCCTAACAGAGATGCGTTCTACTTAGCTCAGGAAAGAATTGGCCTCATCACTGTTCTGCACTTTGAACTCGTTTCTCTCAGGACTTCCCCCCTCCTTTTTTTTTTTTTTTTTAAAAGTAAAGAACAACTGTTTTGTGCTGAAGATGACTGGTGTTTGTCTTCATCTACCCTGCCAGGGTGATGGTGCCCTTTATGTGCCATTCTTCTGTTGTTCCAAGCTCTCTGTGCTTCTCAGTGGAGAAAACATGGATTTTTTTTCTTAGCTCTGTATTTGGAATTAGTTTAATAACTTCAGTCCAAATGATTCCCCTTCCTGCCCAAACAGTCTCAGACATTTATCCTGAAAAATATATCCCCAGAGTGTTAAAGTTTGGTGAAGCTGTAAATGATTTAAAACAGGAGTTTATAATGGGAATTTTTCAGACAGGTTCTTCTATAAGAAATGCAGTATTTATAATTGTAGCTTTAAGAACATCTTCATATCAGAGTCTGGAGTACACTGGAGAAAAGTGTGCTCTTCCTTTGCCTCTGAGAGTAATGACTATTCTTGTGGCTGGACAATAACTTCATGAGCTCTTGGTGGAGGATGAATTCAGGGAACTCTGTTCCATCACTTTTTTTTTTTTACAATAATATTTTGGTCGCGCAGTCATTTAAAAGCATCATGCTTTCACAAGTGTAGCTGGTGCAATTTGTTCATAATATTCCTTGCTTGCATCCATTAAAGTTTTTTTACACTTGGAAAGATTGTCTTAGAGTCCCTCATAGAGGTTCAGAGCAGATAGCAGAACAGTAAGTGATGGTAGCAAGATTTACCAGTGGCCAGATGTCAAGATCAGTTTCCTTCCTTTCTGAACATCTCCATCTCCTCTTGTCCTGAGTGTCATGGAGAAAGCTAGATCCAGAACCCCTCTAGGTTTTCTTCTTAGTGGACTTTGGGAGAGCCAGTCTTCCTTTCTGGGCAGATAGCGTGAAATGCAGAAAGCTGAGCAACCAGCAGCTCACCCTTTGGTTGTTTTCCCATAGAAGGTGAGCAAGACACATCTAAAAGCAATGCTACACTTCTACGAGCTCTGCCTTCAGATGTGGGGCACATTTTTCTGAACACAGACTTTGCCTACCAGGCTGATTCTCCATTTCTTTAACTCTTTGTAGATCTTCACTTGTGCAGAAGTTGCTGTATGTAGAGTAGAACTGAAGAAAGACCATCCACGATCAGGAAAAGCTGAGATTCGTGCATCAAAATGGCATTGGGAATGCAGTAGATCTAATAAATGTCTCTTTCCCCCTATTTCTGCAGGCAGTAAGTTGTAATGTGGAGATAAAAGCACAATAACCACAAGATACTGAGTTTGTTTGCTCCTCAAAATTTCCCCAGAACCATTTAATCAGAGTCACATCTTGAAATTCATCCTATTCAGTATAGCTTTAGTTTGCCACACTGGAATCATTTACCAGATTCAGCCACTTACTGACAAGGTGGGTCAAAGGATGCCCTATCTGCTGATTTCAAGCACCCAGCTAGACTTTTTTTCTGCTTAAACAGCTAGTATTTCTCAAATAGGCCCGCTCTAAAGGACAACGCATTTTGAAAATATATATTAAAGTGTTTTTCCTAGCCATTTCTTTTGTTAAAGACGAGGAACACCTTGAACTCCATGTTATAGGATTTCTTTAGTAGTCTCCTAGAAAACTGTGTAAGGATGACTGAAAAAACTGTAAGAATATTAAATAGAAGTGTCATAGAAGGACAACCAACAAAAAACAATGACAAATTGCCGACTCTTGCAGTCTTGTCATAAGCTTTGTATTTTGATTGCAGATTTTGGGATAGTGAGTGCTGTTCTTAAAGCCCTAGTTACTGGAGTTATTTGGGGAGAATCTCAGCAGATACAAGATTTTCTAAACATCTCTAGCACTCCTGACTATAGAAGGTTTGATGTGCAAAGTGGTAATTACTACTTTGGAGGAAAAAGTTATGATTTTTGAACTTCTGGCACTAGCAATACAGTAGTAGCCACGTCTTAAAAAGAAACTGTCTTTTCCTGAGGTTTACTACAKAAGAGTTTCATGAAGATTTAGAGGCACCTCATGAAGATAACTTCCAAAACCCCATTGAAGTTCAGGTCCATAATTCTTTAAGCCATTAGAAACTTCTGCTATGGGAAATTCAGCCTTAGGATGTTGATGTCAGTGCAACTCTATGGACAAGTTAGGTCTTGAAGTAGGGCCTTTATGCTACGTGGGTCTTCCTTCCACTTGGTGGATCTTATTTGGAAGGCAGTTTCCATGCTTACCTTGGTGATTCAGGTGATCAAAGTGTGCRTTTCGATGTATACTAGAGCAAGAGGTTGAATAGATCACCAAAATTCAAGTATTACTTCAAAAGCATGCATTACGCAGTTTGCCAAGTAAACTGCTTGGAAAAATGTAAATGAAGCATAAAGCTCTTATGAATTGGGCCCTAAGCATTTCTTTTTAGCATATAAACTGCTAGTCAAGATGTGATAGGAATGTATTCAACACTATTTTTCAAACTGTAATTATGTTTCCCCAGTAAAACTCAAATACTTGGTATGGTTCTGCTGCAGCTGTACTAGGCAGGTAATAATTGGAAAATTTAACTCAGAGGTTTTATCTCTTATACAGTAAAATGTAAGGTTACACACTGCATACCAAAGAGATTATGTTAAGTATGAAAATTACAGAAAGGGTGCTTCTCTGTACTATGTTAATTTAACATCTTGAGATCTAGTCCAAAATTGTATTTTAAGCTGCAGCTCATTTCCAGACAAAAATAAAAGGATAAAGAAAAAAAAAATCACTAGCTCTCCAATAATCCATTATTTTGCCCTTTGAATCAGCCTTAATTAAAATAATCACATTTAATCCTGTCATGTTCTTTCACACACTGTTTCAGCCTTGAGGACTATGTTTTCAAATGGCACAAAGGCAAATGAACTTGCTCAACTAATAGTAATACAAACTAAAAGCAGAAGCAGCAGCAGCTAGAGGTATATATACGGACACAAGAGGCAGCAAGAAGATACAGGAGAGGACAATCCACTGTCAGGAAATCTCACTCCTTTTCGTGTCACATCCACTCAAGCATCATTTTCAGAAAACTTTGCAAAGACCTGATCTTCTGCGTTACGCTTTGATTGCCACACAAATTGCTAGCTCGTTCATATAAAATTAACCTGCCCAAGCCTTGTACCTTCTTGGAGGAATTTAATCTTTCAGCTGACTTTGTGTTTGCCACCTCTCTCTCTTTCCTAAGTGTTCTTCCTTCTCTGTATGCGAATTCTGCTTTCAAGGTAGCTACTACAACTGGAGAGGATGGCTAAATAATGTGGGGAGGGGGTTATATATAAATTTTGATAGATCTACGGTTGTTTCTAGCCCCTGCTCAGCCTGGTGGTGGCTGGATCAATGTAAAACAAGTAAACAGAAAAGGAAGGAAAGAGGAGTACATATGTATTTAAATATATATRTTTAGGGAGAGCAATGTATGTACACGTATATGTACACATGTACACACAGTTGGGTACATTTGGAAATGAAGCAGGGTTCTTGCATTTCCTGCTTTCCTAGTAGGTGCTGAGGGCTGACGTTCAGGTGGGGGTTTCAGCTTCTTGCTTGGAAACGCTCATGGGTGAAACATTTCCCTGAATATGCCTCCCTCTCCGTAGAAAACTTGTTTTCCTCTTAGAAGCAGAGGAAAGCTGCCATATCACAGCTACCAGAGTGTTTAGCTGGGTGCCGGCTCTGCTTTGATCCCTATATTTCACTTTTTCCTGCACAGAGGCATGAAACCTTCCTGCAGACGACACTGCACACGTCAAATCTGTCCACAAGATGGCACATCACTCCTGCAGTTCCTGGGAACCACATGGGTGACAGACGAACATACATCCGTTACCTTCACGCCTTGAATAAAACTCCCTTCCCTTCCATTTAGATAATCTTGTGTCTTCTCCATTTCTTATCGGTGCATCTATAGCTGAGAGATAGACACAAGACTCTTCCAGAGGGCAAAATGTGTTTCCCCCACCTCATCCTCCACATCACTGTAGTGGAAGGGTTTTTGGTTTTAACAAGGCATTCATATGTAGAAGGAAAAGCCACAGACCCTTTCCTCACGTCTTTGGCTTGGTTCAGGYAGCGATGAGGTGGCACGGTGCCATCCGTAGCCTTTTTGGCTGTTCAAAGTGCTGCTCTTCCCCCAACCTTCCTACCAGATTCTGAACAAGTTACTCAGCTTTTCTAAGCCAGCTCTCCCACTCCTGGAAAAAGGTGATATGAAGCTATAAAGCTGTGACAGTGAGAAAATTCAAAACTGTGAAGGGCTGAGAGCGCTGGGGCTTTCCAAGCCCTAAGAGAGAGCATTTTGCACRGCAAAAACATTTTACCTTTGATACACTTACAGCACACTTTGAAATTCCCACCATGGACACAGCTTATCAAACTAACATTTCTTTGCATAGTGTGTGCCAGGAGTGTGTGTTGGTGGTGGTGGTGGTGGGGATTTTTTTTTTCCTCATCCTAACCTTGCATATCCTCTATGTGGCCACAATACTTTAGTCCTGGGACCTTTTGGCATTAAAGAGAAATTCTCAAAGTTCCTGTAGTAGGACCCTGTGAAAGGCAGTAACCTTGTTTAGCGGAGCAGGAAAGCAAAATTTCAAAAATAGAGAACAGATGAATAAAAAAAAGTATGCCAGTTCATACTACTGGGTACATGGTGCTAGTCCAGACTTACGGGTCCAGGCCCACACAGACCATTTCTCTGTCACTGAGGGAGATTATGCTGGCTGGAGGCATCAGCTCTCCCCTGAAAGCTTAAACTCCCCTTTGCCAACACAGCAACCTAGCCTACCAGCCGAATGCAATTCCCTTGTCAACAAACACCTGATTAAATGGCATTAATTCCTCATCTGGCCACTATCTTGGACTAGTCATTCAATCTTTCTAATGAGTCAGGAGGATTATCTTCTGTTGGCAAAGGCTTGGGTAATAGGAGCTGACCTTGAGGCATCTCCAGCTTTCTCAGACCTGTTGCATCTCAAGAGGCACGGGAGAGCTGCTTCGCAGACCAGACTCACTCTGCAACAACTTGTTGTGATGCCTTCCTACCTCCGACACCATCCATGCCATACTAGCGGGTGGGTTGACTGGGCAGGCAAGAGAGGCACTGAGTAGGGGCCTAGCATAGCTACAGGAGAAGATCTCGYATGAGTAACATGCGTAAGACAGACTTCTTGCTGCTGATGCCCTGTCACCCTTTATGTATTGATTTCCACAGAACCACACAGGYGGTGACTGACAAAGACACCCTGTGTTAATCGAATTAATAGGCCATCAGAGCTAAAAAGCTTATCCCGTTGATCCTGGGAGGGGAGGTGTAATCCACTGCTTCTCCCTAACAACACAACTTGTGCTTTGTGTCCTTTCCCACCCCACTCCTCTTTATATAATGACAACCTGATTGCGCATACAGAACGYGACTTGCGAAGTACAAGCAGGATTGGAGGGATGCAAAGTTATAATAAGTAAACATGCAAAGGAATATATCACATTTGATAAGAAGGGAGGAAAGGAACAGCCCTTTGGAAAAGCAGGAAGCTTAACTGTTCTCACTGACTCTGGTTTTGCAGTAGCATCTTCTGCCTTCACAGCAGAAATGAAAGAGGAGTATCCATCCTTAATTATAATTTTTACTGCTATGTTTAGTGGGCACCCTGGTTTGTTTTCCTCCTGAGCTTTCCATTTGCTGCATGGGATGAGAGAGAGACCTGGCTGGGTTATGTGGATGAGACTGGGTAAGCAACATTTGTTTAGAGAGGCAAAAAACAGTACAAAAACGAGACTCCTTTAGGCCTCGTTTAGAATGTAATTTCAAATTAATTAAAAATTTAAAAGGTAAATTAAACACTAACAATTTCAATCTCATATGGGAAAAATAGACCTATTGATCTGAACACCATGTAGAGCTGATGGTTATCGCAACATATACAAACCCAAGACCTGATTCTAATAATGTAGGAAAAGCCAAGATGAAATTAGCAGCATGCAATTACACAGCCCAGCTAATTTAAGTGACGAATGTAATGTGTTCAGCCTCCCCTCTACTTGAGGTATGGTCCATCACTGAACTGCCCCACCCCCACCCCCCAAAAAAAACCCAAAAAACAAAACAAAAAACACAACATACAGAGTCCCAACAGGACTCATTCTAATGGGAAATGTGAGATAAGAATTAATTCCTGCACTGGCAACATGGTTCAGGATCAATTAGTGAAATGCTCTCTAAAGTCTTAGGTATCATCAATATTATTGTTTCAGTGTGTTACATCAGTCACATCAAGTATCRTGATTTCTCTGCGACTTCAGCGATACTTAATGTTCTCCCTAAAACATTAATTTTGAATCCCCACGGTTACATAGGATTCTTGGCCTCAGCTCTTCACTCAGAAAAAGAAAAAGCTTTTGTTTCTTTGCCTGCAGATGAAACCTTTAAAGTGTCACCCAAACCCATTACAATGCTCTGAAACTAGATACAAATAAAATGGACCCATCTATTTATAAGCTCTCAGTCTTCTTAAGCCACCATTGAGTAACTACTAACTCCTGTCTCTTGCACAGGTAGATTTTGTCTATCACATTACATGRAAGGAGTGAGGTCCTCAGTGTAATGCAAAGTATGCAAGTCTTCGTAGTGTTTTCCAGAGATGGAAAGCTCACTGACCTCACTGCTCTGGGTTCAGTCTCTCAGACAGCAAAGGATGGGTTTTGAAGAGGCGGACTGGGGCCACAGTAAGATCATGGGGCTACAACTTTGCTTCTATTTTCCACAGATCCTTGAATGCAAATTAAGAGGCATTTCTAGAGGTGACATTAGAGGCAGGGAGTCGAATTGTGCAAAAGAAACCAGACCCTTAGATGGCTTGGTGTAGTTGAGATCTACCCCATTCTTCTCCCTGGCTGAGCTTCAGCTCTTATGAAATGAAGCTGATACTTCTCCCTTCCCTTTTTTGTCTTAAAGTCACAGGCTTGGCAGAGAAAGGACAAGTCTCTTTAAATACAAATGCACGCACGTCCCACACCTAGTAAACGGGGAATCTCATCCCAGCAGAAGCTACTGCAGTAGCAACTACAGTCCTTGCGGGGGGGAGGGGGGGGAGATGGAAGGAAACTCTGAATGAACAGAAACTTAACTGTATCTGTTGGACAAAGGGCTGAAGAAAGAAAAACCACTGTCAATCACACCAGTGAAACTGTTTTAGCAGCTTGAAGGCTTTTGACTTTTCTGAGAAGTAGAGGTCTCAACCTTTGCTTATCTCCACTGTGGARATCCAGAAAAGCTGTTGGAGATCAAGGGACAAAGTGCATGCCCAAGATGCAGGGCTTTAATTATACATTCAGGTCAGAAAAAATGACAATAAATCCAGAAAATAAGTAATGAGCTCAGCTTTTTCCTTTGCTGCTACAGGGGTGTTATTTGATCACCTTGAATTCCATTCTGCACTACTGAATATTTTTTATATTGTAGAATGGCAACATTTTTTTCTTTACCCYGCTGATCTTTTCCAATATTTGGACAGGAGGGGGAAAAAGGCTGAGATAATGCAGTTCTACTGTTACCTAGGGAAGATTAGTAAAGGCACTTGTAAAGAGCAGAAGTGTCACATTAATAAAACAAGGTCTAAAATGAGAGCTCTGTCTCAAATGGAATAGTTCACTGTTCACGATCTTGAGACATTTCCCAGTCAATACTCTTAGTTATAACACAGTGCAACTGACCCACAGCTTCTTTCCCCAAAAGATGGCAATAGGTTTCATCTTCTGATCCTGAAATTAAAATAAACACTCTTCTCCAATGGGTCATTTCTTTTTACCTGGTAAAATTCAGTGCACCCTGCAGCTAAATTTTGACCTCTGCTGACAGCAACATAAAGCACTTTTGCACCACAGTGACTCTGGACTTTTCTGCAGCGTTTTTGTGGGCAGGGGCTGCAGAGTATCTGCCACTGAGATCTTGAGTTACCTTCACACCAAAGCAAGCCCTCTGAGGTCACCAAAACTAGTGCAAGAGTAAGAGTGCTATGGTATGTGACCATGCCCACTCACTACAGTCCTATGAAAAGAGCAAATAAGAGTGATGTACTCATCTGAGCATATGTAGTGCTGTCTGCTTAGCACAAAGGTAGCTATTGTCACAAGTAGATACCCCAAAAATCCCTTCCAACAGGATGGATTTCATATGCCAGAGAATTAGGTCTCAAGGTACCTCTGAAGTCTGCATCTCACATCCAGACCTGACACTTAAGAAAACCCTGCATTCAGTGCACCAATATGCATGAGTCTGTGCAGTATTTTCCTGGGTACTATGCTTAATTTCCAAATCTGCTATCACCATTCAAAGAAAAGAGCAGCTCTTGGACCCTTTATCTACATAGAAAATACTGAAACCACTTCTCAGGTGCCATAGAGCAGTGAGGGCTGGCTGCTCCCTAAGGGAGAGGGAGCTGGGACCAAGGGGGATAACACAGCTGGAAGGGCAGGGGTCTCACTAGCCAGGCCCAGTCGCACAGTACCTGAATAAGATGAGCAGATGCCCAGGGAAGTCATCCAGGATCAGCCAAGCATGCAGATGACCACGCAAGTCTGTGATGATGAGGCAGGTCCAGGTTAAGCTGGGAACACGAGTCAGCATCAGATCCAGCAACAGCAACCACAGCTAGACACAGCCCAGCAATTTCCAGTCGCATCCATAGGCATGAGGCAGGTCTAAGGTCAAGCCAATCCTCAGGTCAGCATCAGGATCAAGAAGATACGTGGCAAGGCACAAGTATGGCTTCCACACAGTTGAAGAGAGGTACACCTACAACACAGCTCAGGAAGGGAATGGAGCCCCAGGCCTGAGCTTAAATGGGGCTTCTGGGCCCGAGGGCGGGGTGCGTGTGGGCGGAGGCCCAAGGTGAAGCTTGTCAGGGCAATGAAGGCCTGTCAGTGCACTCAAAGCCCTGACATTAGGTTCACCTGAAAGTCTGGGCTCCTGCTGTCATCAGTTCTTTGCAGGTACAGTTATGTCTCTCTGATTTCTGGGAGACCTGCCTTAATATGCCAGTATTTGGCACAAAGATAGAGGCAATGTCCAGGAGCAAGCCAAGAGGGGAGCAGTCCTAGCTTGTGGTCTTCTCCTTCCCTGCTAGCTCCTCTTGTGGTCCCCAGGCATTGGGGTGGCCCAGGTCCTCAAAACCTCACACTGAAAGCAGATGAGTGATTTGAACCGTCTTGAAAAAACATTGCCAAAGGGAGTGGTTTACGTTTTCTTTAAAGTAGGATGAATGCTCCGGCCTGAATCCCTGTACACAGTGCTGAGCCGGTGCAACCCTAGCAAGAAGCTGAATAGTCCAGACTTTAGCTTAGGATTGAAGTTACTAAGTTAAACCCTAGATGCTCTTTTGGGATCTCAAAATAAAAGTATATCTTCAGAAACCAGAGTTTTCTTCATCTCTCTGTTTCACATCCTTGAGGCATCTGGCTTGTCAAACTTACCAAACTGAGAATCCAAAACAACCTAATACTTTTCACTGACACTGAACTTTCTTGGAGGGGCAGGATTAAGGAAAACCAGCTACTCTCCACGTGGTGGTGATGCCCACCAGAATTAACACTAAAGCTAGCTCACAGCTTGACAGCTGATGGGTCTGGGTGAAATCCACACGAAAAAAGATCTGCAGCAGGGACCCAGGTGACTGATACGAGGATTGCAGAGTACGTCACCACCGGAGGGCAATCGTGCTTTGCTGGGTCCGCGGAAGGAAGAAGCTGATTTGATGAAGCTGAGGCAAAACAGGTGTAAAAATAATAACTAAAAAAATCCTACAGCCTGACTCCTTGACGATGATGCCGGTAGCAATGACACTGMTGCTGCAGCATGTGCGTGGTCTTGACAGCCTTGCTCTTTCTGCGRACCAACGCCAGAGGGCAGCCTTTACCTTAAAATCACTTGCCATCCCCGAAAATCACAGGGGCTTTATTAACACAGACTTAGGCTTGTTTGTCGCTGAAGTGCAAATGTCATTTTAACACTCCACTGGTCGCAACACCCTCTCCGGCCTTTATACAAAATGACATATTCCTGTATTCTTTGTTTCCAACATATGCTGCGGTAGGAGCTGGGCATTTATTATAAGGTTGGTTGGAAGACGGAGAGTGCTGTAGGCAAAATATTTCAGAGAAAGAATTAGGTTATATTGGAGCTGGGGACTTGTGCTACAGTATGTCAGGGTAAGGTCTTTTATTGTTTCTTTGTTGCTTTCCCACAAGTCTTTTTCTTTTTCTTTCTCTCTCTCTCTTTCTTTTTTAATGGCCTGACATGTGGAGGCTCTAATAYGAGCCTGGCATCTTTCTTACATGACTGCAACTTTGTTTTCTTCTTCCCAGCACAAATAACTGGGTTAACCCATGGCCGTGCAGCCCCTGGGCACCAGAGKTCAGAGATGCTCTGGGCAGATATACTGCAAAGCAGCCTGCAATAGYGCCGCTCCCCTGACCCGCGTTCGGGCTGCCCAGGGGCCCTATCCTCCCCACCGCACCGAGGTGCTGAGCGTTGCTTTAAAACTGCCTCTGCAGTTCCAGCTCAGCCCCCACCTGGATCGCTGGCAGGTCGCGCTTCCCCTTCACCCCAGAGGTGTTCACAAGCTGCCTCCCGTGTTTGGKTCCTCCCTGTCTCAGCTGGAGCCGCACAGAGCCAGGATGCTGAGTACCCACAGCATAAGCACCACTGCTAGGCAGCTGTGCGGCGGAGAGGGCTTTTCAAGCAGCTCTATTTGGGCTTTGATTATAAAAATACCTTTCCAGGGGAAAATACATTGCTGTTTCCTTGCTCTCCAGTTGTTCAGGTTTATAAGGACAACTAGAGCTGACTTTATACTGTTGGCTTCAGTATGCAAAGGACCTGGGCTAATTACTGTCTTCACGGGGTGAAATAAGCTATCAGTGTGTGACTGACCCCATAATGCTTCCTGCTCTAGTTGAGAAATGGAAGTGGCGCTGAAGCACTCGCTTTAGGAAGGAGAGAGATGTTTTTTTATACTGGAGGTATTATACAGAGGTCTAGCTGAGATCAGGTTCCTCTCGTGCATTAAGGAGAGGTAGTCTGCCTTGCTAGAATTTCTTGGTCCAGATCAATGCACCAGAGTTATCATTCTGCTTTGCAAGGAAGGAATTGAGGCACAGAGTGATGTATCTTAAAACCTGTCTTAGATTTCACATGCCTCAGACTGATGTATTAAATGGAGTATCATCTTTGCTGTGTATGCATTTCCCTAATCCTATTTCTGCTGGCAGCTCATGTCCCCAGCAGGTGGTTGCCTACTAGCAGAAGGAACCGTGAAATGAGCTTTCCATCMGGTCATTGCTTGAACTAATCTAGCCAGAACAATTCTTGGTGTACCTCATGCCCTCAGTAGAAGGGATTATGGCTTTGTTCTTTGGAGACACACAAGAAGAGGTTTTATTACATCAAAATCAAATCWAATGGAGTTTCCTTCCATGATGGCTCATGTTCATCTCGCTCTCCACCCGTACCTCCAGGTCCTTTCCTGCTGAACTGTTACCACACTGCTTGCTCTAAGGCCTGTCCAATACCTGCGGTCATTTCGTCTCTGGTGCAGGTTTAGCATTTGCCTTTGCTGCACTTCATGAAGTTTCCTGCTGGCTCAGTCCTCTCGGCTGTTGAGATCCCTCTGAATGCTGATCTTGCCCCACAATATACTAGCTGCTCCCCTCTGCCCCCCTGATTTGGTGTAATCCACAAACCTCATGCAGATTGGCTGCATTCCTCTCTTCAGGTTGCTGATGAAGACATCAAAAAGTAGCACTCACTATACTGACTGCTGAGGAATGTTACACATAACTGGCTGCTGTTTAAGCCCAGTGGTCCAATTTGTCTTTTACTCATCCATCCAGTCCCTACCTTCCTAATTTGGCTACAAGGATGCTATGGGATACTGAGCCAAAAGCCTTAGTGAAGTCAAGGTAAATGACATCTGCTGCTACCCCCTTGCCTAGAGTCAGTGATTTCATCAAAAAAGGGGTATCTCTGACATAGCTCTGCTTCACTGACAGACTGTGAAGGTCACCAGCTCTGCAGATGGGCAGAACTCCTGGGCCATCATTGACCAGCTCATCATGTCTGAGACATCATGCTGTCAGCAACCCAATGCTGTATTGTGGCAGTGTCTCAGAGGGAGACTAGGTCTTTCAGGACTTGGGAGGAGAACATGGATGTCTCTGAGAAGGGAGGCATCATAAATCCCTGGCACTGCTAGCATCCAGGAAGTTTTTTCTTCTTCTTTCTTCTTTTTTTCTTCTGGAAGCCTTAGGTGTGGAAAATCCCTGGGTTTACTGAATTATGGAGTTTTTAAAAACTGGCTTTGGAAGCAAATCTCTAGTCAGTGAAATTTCAATCAGTCTTGTCATTGGAGCCATCAGTGGCTGCTCTGGAAGAGAGGAGAGCTGGGAAGTGTCTGGTAGGAGGCATGAATTTGGACCTGGTTTTTACTGAGCAGCTGCTTCTGAGATACACACAAAAAGCTCCAGTACCCCCTTGTCTTGCAAGGGTGATGCTCTCATTCCCTGATGCACCTTCACTGCTTCCTGGCTTCAMACAACAAGTGGAAATGCCTCTTGGGTGGTTTTTCTATTTAAACAAAAAAATCTCCTTTGTCAGGATTACAAATCTTTCAGTATGTGCAAGTATGGAAATACTAACCTGGCACACCATTTATCACCAATGCAAGTTAAAGTATAAAACGCCAGGGGAAAATCTCCATTTACAATATAATGTCCTCTTCTGAAGGCCGTGCTCTATATTTTGCTATTGATAATGGGCTTGTTCTCATCCCTTCTGCATTAACTTTAAACCCACATAAAATCCTCTTGGGTTCCATGGAGATACTCATGCAAGAGAACTGAATCGTCTCCCCAGAATATGGAGTACGGGTTTTCCCACTGAGAGCTCTTACCTTTTCCTAAACAAACATGGTTTGACAAGAGCTATCCCTGTGATTATTTAGCTAATGGCAGGGTTATATATCCTATTACAGTGATGAACCTATCTCTGAGCACAGCTCATATACTGACAAACTTCAGTGTTGGGGGCTTATTCTAACAGTGTGGTGAAATTGCACTAGGGAGCTGGAATGATAGCCTGCGACTCTGAGTAAGTTTGATCCTGCCTTTAAAGTCTCCCTAAAGGAGTGAGTTGAGGAGCAGGACTCAAAATCAGCAGTGCTAGAGGAATAGTAAATCAAGTTTTGCTTTGTCTTCCATGTGGACAAACATGCAAAGGTAACGCAAGTGCCTGTCGTCTAGTGTATCAAGCCTGCAGGAATGGGATGTTGTCCTTCCCAAATCTTTTTCTTGTGGCAGGAGGGGGTACTTCCCTTTGGAGCTATCTCTAATAGCTGCTGCTGGGTGCAATACATCAGGTAAATGGCTAACGCGTGCTATATTCTCTGGGAGAGACGCGGGTTGTCCTCCGGACTGAAAAAACAGAGAGGAAGCAGAGTGAAGCTTTTAATTCCACCCCCCAGGAGAAACCAGCCTGTTTGTAGTATTAAAATACATCGCTGCAGGTGCCTTTGCTGCATATAAGTATCTGTTTTCAAGTCCACTGACAACAAAAAGCAATATCGTTTGATGTATCAAATGTTTTAAGGGGGAATTCTGCTGAATTCCTGCAGGACAAGTACCAAGATAGTTCCCCTTCTGAGCTGCTGATATGGAAACACATCTGAAGACAGTTCTGCAAATATGCGGAGAGGATGTGTCGACTTTCTGGGTTGGAGCGGGAGAAAAAAACACACGGACCAGCTGCTGCTCCCCTCCACACTGCTGACACAGAGGGTGTTTAACCGCTGGTAATGCAGACTGCTACCTCTGGTGAAAAGGCAATGGGAGCATGAACATCAGGAAAAAAAAAATGGTGCAGTCATGTGCTGTTGCTAGGACTGAMCAGGCATCTCTGCCTTGCTGCTCTAGGATAAGAAGTGTCTTTCTCATGTCAAGAAACAGAAGCTTCATTAATAMGCGTTTACRGCCCTTGTGCCTCGGCACCCGGCAGTCTCTCAGCTTTTGGGGTGGAGAGGACAGCCCAAGTCACATCCATTTTTAATTTAAAYGAGGCAAAACCRGCAGCCAAYTGCCAAGGTTGAGAATGCTAAGCARTGCTTCCAATTATATGAAAGGGAAGAGCACACAGGCAGTCATAAAATTTTTAAAGCATTCTGGTTTTGGTACTTAAGCCAGCCTCCATTCTGGCTGCATGTGGTCTTCGCTTGAGCACCGTCTTTTGCAATAGAATAGGTAATGCCGGCCAGGGGAAGGGGGACAAGTCACATGTCTGTAGCCTCATGCAATGATGAGCTTCGTATCTGTCTTAAAGATGCCCTGAGYTAAAACAGCATTCGGTTACTGACGGAGAAAAGAGAGGTGAGGCACCACAGGGTGGCAGCAAAACACAGCGCTTGMTCTCTAGCTATATGGTGAGCACAAAAAAGGGTCATGTAGCTACGACACTGAAGCCTCTGTTCAGTTCCTGGGCGGCCTGTAAGACCACAAATAAATTCTTTATACTGTCAGTGCTTCGGTTTTCCATCTGCAATGTGTGTGTGTGCGCGCGTGCAGGGCAGAGTGCAGTGGCTGGGTCTGCGCTGCAGCCCAAGGTGCACCCAAACCACTTTTTGCTCTCATAGCCAATCTCACTGAATCTGTTTCCCATCAGAAAAATTGTAGGGATTTTATCCCCAAAGTGATAGCAAAAGCGCTGGCAAGTTTCTGTTGTCAGCTTTCCTGGCTCTTCGGGAAGAGCGAGCAAGGGTGGAAGAAAGGGCCTGCCACGGAGCTGGCAAACCTGATTTTCTATCCACACTCAGCCCCCCTCATCTGGCAATGTTCAACAGGAGCATACCCCATTTCCTCCTCACCCCTGAAGTGGCCCTTCRCTGGCTATGGGAGGGAAAAAAGGGCTGAACCCCTAGATCCTTTCCTCTGGGCCCAGTGGCATGGTGGGGAAGAGAAAGGGAGGTCCATCCGAGCATAGGAAGACAGCACTGGGACAAAGCATGAGACAAGGCAAGAAGGAGAAATCATACAAGGGAAAAAAAAATGAGGACAAAAAAACCCCGAAATATTTTCACAGAGGTTGCACTTGCCACCAGAACATCCCTGATTTCTGATGCTGATAGAGGGAAACACTCCTGTCTTTATTCTGACCTGTGTGCACTCATACTCCTCTTATCTGTTTCTTGTATATGTAGCTGTGTAGAAAGTTTTACTCAAAGATTCTGTCTTCATTTCATTCAAAATGTCTGAGAAGCCAAAGATCTTTTGTTTGCGTTATAAGCACAAGCAAAATTGCCTGACTAGCATTCCTCTGGGATTCTCAGCAGAAGCAAGTAATTTCTTGATGGGCTGTTCCAGTGATCACAATCTTAACAAATGAGAAGATTAATTGCAATAAGTGGTGGGTGTCTAAATCATAGGTGGGATAAGCTAACTTTTCTCCAGCAAGATTACCGCGTTCACTTTTGACTGTCTAAATGCTTGAGATATACAGACAATTCTTCTGGAGTTCAGAGATGACCCAAAGATTTCAAGAACTGGGATGGATTGCCTCCTTGAAAGAAGATAAAAGGAGTTAAATATATTATGTATGTGACAGCTAAGGGGAGAGAAACTTGTCATCTTCACATATCTGAAGAGTGTAAACATGAAGGAGGAATACAAATTACTTAGTGGGCACCAGGGAATATGAAGAGTAATGGGATATATAAAAAAGAGACAACTCAATGCAGGGCAGGGAAGGGGAAGGACAGCTCTTGCTTGGGTAACAGGGGAAGTTTGAATTTTTGGAACCACTACAGCCAAAGCTGTTGAGTGCTCTTGTGCTGGGTCCTGAACAAGTCATCACACCTGATTTCCAGAGCTCAGAGAGCAAAATCATCAGGTAAGGGTGTGCAAAGGATATGGGTCAGCACAGTTTTCAGGGAATGCAGCATGCCAGCAAGCTGGGGGCTCTCAAGATCGTGCAGGCGCTTGGGGACTTTAGTAACTGCCAACCTGCCCATGGGGGAAGTGACGTGGCCTAATACAGAGAAAATCCCACATCCTGCAGCCCTGTCCATACGCAGAGCTGCAGGGCTGTGGAAGGGACTGGGGGCCTTGTGAGCTACATCCAGGTCACCCTAAAACTAGGATTGCTTTGGGGGTCTATTTCCAAAATATTGCAGAGAGAGCTTAAGAACAGAAATGCACATATGCAAGAACAACAGGCCACAAAATCAACTACAATGTCAAATAACAAATAATTATTATCAGAATTATGGCAATTTTGAAGCATTATTTCCTTCTAAATGGATCTGGAGCCATTTAAAAATGCTTTTTTCAATAGTCTGTTTATTGAAGCAAATGCATTAGAGGATCAGAACACTAATGCTGTCTGTTAAAGTCTATTCATGATAAACAGCACAGAATTAAAGCAGTTTTCATGAGGTATGTCTTTTGGAGGATGCAACGGAGGTATTATTTATTCATATTTGATACCTGCTGTTCAACACGCAGGAAATATTTGACAGCGGGTGAGGCCTAGGGAGCAATGCTGCACTTTGCTCACTGAAATGCGGATGAGCAATGGCTGCCAAGTCAGTATGTCGGGTTTGACTTCGGACTACACAGCCCTGGTCGCTACCACTGACGTAGATCCATGTTTCCAGAGTTGAGAAGTTTTGCGAGCCAAGCTCCAGGGCAGACAGAAGGCCAAGTCAGCACATGACTTCTTCATCAGTGAGTCATCTATCACTCTGAGGCTGATGCATCGGCTGGTCTGGCTGGAGTCAGCGCTGCCTCTTCTTTCTCCTGAATGTGTTTGGCGATTGGGCTCTACTCTGTAAGGAGCTGCGCAGAGCTTTTACACTTACTCGAATGCAAAACCCAAGTTTTTTGGAAGTCCGTAGCATTATCAGCTGATAATACAAGCAGAGCGCTTTGACTTTCAGTTCTTTGCCTTGCACGACCAGTTGTGAAAAAAAGAGCTCACGGGGCATTGCAGAATGATCAGCATCTCTATTGCCAGCGTCTGATGAATGTTAGCGACAGTTCAGCTCATGAAACCCACGCTGCAGTGAKTGGCCGCATTGCCCTTTGCAAGACTATTTCCCCCCTGTTTGATTCTCTCTTTCAGCTCTTGGGTGCACATGGAGAAACTCGCACCTGCTGGTATTTGACTGCAGCTCATCACAGCTTATCCTGGCTAGGAAATGCTTAACAAATAGCATTAAAAAACATACACACTTCTTTACTAACTGCCAGAGAAAGGAATCCAATCAATTGATGGTTTGACTCTTGATATTACAAAAGAGGAATTGGGGAATGAAGCTCAGAGAGATGTTTGAATTAATTGAATAATTCAGTTCAGCATTAACATGATGAAAGAACAGATGCCCTGTTGGGAATGAATGTATAATGCATACGTGGATTTTTCTGTGTGCCTTTTATCATTCAGAGCAATGGCAGTCAGGATGGTGATGTGGAAACAATTAAAATTTAAACAAAGGGATTTTTTAAAATGATTTTGTGAGGGGGGAAGTGAAATTACAAATATTTCATAGCATATATGAGAAATATATTTTTTGCTCTTTCAAAGTGGTACAGCAGGAGAATTCAGAACATAAACATAACCAATCTGTCTTTCCAAGGGAGAGTGAGAGACTGCATTTCTTAACCATAAAAGAACAAAATTCTAAGCAGCAAGCGAGGAGGACACATTTGCATAATGGATTTTATTTACATAAATTACATTGCTTATAACACTCTCATAATATAACTTGTCACAGGTAGAAGACATCAGTTCAAAGGGAGTAGAAAGATGGAAATAAACGGCTGGCTCCGACTTGGCTTTGTGCAGATCACCATCTTCTGTCCTTGGCCCTGGATCCCTGGGACAATAAAGGTCCACTGCCTAGGAGCTGACTTCTGGAATACAACAGTTAAATCCCACCCAAGTTCTTCAGCTTGATTATGGCCATCTTTTCTTTAGGATGGGAAATCAGTGCGTCTGTCAACTGCTAGCAGAGAGTGGTGCCTTGTCAGCATCTATTTGGTGGGATCTGACAGTCTGGTTGGGAGTTTTCTTAATGTAACAACCAAAAATGTCAGCAGCTGAATCTGGGTGCCAAATGCTGGTTTTCACTCTTCCATATACAAAGCATATTCCTTTAGAGCATAAAACACAAWTTGTCTTTGTTTCAGTGAGAGAAAACCCAGAAACAGATCTCAGTTCTGCAAATTGACATTGTTTTTAATAGAAAAGTAAGAGTGTAACTTTTCTCTTTGGAGCAAATTATGAGTATTCAACAGTGTACTTACTTATATCAGACTGATTCTGCAATGGGAAAATGGCTGTGGTGTGAAGGCACTTAAGAATTGGATCTTTTGATAATGATTTTAACGTTTTCTGATACTGCTTGTTTGACACCGGAGATGCAGAAAAGAGGGAATTTCTAGCCCATAAAAAAGTCTACCTTGAATAGATGGTACCCTCAAATTAGGCAGAAAAATGGAAGTGGCATAATTTGTGTTCTCACTACCTGCTTCCCTTCCCCAAACAGTCCTAAAAGCCTTCTGTTTAAGAATAGTGAAGCACTATGATTTTTGAGACTTGTCAGCAAAATATCTCTGAATTTCTGAGCTGAAATATTTAATGTGACCCTGCTGAACCATCTGGCAGAATTCCCTTTCAAGTCAGTTCAGTCCCTGAATGCCCTTGCTAATGGCACAGCATCCTGGGACGGAGTAGCCATGGTTGTCTCCTCCAGGGGATTGTCTCCTCCAGGGAGACCGTACTGTGGGACTCCACCACTTCTGAAAAACTTCCAAACAGCTTGGGTCAGTGCAGCTTTTAGGTGAGGGGAGATGAATTTTTTTTTCCCTTCTTGTCTAAGGTTGTTGGGGTTCATGTGAGAAGTGGGAATAGCCTTTAACGATGGAGCAAAGCAGCTGCTGCTGCAGATTTACATTGGTCACTGAAATGTCCCACCTGACAACTTTACCTCCACTCAGAGAAGAGGCATCCCGCAAAGCCACCAGGGATCATCTGCCATGGCATGTGAGAGCATCTGACCCAGTGCCCATGAAGAAGGGCCTTGCACAGTTGCTGCAGCTGGTGTTAACACAGCAAAGAAGAAAACTCTGGCAGGGGAGAGGGTGTTCCTCACGTCAACAGCTACAACTTGATCCCAGTGCACTGCAAGTCCTGGTGAGTGTCAAAAGCCAGCCAAGTGACTTTGCTAATGTCTTGCTTTTATCACTTAGCTGCTGCAGAGACCAAGAGAAAGCTATCAGCCACTATAACCTCTATGGCACACGTCCTGTAGCAGCAGGAGTGATTTAAGGCGCTGTCTATTGACATATTAGTTGTCTCCCCCTGGTTGCTGGGTCCTTGAAAGGTTTCAGAAATMTCAAAGTCGTTTGTAAGCCTAACAAAAGCAGAGACCCAAGTGCAGAAACACGGAGCTGGGGCAGTGTCTGCAAAATGCGCGGCTTTAGAAACCCAACAGGTAACTCAGCCCGCCCTGCTCTGTTCTGCACTCTGGGTGTCAATTCGGTGCGAGCTGGCTCTGGCTTGCACATCCCTTTTCCTACTCTGTCAGTGATGGCTGCTGACTCAGAAGCAGTTATTACATTAGCCAGCACCTCTCCACACCTAAAACAAGCAGTGTTGAGGTTCCCTTGGGACTCAGCCCTGCTGTAAAGCATATGAGGCACCAGCGCTGGAGGAAAACAAAAGCCCTACCTATACTTGCTTCCACAAATGCTTTACACACAACATCAATTTTTGCTTCAATACCCCTGCCTGGGAAGCAGTCAGAGCAAGCCCTCTGCAAAGGAATTACAGAGAAGCTCCCAAACTGCAGGTCCAGGAGCTGTTGTTGCACACTGGAGAACAGACATTCTCTTTACTCAGTCTTACACTGTTTGCATTTCGGTATTTGTAGGTCATGGATTAATGAGATAATACCRTTTGGAGTCATGCGGTAAAAAGGGAGGTCCTCAGAATTCATTACCATGCCAGGAGATGTGGTGATACCACTTCATCACCAGACATTAACCCCTGATACCTGCTCCTGTAGAGCATCAGCTTAGACCCATAATAATATTTTTCACGTGGTGAAAAATCCCGCATGTATACATACAATAGGAATATATTTATTATTCGCACCAAATAAATAAATAAATATATCTCAATCTTACGTTGGTGATGGATGTTGCTCTGTTAACAGAAGCCAAAATATTCAGCTGCAAATCAGGTAATATTCCTGCTTGAGGGTTGAGATTTATTGAGAGGGAGATGGTCTCGCAGTCATCATTTAGCGAAGGATTATGGAAAACAATTCTGGATTCTGCGTTCAGGGCATTGGTCAGAGCAGGTCATTGCAAGATGTTTCTTTGAGGATGCTCTTCCGGCTTAGATGCTTAACCTCTAGGAAGCTGAAGTTTGGAGAGGTGAAACCACTGTCATCCGTTTCTCCGTTTGGGCTGGATTAATCAGGTAATGAACAACCTGCTTTCTCAATTTGCAATGTTATTGATGCCTGGCATTGTAAGAGAGTGAAGGACTGACCCGTTTTTAGTATGTGTGGGTTTCTTGTTTTTTTACAAGCAAGCAAAATGAAGATGTTTTCCTTACGGATGTATCTTCTTACCTAAAATCAGTATATCTGTCCATACTTTAGCTGGACCATCAGGAACAATTGCTTAGGGAATATGCAGGACAGACCCCAAGGAACAGCATTTTGCAGGCTCTTCCTAGAAATCTGTTTTCCTTGTAGAGGCAGGGAGAGGTCTCCTTGAAGCAGAAGGTACTATGAATGACAGGAATTTGAAAGACCTATCTGTTCCAAAATCAGTCACTCCAGGCATTTCCTCACTAGCCTAAAGCACACAATTTTAGAAATCAGTGCACTATCCAAATCCATTTGCTCCATTCTCCTAATCTTACGTGGATAAATGGATTACATAGATTGCATTTTTGAGGTACTAAACTCTGTGCTAAAACTTTAATAGGTAATTATCACCTTACCAAATCAAATCTGCCTGTTTACTAGAATATTTCTGTAGACTGTTAATAACATTGCAGCTATTACACCACAGTAAAAAAAGGTTTTCCCGAGTTATCTATAATGCCTACTGCCTAAGATGCTGTGTCTTCTTGTCACTCCGGGCATTTTAAGGTGTGAACTTGAGACTGACGTTTCAAAGCAAGAGCAAAATTTGCCTTCTTGCCTTCCTTGAACAAGCTGGGAAATTACTTCATTGCTTCATCCACCCTGCAAATATTTCTCTTCCCTCACCACTGAAGAGATCTGAGCAGAAATCATCTGGTCAACAGGGAGGGGAGAGAATCCAATGTGTAGGGGGAACTAACTAGGCCAGCAGAACCTGTGCAGGATTTAAATGCCGCGTGAGGGAAGCTGCGTTTTCAATCGCCATGCAGAACAGAAAGCAGTGTCGGTGGAGCTCGATTTGATTAGGTCTACCTGAGAGAAGACTTTAACACGTTTGGTAAAACCGCAGTGCTAACTACTGTACTGTTTAAGCACAAACTCTTTTTCTCCTCCCTGCCCGCCCCYGCTAATTTCTTTACACACTACCAGATGATCTCCAGTTACCAATGTTGATTAGCTGCCTCACACTACATTAAAAAAAAAAAAAA